>NW_024039004.1:0-462500 GCF_016077235.1 Cyprinodon tularosa | reverse complement strand
GAGGGGTAACGGTAAACATTGTCTGCAGTTTGAAATGAAATCCCCTCCCACTTATCCTCCCTCCATTCCTCCTCCTCCTCTTCCAAACTTTAATTTCCCTCCCTCCCAGTCTCCATCTTCTGCACTCATGAAATCACTGCAAGACAGACCTCCTCCTACAAAGCAAATCACTGAGCTTTGAAGGATTTATGGCTCCCATTTTCAAAGCTCCATAAATCCTGAATTAAAACATGCACATGTTTGTGACTCTGCTTAACAGCTCGTTATAACAGAATAGCCAAACTAAACTGAGACAATTCTGTTATTCTTTCTACATAAAAAATAATATTTATTTCGGGTTACAAAGTGTGCTCATGTCTTTTTCTCTTCCCTCGTGCCTTAAGTCAAAAATTAACAATGACTCTTTTGAGATCCCGTGTCAATTATTAATTTATGACAAAGAAACCCTTGTCCTATAAATGGCAGCCTAAGCTGGCGAGTTGCTCTTTTATGACTTCCTGTCTGAAGCTCTCCTTAGATTGTTACAAATAGTCCATCTCTGATAAGTTTTAAAACTTATGGACCTTAGAAACAAGGAAAAGCAAATAAAGCTATTACATTTTGAAAATGTGCAGTTTTAACATCAAAATAGACAATATTGCTTGCTTTCATTTTATTTAGAGCTCAAGCCCTTTTTTTGGGCTTCCTAAGTCTACATATTTTTCATAAACTGCTTAAGGAATAAACTGAGTAGATAAAACACCCCTGTTTTAAAAATGTAAGTAAAAAAACCAACAAAGCACATGTTTTTTTTTTTACAAATGTATTTAAACTGAACACACCTATGTTATTCTTCAGTAACCTACCCGCAGGATTGATGCTGACAGGATTTCAAAGCTGCAGCTTTTCTGCAGGTCTCTGGCCAAAAAAACATTGTAACCTGATAGTTATAAGTGTTGGAGCCTTTGGTTAATATCACATATGAAGCAAAGGCAAAGCCAGCATAGTAAAGTTTAAAGCAAAGGAAAAAGCCTAGGCCTAAATTACCAACATGGGTCCTTACAGAACTGAACTGTCTCTGCTCCACATGTGTACAAAAACAAGCACATGGCAGCAATTTTATACATACTGGGGAAATGCTGTGACTTTTTCTCAGTAAAATAGTTTCAAATTTAGAAGTACAGTGTAATATTTGGTTCACAGCCAAGCACGATGTAGTTACATTAAGTCAAGGTGTTATAAGGTGCACATAAAACACAAGCAATGTTCATTTCTTAAAAAATGTCAGCCTTACTCAAGAACACTTGAAAAAGCAACTTTTTTTCATCCTGAAGTTTAAATTCATTTGATCCAAATTTTTGCAACTTTTCTTATATTCCAATGATAATTTTCCTCTGCATTAAACCTTTCCCTTAGAGATCAGTGGGCTGCCACTGTGGGCCACTGAGGCAAAGGGACCCAGATTGGCAGCTCTCTGCTCTAACCACTGGTTCACCAACCTTAACAATGGTCATGCACCAATCAGCCACTAATAGGAATCAGCCAGTTTTCCTTTGATCAGCTCAGATCTATACTTGGCAGGCAAATATGAATAAAATACGACTTTTTCCTGTTCATTAAATGCATCAAAGCTCCCTTTTCTTCTGGTCTTTATGACCATAAAAGAACAGCATGCTCACATACCTGTTCAGAAACTAGAGCACATTTTTAATGGTAAACATATGCAACTTTAGAATTGCAGGATTTTTTAAATAAACCTATGTTACCATTTTAGTACCTACAAACAAAATCGAAATATTTTAGTCAGAAAAATGAATATAAATATATATATAAACAAATGACATATCTTTTGAATAACTGGGCACACTTAAAATCTCACTGAATTTCCCAAACACCGTTGAGGTTTTGTGGCATGTATTCAGAGCTGCAAAGAAAAACATTTTAAAATAGCATTTTAATACCGTACAAGTTTTTGGGGATGTTAGCATTTGTTACATCTCATCCCTACTGGATAAAGGCTTGAGGTGTTCGCAAACTCTAAGCAGGCTAGGTTTTTGTTAACAACATGTAAATGAGAACTGATTGCATGTCCCAAGCTTTCTCTGAGGTCTTGTTTGCTGTCTGCATCATCACTAATAACGTTATTCTTCCCCGATGATATAAAAAAAAAGTTGCTTATACGGAGCTGGAAAAGAGTAGCTGCCACCTTACAGACTTCTTCAGTATTAATGTATTTGTAACATATATGTTTTAGAACTTGAAACCAATATCAGACAAATATAATCTATGTAAATTTCAAACTGCAGTTTTCAAATTATGATTAGATTTACTAAGGGAAAAAGGCCATCCAAACATAAATAGAATGTGTAAGAAAACCCTTAACAGAAATCAAATCTGCAAATATTGACATAGTTGCTCGTCCTACGGGACTTTCTGTCGAGACAGACCCAAATTTGGATTAAGTGTGAACACTATACACAACCTGCCTATATGCAGTCAGTGTGACATGGAAAGAAATCGGAGATTAAAACATTGTATAGTGTCACCCGGCCTTAAAGGTGCTTTAGGAGATCTTGGAAAAATGGTTCCAGCAAGCTATATTTTTGAACATACACAACCATGCCTCTCCCTTCAGGCCACCACCTGAAACCACCCCATCAAAACACGAACGCGCATGCTGTCTGCAGTGTGTCTAGAGCAGCTGAAGCAGCGCGTCGCTGATCTCGGAGCTGGCAGGGAGACAGGCAGCACTGATGATGCAGTACACTATGATCACTCCTCTGAAACAGTTTATTAACGCCTAATTTAACTTAAAATGCAGAAATCTGCAGGCAAAACATTTTTTGCTTTTATTATCCTGTTGCCTGCAGTTTTGGATTACGTAAAATGAAAAAGGGCGAATGGGCCAGAGGTTGCTGATGAAAGGGATTCCTAGCGACAGCGCACCGCCAGTGTACGGGGGTCTGAGCGGCTCTGACAGAAATTATTTTTAAAGGCAGGATGGTAATCTGGATGAACTGACTGCATTGAAGATGTTTTCAGGTGAACTTTCTCACTTCAATATATTTTCAAACTACTTTACCCACTGATCAGAGCAAATATGGCTGCCATTGTTACAGGCAAAGAAAGGATAGGGTAGCTCCGCCCAACGCGCAACAGACTCACTTTTTCCACAGCGCAGCCAGAGCAGCAGAGATGCTTCAGCCGCGCATCAGAACGAAACTTCTACAAGCATCAAAAATGAAGCAGCACACTTGTTTTTGCTGCTCTTGCTGCTTTAGGTGTGAATGTTGCATAACAATGGCTAGTTTCCAGCCATGGCGTCCTGCACAAGCATTGGCGGGTCGATTAGTTCATATGTAACGGTACGTGCACAGGGGGGAGGGACACCATGATTGACATGTCATGGAGCCATTGTTGTACAACGGACCGTCTTTTGTGATTAGTTGGGGTTATTCCTTGATTTCTCACTATAGCAGGTACAATTTATTTTAGTTTCACTTCCAGACCTTAATTTCATTAGTTGCTAAGCGGCTGTGGGGAGATCTTTAAAACACATGGTAAAAAATGCGTCAGAATAGATCTCCTACTGCACCTTTAACTGTCAGTGGGCTTATTTTGGTTGGCGGAGCTGCATGACATCTGTTGAGTCTCTGTCAGCTCCATTAATTATCTGAAGAAACCCCAATGCTGTTACTTTCTGGCTGTTTATTTGTAGCATTCACAGAAAAAGCCTTGTTTTAATAAGAAGAAATGGCTATTCAATCGAGGCTGCATGAAGCTAAACCAACAGCTGCATCTCTAAAATCAAATTAAAACTCTCGGTTTTTGTAAAAATAGTCTTGGTGTGTTGAGATTATTTTTAAACGGCTTAAACAGAAGAATTAAATTTTTTAATTCTTGGAGCATGAACATACGTTCTGAAACCGACTTCACCATCATAGCCTATAAGACATCAGATCTGGATGTTTAATTTCAAAGTGTATTTGCTCCCTCTTAACTTGCTATGAACATACACTATATTGCCAAAAGTATTTGCTCACCTGCCTTGACTCACATATGAGCTTAAGTGACATCCCGTTCCTAATCCATAGGGTTCAATATGACGTCGGTCCAGCCTTTGCAGCTAGAACAGCTTCAACTCTTCTGGGAAGGCTGTCCACAAGGTTTAGGAGTGTGTTTATGGGAATTTTTGACCATTCTTCCAGAAGCGCATTTGTGAGGTCGCACACTGATGTTGGACGAGAAGGCCTGGCTCTCAGTCTCCGCTCTAATTCATCCCAAAGGTGTTCTATCGGGTTGAGGTCAGGACTCTGTGCAGGCCAGTCAACTTCATCCACACCAGACTCTGTCATCCATGTCTTTATGGACCTTGCTTTGTGCACTGGTGCACAGTCATGTTGGAAGAGGAAGGGGCCAGCTCCAAACTGTTCCCACAAAGTTGGGAGCATGGAATTGTCCAAAATGTCTTGGTATGCTGAAGCATTCAGAGTTCCTTTCACTGGAACTAAGGGGCCAAGCCCAGCTCCTGAAAAACAACCCCACACCATAATCCCCCCTCCACCAAACTTTACACTTGGCACAATGCAGTCAGACAAGTACCGTTCTCCTGGCAACCGCCAAACCCAGACCCGTCCATCAGATTGCCAGATGGAGAAGCGCGATTCGTCACTCCAGAGAACGCGTCTCCACTGCTCTAGAGTTCAGTGGCGGCGTGCTTTACACCACCGCATCCGACGCTTTGCATTGCACTTGGTGATGTATGGCTTGGATGCAGCTGCTCGACCATGGAAACCCATTCCATGAAGCTCTCTGCGCACTGTTCTTGAGCTAATCTGAAGGCCACATGAAGTTTGGAGGTCTGTAGTGATTGACTCTGCAGAAAGTTGGCGACCTCTTCGCACTATGCGCGTCAGCATCCGCTGACCCCGCTCCGTCAGTTTACGTGGCCTACCACTTCGTGGCTGAGTTGCTGTCGTTCCCAAACACTTCCATTTTCTTATAATACAGCTGACAGTTGACTGTGGAATATTTAGGAGCGAGGAAATTTCACGACTGGATTTGTTGCACAGGTGGCATCCTATCACAGTTCCACGCTGGAATTCACTGAGCTCCTGAGAGCGACCCATTCTTTCACAAATGTTTGTAAAAACAGTCTGCATGCCTAGGTGCTTGAATTTATACACCTGTGGCCATGGAAGTGATTGGAACACCTGATTCCAATAATTTGGATGGGTGAGCAAATACTTTTGGCAATATAGTGTATCTTTGAAGTCTATTTCCAAATGTGCTGTGTGCACTGCATTACATTTTTTTTCTGCATTCTTAAACCCTAACTATGTTTTTATAGCACAATTTCCAAAACTATTAATGCTTGTACCAAAACCGTACACTGAGTTTGCAAAACTAAAAGGACAAACACTGCTTTGCACTCAGTTTGCAATTTTGTAACACACTTTTCAAAAACTGTAGGTACAATCCACTCTTTTTGCAGAACTTTGAACACAACTCATTGCTTTACACTCAATTTCCAAATAATCATTACACTCCTAGCAAACTATACACATATATGGCTATTATTTACACTATTTTGCCAACTTCCTGGCACATTGTCACAAGTTAAAACCATTTTTATATCATAAGTTCACATTGCAATCAGTCCAAGCACAATAAATAAGCCACAGGCGAGCTGTCAGTGTGGAGTACAATGGGTGGAGCAAAAAGAGTTAAGGCCAATTTATGCTTCTGAAGCATAGCCTCTGCAACCGTCAAACGTGTCTCCGTTGTCGGGCACCTCAAAAAAATCCTGACTAAGCGTCAGCAGCAGTGTGTCGCAGTGAGCTTGATGCAGACATTTTTGATTTATGCTCAATTTTGAAGAGTGGTCTGCGCTATACGCTGTGGGTCTAGATTAGGGGTGTGCAAAATAATCGTGATGATGATGCATCGTGATTCTAATTTTCGTGATCTACTGCATCGATTCTTGATGCCAAGAATCGATTATTAATTTTATAAAAATGAATAAATAAAATTGCATGAATGGTTGGCGAACATCAGCCAAAAACAAGTGTAATACAACTTCCAGTCCAGTAGATGTCGCTGCAAATGTGTTGACGCACGCTGCCTTGTGTCACAAGCATTTCCGGCCACGGGATACTGTGCCGAGGCATTCAAAAACAAAACATGGAGGATAAAATATTGCAATGCATCGCAATAATTCAAGTATCGTGATGCATCGTGATACAATCGCATCGTGGCCTGTGAATCATGATTCGAATCGAATCGTGACTTCTTTGGCAATACCCACCCCTAGTCTAGATACTGCTGAGGCAGTGAGAAAGTGGGGGCGAGTTTGTCCGACAACGGAGGGACATGAGGGTGAAAAATAACAAGGATTCAGGTGGAAAAAGGCTCTCAGCATTCTTGCGCACCTCGCTGTTCTAGCTGGTCCATCTTCACGAGTTGTTTTCCTCAATTTCAAAACAAACAAAAGAAGCCGGCCTCCTGTTTGCAGCTCTGTCTGCGTTCACCTACAATTTGGGGAGGTGCAGCAGAGTGTCTGTGGAGGGGGCGGAGATGTCTTTTTGTTCACTGCGACACCTACGCAGATGACCTGGTTTCAAAGTATAACTCAGACGGTCGCAATACCGCGCAGATCTCAAGCGGAAGTGCACAGACAAAAAGCAGCTGTGATTGATCCTTGGTATGCCTTTCCTGTGTGTTCGGTGGTCCTTCTCGATTCGGTGCGATCCGCCGAAGTTCTCGCAAGTTCTCTAATAGGCTCCCCCTTGCGCTTTTGCAGAGGCATACCAGCAAAACTGGTTCACGACATTTGATGTGTGAGGATGCAGAAGTATAATCTGCCCTTAAGACTTAAGGCTGATTTATACTTCGAAACAACTAGTCGCTGGGACCTTTTTTCCACCTGGATCCCAGCTATTTTTTCGCCCTCATGTCCCTCCATTGTCGGACAAACTTGCCCCCACTTCTTTACTGCCTCGGCCGTTTCTAGACTCACAGGGTATAGCGCAAACCACGCTTCAAAATTGAGAATAAATCAAAAATGTCTACGTCAAGCTCACTGCGACACACTGCTGCAGGGAGTATGACCAGCCCTTTAGAGCAGTACAAGGAAGAGGATGTGGAGGTGAAGAAGAGGGAGGAAGAGGAGAATGTTGGTTCAATGTTGCAATGTTAGTTTCCATAGGACTGCTTTGGTCAGCAACCGGTTTACAGATCAACCCATCCTTCAGCCCCCTCAACCTCCCACCGTGCTCTCCATTCTTGAATCAGATTGAAGAGTCTCTCTGCCTGGCGCTGGAGGATCTATAACTGTAATCCCCATCAACCAACAGCCCTTTTAAAGGCAATGGTGGACGCATTTCAGGATATTGACCAGGCATCATGTCAGGCCTGAATATGCAGAGGGGGTGAACAAAGAATTTGTGAATTTGTCATCCCTGTGTGTGTTGTATACACATTGATTTCTTATGGTTTCTTGTGTGTCTTGTGTTAACTGCTTGATAAAAAAATAACATAATTTTTACAAAGGTTTTAAGAGTTACTACAATGTTTTGCTGATTTTGAAAAAAAAAAAGTTTACTTATTTGTGTGTAGAGTTTTTCAATAATAGCCATTAGTTACAAAAATTGTGCAATCAGAAAACGCTGTAATAGCCATATATGTATATAGTTTTTCTAGGAATACGTTGATCATTTGGAAATTGAGGGTGAAGCAGTTGCTTGTGTTTACAGTTCCTCAAAAAGAGTGTTGTGCAAAGCAATGTTTTTGCTTTTAGCTTTGCAAACTTAGTGAATGGCTTTGCAATAAGTATTAATAGTTTTAGAAATTGTGCTAAAAAAATCACTTTTAGGGTTTAAGCATCAGAAAAAAAAATGCTACTAAGGTCAGATATTGGTATAATCCCTGTTTTTGTCAGGTCTTCAGAGGTGACTTCCTACTCTCCATCTGCCTTTATTTTTTTTTATAAAATAAGTACAGCAAGCTCCTGCTTGTGCCAATAATTCACGCTAGCTTCTTGCTTTTCTAGCCATATTGGGGTCTGGATTGCAATCTTCTTGTCAGAGCTCTCCAAGTCTGACCAAGATTTTTATCTTATGGGAAAGTAAGAATAATAAAATGCAAAGTGCTGTTTAACCTGTATTCACCCACTTGCTACTGAATAGCTGAATGCTATATATCTTCAGTGGTTCACCTTATGTAACACCTAAGTGCTCATTGGAATTCTTTTATAATAAGTATATTTAAGTGATTCTTGCTTCAAAAACGTTTAGTTTTCAGCTTAAGGATTTGGCAGCAAAAGAGCTACAATGTTTATGCTGTTTTGTGGAGGAATTAAGGGCAAACCTTTTTAAATTAATTGTATTTAATTACTTGGAACATTTTCATTATGAATTACCTTTAAGGTCAAGCCTGTCTATTTGTCTGTCTATGTATCTACAGTCATATGAAAAAGTTTGGACTCCCCTATTAATCTTTATTATTTTTATTCCTAAATATTTGGGTGTTTGCAAAAGCTATTTCAGTTTGATATATCTAATAAACAATGGACACAGTAATATCTCAGTATTGAATTGAGGTTTATGGACTAACAGAAAAGGTGCAATATGCATTAAAACAAGATTTGACAGGTGCAATAATATGGGCACCTCAGCAAAAAAGAGACATTAATGTTTAGTAGATCCTCCTTTTGCAAAAAACAACAGCCTTTAGTAGCTTCCTGTAGCATTTAATGAGTTCCTGTATCCTGGATGAAGGGATTTTTGACAATTCTTTGCAAAACTATTCCAGTTCAGTTAAGTTAGATGAATACCTGAGATTAGAGCAGTGTTTTGGACCATTGTCTTGCTAAAACATTAATCTCCGGCATAACTTCAACTTCATAACTGATTCTCGGCTGATTTTGAATGGAATCCATGCGACCCTCAACTTTAACAAGATTCCCAGTGCCAGCACTGGCAATGCAGTCCCAAAGCATGATGGATTCTCCACCAAATTTTACAATTGTTAGCAAGTGTTTTTCTTGGAACGCTGTGTTTTTTTTGCCGCCACTCATAACGCCTTTTTATGACCAAAATGTCTGTCTGTCTGTCTGTCTGTCTGTCTGCCTGTCTAAATGTTGGCTCTATTTGGGGGTTAATAGCTCTTGCTGTAGTTCGTTTGACTTTAAAACCCTGGAAAAGTCTTTGTAACCCTTTAGGGAACATATGAATACATTTTTATTTATTTATTTAAATTTAATTAATTAAATTTTTATATACATTTTTATATAGATCAGGACATGATTTTTTTGATTTTCGTGATCTTGCCCTAATTGATTTAGTCACAGAAGCTTTCTTTATGTGATGTCTTAATGCTACAGGTAAGTCAGTTATCAGTGCAAAAGAAACAAACAGAAAAAGTAAAAATCTGGAAGAAAAAAAAGTCAAATAAAAAATTACCATTATGATTTTTAATACTAACAAAGAGCAATTATTCAAAAGAACTTACAAAGCAGAAATGGTTAACTAACCATCTAATGTGTTACAAGTTTGACTGGAATAGGCACATCGGTGCTTTTTTTCTTAAGGATTTTAGCTGAGCTCATCTTAAATCACAGCCAGGAGCCAATTGCCCACCTAAACACCCTGCTGTTTGAGCAGCATCTTGATAAAGGGCTCATTTAAAAGAAACAGGAGAACTAGGAGGAAATACGATGACGGGGGGAAGGCCGGGGCCAAAAAAGGGGTCATGGGCATCAGGGTTGGTATTAAATTACATTACTGTTTCCTTAAGAATGTAGCACAACTCTTTTGGTACTGTTTACTACTCTGCATTTGCTGTTGGTTTCTTTCTAGAAAAGGGCGGGTATTTTCTTTTACAACTCATTTAGCATACCTTCACCAGTGGTTCCAGATGTGTAATTTATAGGGAGCATGAGAAGTGCAAGCACAATGGTGAACAAAGGCAAAGCTGAGATCCTCCGGTTTCAGTGGGCTGCTTTCAGGAGTCTGTAGAAGTGTGAAGGGTTTAAGGGGATCCTGTGGTGTCCGAACAAATGCCGTTGTTGATTGATGGCCCTGCTGAGGGACTGGGGGGGGCATCAGGCTACTGAAATGGATTAATACTATTAGCATAAGAGTGGATTCCACCTTTGTTTCGATTCTGATATTCTATGCTACGGTCTGTTTCCATAAGCCTATTAAGGAGCTGAATGTCACAGCTTATTGTCTGCTATCACCTATTATTGTGCGATGGATTACAGCTCACATCATATCCCAGCCTGCTTAAGGGAAGAAACAAGAAGCAGTGCTCAGCACACATTTTCTGTCACTTACTTTTGGACGACTGAGACACTGGAAATTCACCCACCAAGCAAAAAATTGGTTGAAAAGACATTTTAAGGAAAACATTATTTAGATTCAAACGATGTCTACATTTGGTTGAAAAGTGAAAGGGGAAAAGCTGTAATTTTAAGATAATTGAAAAGACGTTGAAGCCGGGTTTGCAACATGTTTTCAACTTCTATCGGATCAAAGTGGGACAAAATCAGACTGACCAAACCAGCCCAATTTTCAACAAGGATTTCTTTACTAAATCGAGATTATGAGGGACCGACCAGATCTCGCCTAAAAACTAATGTCTAAATGATGTGTGGTGTTTGGGGGGGACAATTTCATGTAAACCTAAAAAGGGAAAGTAATGCAAAGCACGAAAATATTTTTAAATAAGAAACACCCAAGGAAGAACTTATGTTCTTTCTTTACATTTTCATTGCTTCTTTTTTTCATAAAAAGGGTGGTGGCATAGAGGAAGGGTTAACGTAAACCAGTGGAATAAGGGGGTGTAGGGCTGGGTCTTTGTAAGAGAGGAAAGAGGGGGGGTGGCTATATAATAACTGACAGAACACAAGTGGTGCTTTATCCAGTCTTTCCCTCCCTGGGTAAGAGGAAACCCTAAACTGCTCTGGCCCTTTTCCTTGTGCTCTTTCTTCCCTCTCTTTTCTCTCACTACCCGTGAGTGCACTCAGGAAGAGAATGGCAGCATCATCTGGACAGAGAAAAAACAGGCCGTCCCAAATGTTGGCTTTAGCTCTGCTTCTCATCACCCAGCTTTTGAGCGGTAAGTAAAAATAACCGGTTCCAAGATGGTCAGCTCTGAGGGATTGAATAGCCATGCTTTAGGAGAGGGGGGCTTGGAATGGGTGGGGCTGGAATGGAGTAGTGTTTGTTTATATGGTCAGTTCAACTCAAGTTTTAACCCTACAACTATTTCACTCTCTGAAATCTGAGACTCTCTCAACAGATCATTTAGGGAAAAAAATAAAATAAAATTCAATCTTTTGTTTTGAAAGAAAAAGATTTACTATGAATTTCAAATTTTCATTTCTTTACAAATTATTTTATAGCAGTATTACCATTACAGGTTTTTTTAAAAATGTGGATCTAGAATGTATTGTTTGCTAACTCACTAAATGTTTTATGATTAGATATGTACAATTCTTTCCTGCCTGTTTGCAATTTTTTTTTTTATTAAACTGTTTTCTCATGACCTTCAAAGAAGTTAGAGGAATGTGTTTATATTTAGCTGGAAGGAATATGAGGCTGGCTGATGCATGCAAGAGAGAGAAGGGCGTGGAGCCTGGGTGTTAACGTTCATCTTGAATATGCCTGAACTGATGCAGAAGGAGTTTTAGGAACAAAAAGGATGCACACAAAGAAGACCTGGCTTACATAAATATGCATATTGTTTATGCATAATTCATTTTAAAGGAACAAATATCTATTATGAAAATAATAGAAATGATAGTATATGTTTGTAAAGTTAATGATTAAAAGTCATTTATATTTAATAAAAGTGTGATCAATATGTGGTCTATCAGAAAATTGGAAAAATAACTTAATTTGAAGAGAACTAAAAATAACCACAAACTCTCAAAAAAGTTATTAAACTATCTGACTTATACTTTTAATATAAAGCAAAATGTAAATGGGTCATTACAAAGGCCACCGCTCTGCTCTTTAAATTGCCTCCAATGGCAGAAGATCAAAAAGTCTGACTGGATGGATAATGGATTCAGAGACCCTACATATTACCTGAAGCTTATGATGTCCACAAAGTCATTATAAAAGTAAGGAAATATAGAAAAACAAAAATGTAGTGTTTAAATGACGGTGCAATTACAATATAGTTTGCAGCACTCTGTTGTGGCTGGAAATAAAAACATATCGGTCTCCCTAATTCAATCCTCCTGTCTTTTTCATGGAGGGTAGGCTGCAATAATGAGATCATCAACCAAGAGAGGCAGCTGTGTTCGATTTGTATAATGAAGCAGCACAGATACAATTACAACCTAAAGATTCATAATCAGCTGCAGAAAAACTTTTATATTTCTGATCAAATACATATTTTAAAAAATCTTGAATAGCACTACAGTTCATGTAGTTCCAACTATGTGACACGCCCCATCTGCATCAAATGTGTGGGAAAAATGCTGGAGGAGAGAATGTGAGATGTTAGGGCAAAGTATCAGTTTCCTTTAACTGAACATACCACAGGCTTCCCTCAATAGACACCGAGAAGCTATGAAAAGAGACAAGCAAATTATGTTCCTTAGGAAAAATGTTTTGTACAACTGGAGCAGGATTGAACCAAAGATGAAGATAAAATGGAACAAATGGAAACTATGTTGTTCTTAGTTTAAGATGCTGTTATGAAGTCGTTATAAACTCAAGACATAAAACAGTGAAGTACAAAACAACACAGAGCTTTATAAAAAGTTACCTATTTGCTGCCTTTGGAAAGCAATCTTGCTTATTTTGGTTGGTTGCTGAAAGGTTGTTTTCCTTTTTCCCCTTATATCCAAAATGCTTTCCACACACTCCCAAATTTAACTAGCGGTTCTGACAATGTGATAAAGGGCAATTATGCAATTTTAACATTTTACTTTATCGACACTTAGCTTCAACTTCCTTTTGTTTTCTAACAAGCTGCTGATGCATTAAGTGAAAAGTCATCTGAGTCTAAAAAGAAAATGCAGCTCTAACATAAAATAATGGATGTAACTGGTACCAAGTAATTGAATTAGGTTTGTCCAAGTTCATTTAAGTTTTCAGCTTATAAACTTAATGAAATAAGTTGGATCAACTTAATTCAATTACTTGTGACTTATTGAAGCCATTCATTTAAGTTGGATTTGCATTTTTGTTTTAGTGTATAAATCTCTCAGTGTATAAAAATGAATAAGCATCTTAACTCTGAGTTAGAAAATTCAACAGAAGCACAAATTAAAAACTATGACGTTCAAAGTGCTGACATTAAATTCATATTTAGGATATTGCTATCTGGAAAACTTTAGCATAAACACATGTGGACTGTACATAAACCAGCTTCTGCTCTGCCTATGCTGTGAAGTGGTTTAAGGAATTTCTCCAGTGAAGCAATGAACCCTGCCCAACCTCACTGCCAACCCCTGGGCATGTAATTATGGAAATCATTGTTTTCATAGCAGCCATTGAAGTAACAGATGTACTGAGGAATTACAGAAGAAATGTCAACAACATAGTGCTCATTCCATCGCATGAGGGAAAGAGCTTGTAATGCGCAAAGTCGAATTTCAGGTTCAAGCTGCAGAGGAGAGCACGAAAGTAGACAGAAACATCTAAAAGAAAATCTTTATTCACACCAGTGACTGTTTTTTTAGTTGCAAATAAAAATTCTTACTTTGAAATAAACTCAGTCTGTTTTCAGCAACTTCTTTGTGTTTAGTTCATTTTCTTTACGTACATTCAGCAATCCAGTATGGAAGTGTCTGACTCCATAATTTCCTATATAAACACGAGTAATTGCAAAGTCTTTCTCTGGATTTTGAGACAGATACAGGTTAGATAAAAATCATTTCTGGACATAATTAGTGTGGAGCCTCTGAGCAGTCAATGCGTGACTGCAACAAAATCTCCTCACTATCTACCAGCACACACTCACACAAGACAGGCTCATTCAGAGATAATGCATAAGGCAGTGAAACTTTAGGACTCAATTGTAAGTTTGTGTGTGTTTGAGCAGGAGAGGGGCGAGGAAGTGATACAACCCCCTCCCCCAAATTGAAAGCAGATGTCATGTTTCCTGATTGTGGCTCCTTAGAAACAGGCATCACGCTCTTGATAAAGAGCTGCAGAGGCCTCAGGGTTGGGTCGGGTGAAATCTGCAGCTGGGTAGGCGCTGGGTGAAGTCAGCTCTGGCTTTTTGGCCTGATTGAAACCATAAGATGAAGTTAGTTTTCAACCATTAAAGAAGAATAGCCTTGGTCCTTCTATTAATCGCTGTGACAGGAATGACAGGGGAGGGGCTGCGGGGGGGTTGGGTCGGCGCAGTGAGATGGTCAAGATGGCGAGGTCAGTGGTCTGTTGTTTCAAAGAGGGCAGGATTCCACAGCATGTTTAACCTCACGAAACCGTTCTCCAATGTCAAATTCCTCTGCACACTCTTAAAAATAGACTCTTTAAGAAGGCTGAGGTTTTAATTTATAGAAAACAGTCATTCTTTTAGAATAAAACCCCAGACATAAAACTTAATATAGTTGGGATTTTTTTGCAGGGAAAATAATAAGCTCTTTATAAAAAGTGATTAAAAATAATTATGTTAATCGTTTTTTATGGAATGGATCTTTCTTACTTAATTAAAGAAAAAAAATACTATCATATTTTGGTGTTTGTGATGATCTAGAACTGGTCCAGGGTATACCTTCTTACCTAGTGACCACCACCACCTTCAATCATCTGAAATATGACTGCAACAAATCAAACTCTCTAAAATGCTCTTTGGTATGAGTATACCTATTTGCTGCTCAAAGAGAATTGTTTGCCTTATTTTACCCTCAAAGTAAGGTGATTTTGGGAAAGAGGGGAAATTTTGGAGGTCATCACTTTTTTCACAATGTTAGTCATAGGAGTATGAGGGTCTAAGAAAGGCCAAAGAAATGTATGAAAAATGAATGAAAGTCTGTGTTACCTTGTGATGGGTGTCAACCTGTGATTGGTGCACCTGCCTCTTGCTTAATAATAAAGTGAGTTTTGTAGGTGTCTTTTCTGACACACTTTTCTAGTTCTACCTACTTATTTTCTATAGAATTTAATCAATGCTTTGTTATGCTCAATGTAAACTTTGCCTTGATTTCTTGGTAACTAATTTGACAGTATGTTTGGGACGAGTATATTTTTGTGGTGACCGTTGCTCAGTAGCAACAGTAGATACTTGCAAAAGTTGTAGGTTTGATTCCAGGCCTCCTTCCATGTACTTAGGTTAGAAAAGGTGACTATTGCTTTAGCCATTGGTGTCTGAATGTGGGCGTGTTTGAGAGTGAGATTGGGTGAATGCGGCTATAGTAAAGTGCGTTAGGGGGCTACGAATATGACTAGAAAAGCACTTTATAAATTCATTCATTCCATTTACAGTTAGGAAAAACCTATTTATCTCCAACCTTTGAATGGACCTCATGTACTATGACTGACCTCCTGGATTATTTTTTGAGACATTACTTTTATATTTCGGTGTAATATTCTTTCATAATGATTTCATCCAATCACCTTCCACTTCCTATATCTCACAGATGAGATGGTGTTTCCCAGGTTGCCAACTGCCTCTTTTTTCCTCCAGATTAAGTCATAGTTGTGGTAACACTTAAACTCTAGTTTTATCAGACCACAGAACATTTCTTATCTACACGTGTATGTGTACGATGTTGAATGTTAGCTATAAGCGAAATAAGTAAAACCTGCTGACAAACAGACTGTTTTATGGAACAGGCTGTCGTGTCGTAACCTTTGCAAGTTAGATGCAGCCATAAAGAGGAGTAGTTGCAAGGACTTTGACATGGTGGTCAGTTAATGTGTGCGGGCCATTATCACCTCACTATGCCCAATTACAGAGCACAGCTTGTTTTCTGTCCTGTAAAGAACCAGTTAGGGGCTTTGACCCTCGGTGACATCATGCACACATGGTGCAAACATTTGTCCCAGCTGATTACATCACAGTAGATAGCACTAAACGGAGGTGTAAAAGCATGTGATCCAATCGCTCAACCAAGATTCATAGGAGAACTAGATGTGTTTGTTTAGTTTAAAAACCAGGACTTCCGAAGTCACATTAAAGGTTTCCCTGCTGACCTGAGGTGGTTTGATTCAAACATTAAAGTTACTACGTTTTCACATGTTCCTAGACTCAGATAAAAATACATTCTGAAATGGTAATAATAGTTAATCTGAAAAGATGTAAAAGAAATCTGTGGGAATATTTCAAGGACACATTTTGAAATGTTTGGATTTTTTCAATAGTTATCATATTTTAACCATCCATCCATCAGGTGTTCTGGTTCATACAATATATATGAACCAGAACACCTTTACCCATTTATAAAGAAAACATCTTGGTAATCTAATAAGTGATTATTTAATTTAAGTGGTATTTGCCCACATTACCCAGATCAGGAAAAAGGCCAAGGAATAAAATAAACTATAGAAGCACCTAAATGCTGACCTACATGCTTCACATACATTCACTGACTGGTGTTAGGATTTTAACTGTAACTCTTAGCTAGAAAATATTAAATAGATGCCTCTTCCTACTTACTGAATAAGGTAGATCATATAAAGTAGATGCAGATGTATATAGATTTTAAGATGTAGCAGACATAGAAAGCATATGCTGCAGGGAAAGTAGAGTTGTGTATTAAGCAGTGAACACACCCTGAGAGGATTTTATGGGGATATTTTTATGGGCGACTCTGTGTGTTAGCAGTTGCTATCTCTTGGCTTTATGTTACAGGGTAGTGAGGAAGGTGTGAAGCCTGAAGACCATATCTCACTTCTATAGGCACTTTGGATTAACTGTTCTGTGCCTGACTGGGATAGGGTAAGGAGAGACAGGGAGCTGGGAGGGCGAAGGGTGTGGAGCAGAGAGCTTCTTCATTCTTCCAAAGTCTGTCACATTCCTTCATCCAGAGTCCCAGGAGATGGGGGGTGCAGAGGTGGAGCATTTCCAGACCACAGCCGATATCAAGAGGAATCTGCTGGGAAAATATTTAGGAGAGCAATAAAGTCAGGGCCTGTGACAAATAAACATATGAGGTTTTGTGTGTTTAGGACAGTTGAAGTCCTGATACATTCTCACAACTGCACAATGCCTCACAACTGGTACCTCAGCTGTTTAAAGCTTGGGTTGTTGGATTAAAATATGTGGCATGTGAATGTTCATTTCAGTGGAAACACCCTGTTCAATATTGTAGCACTTATTGAAGCAGAATTAAAAGGGTGGAGTGAAACTCTACTCTTTGCGTGGTGATTCATATAAGCATCTTTTTTTCATTTCTGGCTGTTAGAAGGGCTTTATGTTACAAATAACGAGAGGTTGCTTCATGCAGACTCTTGTTTATTTATTTTTATTTATAAGGCCCTCAGGCTACAGGAGCATGCATGGTCTTGTGTAAATATTGGAGTTTGGTTTTATTGTTGTTTTCAGTAACAAGACATTATTATTAGAAAGACATATAGTGAAATAATGTGGGAAGGTACAAAACTCCACATATTGCATCGGTAATATGCCCCAAAACAACAGATTTAATCATTAATAATAATAATAGACTTAATTTGCCAAACCACTGGCTGAGGTTTACCTTCCATTCAAGTAAAATTCCCCTAGATTAAAGATTAGTGAGCAGAAACTAGAGGTTTCAGACTCAGCATTCTGGCTGTCTTAGACGTCACTTTTGTATAAGAAACCTTAATTTACACTTAACAACATCACCCACTGTAAACCTTATCCATTGTAGTAAATAAACATACAGTCCACCAAGAATTCGGTAGGGATAGTAACTGTAACTCCAACAAAGAAAAGTCTTCCCTTTTCACTGCATCATAGGGAGCAACTGAAAATAAAAACTTCTGTCTCTAATAGGAAAGGAAATATCTATCATCTTATATTACATTAATTCTTTCCTTATTGCAAACTTGAAAATAGCATCATTATGTTTATTAAAACCAATGGACATTTACATTTTCTAGATTCTTCTTTGCAAAGCAGAGAAGACATTGTTCACTTTTTAATTTTTCACCTCTTTTTGCCTCCAAACAAATTAATCAGGAGCTTTTTAAAATGCCTCTTGGCAAAAAAAGGGGGTTCTTTGTACCTGATGTTAAAAACCAATTTTATTTTATGTGCTCTTATTGACATGTAAAGATTCATGAAAATTTCAAAGAACTATCTGAGACACAGTGCACATCTGCCATAAGAACCACAACTCTGATGTGTTTTCTGTCAGTATAAACAGCAAAGCTGCAGAGAGTTGCTCTCAAACACAAAGGATGCCAGTAGGCCCCCTGGAGATGATGTCCTGTATGATGATATGATGATAGGCACCATGTTTGCTCTATAGCTGTGGCACCTGTCTTTCACAATGATTTATCTAAGAAAGCAACTGGATATGTCTTTCCATATGTCTCACTTGTAAAGACCAGAAGTGATGACAGATACAGATATGCCTTTATGATGGGACTAGAGTGAATTCATGGAGAGAAGAGAAAAAAAAACAATTGGGAACTTATTTTTTGTTGAAGAAACAAATACTTTCAGTGATCAAAATCATAGAAGCTGTGAGGATTAATCAATTTCTACAACTTTTTTTGGTTTGTTTTTAATGTATAAATAGGAGTTCCTTGAAAGCATAATTAGGGCAAAATCATAAGGTTATTTCCACCAAGACAACAGCACACCGCGCCGATTGTGTCTGTTTTTTTTTTGTTGTTCCTGAAAAATATTCTATACTTATTTCCTTTGATTTGCTGGTCAAAATTTACATAATTCAAGAGGTATAATGGAGTTTTCTAATGATACTGCCACCTGTTGCCAAAACTCAGAACTGCAGCACTCTTCTTCTCATTCTCATAGTTCGCACTCATTTAGAAGTTTATTTATTTTTATTTTTTTTCACTATGCCTGAAGTTGCCACTGGTGTCTGAGTATAGTTGGATGTCAGGTGTTTTTGATTATCCACAACATCCATCTTGAATCTAAAGATTTGATCATTTGCCAGGTCGGACCCATTCAACATGGACGCGCATAACATCTCATCCACCGAACAGATAAAAATAAAAAGGTTATTTCAAAAATGGTTTTCAGTAAAACACTTACATAATGTCTCTTTAAGTACAATAACAGTTTATATCAATTTACAAAAGACAATCAGTCAAGTTGTTACTGACCCTTTTCATCTTGCATCTCCTAAAGCCTTTTCAAGTGCAATAGGAAAATGGTTAATACACATCTTATGCTGCTTAATTGTGATTATTTGTATTCAGGTGCAAACACAATATATTCTTTCATGCGGTGCTGTGCTTAGAGCTGCAGGGACATTAAAAGTAATTAAAACCTGGTATTTTGCATGTACTGCTGCCTTGCGGCAAGAAGGTTTCGGGTTCAATTCCCGACCTGGGGTCTTTCTGCAAGGAGTTTACATGTTCTCCCTGTGCATGCCTAGGTTCTCTCTTGGTATTCCAGCTTCCTACTACAGTACAAAATAATGACTTTTAGGTTAATTGGCTTCTCTAAATTCTCCTTAGGTGTGAGTGTTTTTGAATGGTTGTTTGTCTCTGTGTTGCCCTGTGATGGACTGGTGACCTTTCCAAGGTGTACCCCGCCTCATGCCTGTTGACAGCTGAAGATAGGCACCAGCACCCCTCGCATCCTCAGAAGGGATAAAACGTGACAGAAAATGGATGGATGGATTTAACCATTAAGACTTGATGACCATCTTAGGATGAAATACTTAACACAAAGTCAGAGTGTCCCCAAATAGCTATTAGATGATTTAATCAAAACTACACTTTGTTGCCAGAGATATTAGCTAACCTGCCTTAACTGACATATGACCTTAAAGGAATTCCCATTCCTAATCAATAGGGGCTTAATATGTCGTCAACCACCGTTGGCAGCAAGAACAGCTTCTACTCTTCTGGGAAGGCCATCCACAACGTTTAGGGGTATGTTTATGGGAATTTTTAGAGGCATATTTTTAAGGTCACAAACTGATGCTGGACTACAAAAGTCTGGCTCTTAAATTTCATCCCAACTGTGTTCAATCGGTTTGAGATCAGGTTTCCATGCATTCATCTTCACTCTGTCATCCATGTCTCTATCGACCTTTCTTTGTGTTGTGGTGCACAGTCATGTTGGTAGAGGAAGGGGCCGTTCAAAGCTGTTCCCACAAAGATGTTGAAGCATTCAGAGTTCCCTTCGCTCAAACTAAGGGGCCAAGCCCAGCTCCTGAAAAAACAACCCCAAACCATAATACCCCATCCACGATGCATCAAAAATACTTCCAGATGGAGAAGATCGTTTCATCAGACCAGAGAAAGCATCTACTGCTCTGGAGTCCAGTGGTGGCCTGCTTTACACCACTGCATCCAATGCTTTGCATTGCTCTTGGTGATGTATAGCTTGCTCGACCATGGAAACCTATTCCATGAAGTTCTCTGCTTACAGTTCTTGAGCTAACCTGAGGGCCACATAAACTTTGGAGGTGTCTAGTTATTGAATCTGCTAAAAGAGGACTTATTCACTCTATATGATTCAGCAACCGCTGACCCTGCTCCGTCAACTTATGTGGCCGAGTAGCTGTCGTTCCCAAAGACTTCCAGTTTCTTATGATACAGCTGACAATTGACTGTGGAATATTTAGGGGCTAGGAAATTTCCCGACGGTATTTGTTGCAAAGTTCCACACTGGAATTTACTGAGGTCCTGAGAGTGACCGATTCTTTTACAAATGTTTTAACGCTTAGCTGCTTGATTTTATACAACTTTGGCCATGGCACTGATTGGAACACCTGATAACAAGTTGGATGGATTAAGCATGCTGATGTCAGTGATGTTTATTATGCTGATGTCTGCATGGTGTAGCACTAGATTTGGCAATGGACATGAATTTAATTATGTGTTTAGGCCCATGTACACCTATAAAAAAAACAATATACTATGTATATATGGTACTGTTTACTCAAATGTTCTGTGTAATCCTTTCAAAAGACAAATGATGGCTTTGCATTTTGTACATATCGTACAACAACTAATTATCAAGCAATTTAAGTAAAACTTGCTCTTCATTAACCTTCTGTAGAAACTCTTCCACAGATCTCTTCTAATCATGTATGGGAGTATACGCTAATGTTTTTATAGCAATTAACATCCTACAACCAAAAAGAAGAGAAAATAAAGCAGAGGTTTACAAAATTACACAAGATTACCTTGGTTTAACATGAAATAAGGAATAACATAGTGAGAGAGTAGAGGTAATGTAATTTATGGAGGAAAGAGATCATGGGCATTTTTTGACTATGAAGTAATGTTATTTTCCTGCTAGGCAGAGTGAAGGAAAAAAAAAGGTTTGAATGCGACGGATCTGGTTCTGTTTCCTTGATCCATCAACTGCAACAGGACCTAAACAGTTCTCAGCTTTATTAACACCGGACTTAACAGAGGAAACAGCATGAATTGGCATATTAAATAATTACTTTACCCAAGAATCTAATCTATTCCTCAGGTAACTAAATATATGGCAGATTAAGACATTTCCCTTATAATAAAAAAAAAAATGAGAAAAAAAGAAAAAGCTGCCCGAGGACTTTGACCAGTTTTAGAATGTCCGCATATTTGATAGTGAAACCTAAAACAAAAAAAAACAAAACAGTTTTATTATTTCTATGGAGTTTTAAGTTCAACTGACTTGCAGAAAAAAATCCCAGGTCCCGAATTACTCCAGCGTAAAAGTCATGGGGTCCAAAGTGCAACCTTGTGACAAATTGATAAAAATTTCAAGAAATTGATTGCAGTAAGTTACAACAACATAAATTAATACCATTCGGCGATATATTACTGTTCACACACTAGGATCTCACAAATACAAATATCAAAAATACCTGTTTTTTAATCACGATACTCTTCAATCCTGGTTACATTATATAGTACTGATTTGACTCTATTAGTTGTGAAATATTTATATGCTGTAAAACAATCTATTTGAGCACATAAAATAAAACCATGATCTTAACCACACAATCAATTACAAATGTTATACATTATCAGTTACACTTTCTCATTATTCCAAGAATGATGTAGCACAATGAATTGTTCCCAATATTTTGCAATGATATGAAATTATCTAAAAATAAGCTATTCTGTCAGAGTTTGGTGGAAGTTGTTAAGGACTCAAATGCAGTAAAGAGGAGGCAGAAATGAGTTTGCTGATTAAATGGGAAATTGATGGCAACAGAAGCACAAATCAAACAACACTAAAAAGAAACCAAAAAAAAAACAGGAGATATCAGGGAGAAAAAACACACAGGGAGCAAAGCAATGAAGCAACAAGACACCTGCTCTGAGGAACTGCACAGGGAGAGTATATATGGGAGACAGAACAAAGACTGGGGTAATCAGCTGATATGGAACAGGTGTGGATAGAAGGGTGCCAAGGGGAAAGGAACCTGGCACAAGAGGAAACACAAAAATCACCACACTGCCAGAACACAATGACAAAGTCACAAAATTAAAGAGAAACTAAAAATAAAACTAAACAAAGGGCAGAACCCTGACATATTCTTTATATTATCCTAATTACAAGCTGTATTTACAAATGTGCATGCAAAGTCTCATTAAATACATTATATTTTTCCAAGTTTAAAGAATGTGACGTAGCTGTGATTTATATTTACTGTGGGTTCGAAATTAATACTTATGACCAGTTCTATGGTTGTGTATCTATGCATATTTTACATCAGGTCGATATTTCTAACAATACTGTTTGTTCTTATTTTATAGCAGGAGTGATGGCACAGGAAAATGTAAGAGGAGATGGAGTCCTGAAGACGACTGGAGCCCCTGGTAAGTCATAAGATATATTGGAAAAACAAACAATGAAAGAAAGAACGTTTGGTAGTTTCAAAAAAGGTGTTCCAAGCTGAAAATCTTGCCAAAGTGTCTCATTAGGCATACTTCAGTTTTTTTTGTAGACATATAGGGTATGTAGAGCTAACAGGACAACAGTAGAGTTGTCCTGTTAGCTTCTCTTAGAGGACCATAGCAAGGGGTGAAGTTGGAGTATAGCAGGGAGAGGATTAGCTCCCTAAAAGCTATTTGCTTTAGCTACAAAACGATGAATTTATCTCTCCAAGGCATTGATCAGTCTGTGCTTTAGGCTCAAAAATGTAAGTATATTTGTCCCTTTTTCAAAAGTGACAATAGGATGGAGAGAGGGATGGATAACAGGCCGGACCCTCATAAAAACTCCAAATTTACTTGTTTATCAATCGTCAAACACTCAGCTATTTTCAAAACATATTATATAATATAAAACATATTAAACATGACAGAAGTTATGAGCTATTGGTTATAAACAGATGAAAGAGGTTCCCTACATAGGCATGGAGATAGAAAGGAGGAGCACTGTTGTCCGAGGGACGGTGACGTAGAGCGGCTACTCCCATGCATCAAATGAAATCATAGGAAGCCAAGCCAACTTTCTTGAGGAAGGTTTTTTTGTGAAAAAGAAGGCACTGACCAAGGTTTTGAATATAAATTATAATATAATTTATATTCTTTACTACTTTAATATACTATAAATTATATTAAAGTAGTAAAGACAATAAAAGTTTTAAAGGGATGCAATGTACCTGTAGATGTCTCCCTTTGGAACGATTATGGATGCCACATCTTAAGGGGAGCTTAAGGCAGAGCCCAAAAAACTCTGGAAGAACAATATATAGGACTCGCATAGTAAGCACTTTCTGTGACTTTTTGTGAGGTTATATTTTTATCTAAGTAAAATTTGAGATATTTTAAAAGTTTAAAGTGGTTCTTTGTAACTCTTGCACTCTGCTTTAACTATTAGCTCAATTTTAGATATAATAAATGATTTTCTAAATCAGTATTCAAGTTTATAGATGTGTGGGCGGCCTTTATCAAAAACAGGCCTATGTAACTTGAGAGGGTGCGATTTGTTGCTGAATGGGTCATACGACCTAGAATGCTCTATGGCTCCCTTTAGACCAGTGGTCACGGATTAGCAGAGCGCGGTCCGGATCCGGACCCACCTGCTGGATAATCCGGACCCAACCTGATTTAAAGCATTTATAAATGACCGCACGTTGTCTGAAGGCAGCATCTATTTTCACTTGCACCGCCTCTCCTGTTTGTACGATAAAGCCCTGCAGAGCATCCAGCACCAGGCTGCACGTGATACAAATCAGCCAATGAGCTGTTAGTCAGGGTTGCTGCTGCGAGCCACTTTTTACACACAGCACTCAAACCTGTGGCAAGCCGGGAGATGGGAAAGAAGGAGAAGACGATGAGAAAAGGTGAAAGAAATTGTGGACTGCTGGAAGAACTGCAGTGAAGTGATAGAAAAGTGAAATGGTGTGCTCAAAGATGACCCTGCACATTTTGAGTATGTTTGACTCAACCTACTGCTGTACAGCAGGATTTCCCACCATGAACATTATCATAAATAAATATCGATCCTGGCTCAAAATGATATGTGCTTGAGAATGGCTTTTTCAAACCCAGGTTTAAAGCCTTGCAGGGCAGCTTAAAGCCCACTTCTTTCACTAAGCCATAAAAAAGAAAAACAAATAACAATCAGTTTAGCTGTTTTATAAAATATGTGAAACAGGAAGTTGTCTATATACCAAGCTGAACAATTGTTGTTCTCTATTTAAAAAAAACACTTTAGATTTTAAAATGGAAACATGTTCTTTTTTTTTAAGTCAATATATATACACTATATTGCCAAAAGTATTTGCTCACCCATCCAAATTATTGGAATCAGGTGTTCCAATCACTTCCATGGCCACAGGTGTATAAATTCAAGCACCTAGGCATGCAGACTGTTTTTACAAACATTTGTGAAAGAATGGGTCGCTCTCAGGAGCTCAGTGAATTCCAGCGTGGAACTGTGATAGGATGCCACCTGTGCAACAAATCCAGTCGTGAAATTTCCTCGCTCCTAAATATTCCACAGTCAACTGTCAGCTGTATTATAAGAAAATGGAAGTGTTTGGGAACGACAGCAACTCAGCCACGAAGTGGTAGGCCACGTAAACTGACGGAGCGGGGTCAGCGGATGCTGACGCGCATAGTGCGAAGAGGTCGCCAACTTTCTGCAGAGTCAATCACTACAGACCTCCAAACTTCATGTGGCCTTCAGATTAGCTCAAGAACAGTGCGCAGAGAGCTTCATGGAATGGGTTTCCATGGTCGAGCAGCTGCATCCAAGCCATACATCACCAAGTGCAATGCAAAGCGTCGGATGCGGTGGTGTAAAGCACGCCGCCACTGGACTCTAGAGCAGTGGAGACGCGTTCTCTGGAGTGACGAATCGCGCTTCTCCATCTGGCAATCTGATGGACAGGTCTGGGTTTGGCGGTTGCCAGGAGAACGGTACTTGTCTGACTGCATTGTGCCAAGTGTAAAGTTTGTTGGAGGGGGGATTATGGTGTGGGGTTGTTTTTCAGGAGCTGGGCTTGGCCCCTTAGTTCCAGTGAAAGGAACTCTGAATGCTTCAGCATCCCAAGACATTTTGGACAATTCCATGCTCCCAACTTTGTGGGAACAGTTTGGAGCTGGCCCCTTCCTCTTCCAACATGACTGTGCACCAGTGCACAAAGCAAGGTCCATAAAGACATGGATGACAGAGTCTGGTGTGGATGAACTTGACTGGCCTGCACAGAGTCCTGACCTCAACCCGATAGAACACCTTTGGGATGAATTAGAGCGGAGACTGAGAGCCAGGCCTTCTCGTCCAACATCAGTGTGCAACCTCACAAATGCGCTTCTGGAAGAATGGTCAAAAATTCCCATAAACACACTCCTAAACCTTGTGGACAGCCTTCCCAGAAGAGTTGAAGCTGTTCTAGCTGCAAAGGGTGGACCGACGTCATATTGAACCCTATGGATTAGGAACGGGATGTCACTTAAGCTCATATGTGAGTCAAGGCAGGTGAGCAAATACTTTTGGCAATATAGTGTATATACAGGTGCTGGTCATAAAATTAGAATATCATGAAAAAGTAGATTGATTTCAGTAATTCCATTTAAAAAGTGAAACTTGTATATTATATTCATACATTACATACAAACTCATATATTTCAGATGTTTATTTTGTTTAATTTTGATGATTACAAATGACAACAAATGAAAATCTCCAATTCATCATATCAGAAAATTAGAATATTGTGAAAAGGTTCAAAATTGATGGCCCCTGGTGCCACTCTCTAATCAGCTAATTAACTCAAACCACCTGCAAAAGCCTTTAAATGGTCTTTCAGTCTAGTTCTATAGGCTACACAATCATGGGGAAGACTGCTGACTTGACAGTTGTCCAAAAGACGACCATCGACACCTTGCACAAGGAGGGCAAGACACAAAAGGTCATCGCTAAAGAGGCTGGCTGTTCACAGAGCTCAGTGTCCAAGCACATTAATAGAGAGGCGAAGGGAAGGAAAAGATGTGGTCGAAAAAAGTGTACAAGCAAGAGAGATAACCGCACCCTGGAGAGGATTGTGAAACAAAACCCATTCAAAAATGTGGGGGAGATTCACAAAGAGTGGACTGCAGCTGGAGTGAGTGCTTCAAGAACCACCACACACAGACGTATGAAAGACATGGGTTTCTGCTGTCGCATTCCTTGTGTCAAGCCACTCTTGAACCACAGACAGCGTCAGAAGCGTCTTGCCTGGGCTAAAGAGAAACAGGACTGGACTGCTGGTGAGTGGTCCAAAGTCATGTTCTCTGATGAAAGTAAATTTTGCATTTCCTTTGGAAATCAATGTCCCAGAGTCTGGAGGAAAAGAAGAGAGGCACTTCATCCACATTGCTTGAAGTCCAGTGTAAAGTTTCCACAGTCAGTGATGGTTTGGGGTGCCATGTCATCTGCTGGTGTTGGTCCATTGTGTTTTCTGAGGTCCAGGGTCAACGCAGCCACATACCAGGAAGTTTTAGAGCACTTCATGCTTCCTGCAGCTGACCAACTTTTTGGAGATGCAGATTTCATTTTCCAACAGGACTTGGCACCTGCACACAGTGCCAAAGCTACCAGTACCTGGTTGAAGGACCATGGTATCCCTGTTCTTAATTGGCCAGCAAACTCTCCTGACCTTAACCCCATAGAAAATCTATGGGGTATTGTGAAGAAGAAGATGCAATACACCAGACCCAACAATTCAGAAGAGCTAAAAGCCACTATTAGAGCAACCTGGGCTATCATAACACCTGAGCAGTGCCACAGACTGATCGACTCCATGCCACGCCGCATTGCTGCAGTAATACAGGCCAAAGGAGGCCCAACTAAATACTGAGTGCTGTACATGCTCATACTTTTCATGTTCATACTTTTCAGTTGGCCAACATTTCTATAAATCCTTTGTTTTTATTGGTCTTCAGTAATATTCTAATTTTCTGATATGATGAATTTGAGATTTTCATTTGTTGTCATTTGTAATCATCAAAATTAAACAAAATAAACATCTGAAATATATGAGTTTGTATGTAATGTATGAATATAATATACAAGTTTCACTTTTTAAATGGAATTACTGAAATCAATCTACTTTTTCATGATATTCTAATTTTATGACCAGCACCTGTATATAATATATACATGGTTGCATAAACACCTAATTTTAGTGTTAAATGCTGTTTAAAGTGATGGATTATAATTAAAAATGTCTCTGGACCTTTACTGGTTGTTGATATTCTTTATTCAGACCCTACTGATTTCTAATTGGTTACCCCTGCTTTAGAGCTTATTAAGAGGTAGCTAAGCTTAATGTTGCTGTGAGGCAACAAAACTGTTTTATCATTGTAATGAACTCTCAAAGTTCTCATTCTAGTGGTCAAAAGGATCTGGCCATCAGATCCTAAACATGGAGGGAGATTCTTTCATTTTGTGGCAGTGTCGTGTTGTCAATGGCCTTCAGGGCTTCTAAATTGAGAAGCTCCAATTCCATAGTGGCTTAGAGTCACATAGTGCCACTTTGGTGAAGGTGATCGACAGTAAGACTGGGGGTAAATTTCTGGCCGACTTTTCACTGCTTGAATAACAATTTCCTCTGAATTAAACCAAAAACTATGTAACCCTTAATAAGAATGCATTGTTTCTATTCCTGTTCAGACATTAATTAGGCATTTTCTTTCAGCAACTACAGAGCCATCTGGTCAAGTGCTTATTTATCCCACCATGGAGGAAAATGAAATTTCTACAAAGACACCTGAAAGTCATGTCAGCACCTATCTTCATACAATCCAGCCCAATCCTTTAGAGGAAACAACAAATGAAACATTTCAGACAAAACTGCCTGTTCAACACCCAGATACTCCAGCACCCAGTACTACCAGAGGTGACAACCTACTAGAGGTAAAATAAGCTATACTCAGATATTTCACTACAAAGAATGAGCACTATTTCTGCATATGTGGACATGTTAAATACTCTCAGTACAAACTTAAAATCCACTACCTCTACACAACAGTAACATACTGCAGTAATATGTCTACTTGTAAGAAAGAGGTGTGATGAAACGTTTTGGTTTGCAGCCTCGGGACGTGACGTGTGGGAGTAAAGAGACCGTGGAGGGAAAAAACGCTGTTCTCTTGAAACTCAAGAGATCCAGCAACTGTGTAAGTTTAAACAAACTTCTTTTTAGTCTAAATTTTACATTTATTTCTAAGTGAAGTTGTTTTATTAGAAGCTAAATGACATGTATATATCATCACAACCTAAAAACCGGCACATAAATGAGAATTAATGCCTAACTCGCTTTATGTTTCCTAGCTACCAAATCGTTTTATCAAACCTAAACTAAAATATTCACCAATGGCTCAGAAGCCAGTGACCCAGGGATGTTATGCATGAATGTTAATTTCAAAGAGCCTGTGCAGTCCAAGAAATTTCTGTTGCATGTACTGTAAAGCTGGGGCACAGGCTGAGAAGACAGTGGGAGGGCAGCACAATGGGTGGGCCCATTGCTTCTGTAAAATATGTAATGTATAGCAGCCTGGGGGAGAAATGTGGACGTGTGTGTGTGATTGTATGTTTCTGTTTATAACAATAAATTCCTCCGTATCTCAGAATGACAGCTTTGGGGTTTGCTGCTTTCTTTTGTGGAGGTTTAAAGTTACCTCATATGCTTTCTTTTAGCTTTAGCTTTTATTTAGCATGAGGACAAAATGCATTATTTACTCTTTGAACAATGGAAACACAAGGAACAAATTCAGGAGATTTGTGCTGTTGAACAATAGATCAAACCACTGACATTGTTCTGTAAGTAAAACAGTGATGCCCATAGCAAAACATATTTAACTCTTCAAAAAAAAAAAACCTAATTGAATTTGAGAATCAGGATTTCCCAAGTTAGAGAACAGACATAAAGGAAATTGCTTTTAGATTCTAACTAAATCTGTAGGAGTATTCCTGATAGGATTCTCTGACATATGAATAAGTACACGTGTTTTTTTTTTCCTTTTTAAATGCAACTAGCTATGAATGTCCTGCTGGTGTGAATGATTTAAATCATTCAGACACTGTGATAAAAACACATCTGGATATAATGTGATACATTATTTGCAGGAAGACACACGGCAGGTCATTATAGATCATCTTCCACAACTGTGTCATGTAGACTGTAAGATGGAGCTTTATCAAGAAGACAACACAGATAGCGTCCTGGTGTCTGGAAAGTATGTGGAAGGTCAGTATTCTGAATAATGATAATCACACGCCTTCAAACTTTTTCATTGCTTTAGGCGGAGATAAATCATCTCTTTCAGGAATGTTTAATATGTGTGTGTCTTTTAACAGGAAAGCTGTGTTAACACAACCTGCATTCATGCATCCCTACTTTCAGATTTCTAATAGTTATGACTCCTTTGTTTAGATAATACTTTGAGATTAATTTAACTTTTTAGTTTTTACTGCACTAGTGGCTCGTTTTTTGGACAGTAGGCCGACAAGACAGGGGTATGAGAGAAGGGGAGAGACATGTGGCAAAAGACCACTGGTCAGATTCAAACCCGCATCTAGGACTAAGGCCTCCATACATGGGTTATGCGTGCTAACCACTGCTCCACCGAAGCGTGCCCCATTAATCTGACTTCTTTATTTGTTTACATTTGCAGATGATGTGACAGAAATGGTGGACAAATTCAACAGCCTCATCGGAAAAGATAATGTAAGCTTTTTTTTTTAAAGAGATCAAATTTATTTGATGCTTTCAAAAGGACTTTATTCAGCTCATCAAGCTGAGTCATAAGTTTGTCGCTATGTTTCTCCAACCTCTTTCCTGCTGAGAAGACCAACGCACAGCCAGAGAAATTACACATTTCTAACCAAAGCCGTAAATTACACCATTTGTCATGAAGGATCTATAATGGAGGAGTCACTCTAATTGACTCAATGAGCTAAATGCTGGTTGATTTAGGATCAAATTTGTAACACATTAAGGAGAAGGAAAAATGCTCCCCTTAGTCTGGGAATGCTCTCTGAGGCATCACATTGCCACACTGACGGCTGGTGTTAAAAACTAAAAGCCCCAAAACAAACAACATGTCAGCAGCAAAACATTTTACTTCCACCTTAGGACCAGTTTTTAGTCACATCCATCAGTGTCTTTTCTTTTAACATCCCAAGCTTTTCCCCATTACCTGTTTATGAATAAATGTAATCCTTAAATAATCATAACAGTTCACCTGTTTTTAAATATAATCAAACCCAGGAAGGAGTGCATACTGGTTGCAGTAGTAATAATAATGGATCAAAATACTTTTATGTGCTTTATAGAGAAGCTACTAGTAATTATGTAAATATATATTTACATTTGAACCACGTGATTACACACGGAATCAATGGAAGGATAAGGAACCTTTTTCCTCTAAAGTCTGACAATAATTTTTACTGTAATAAACTGATTCATTTTCTAATTTGAACTTAAACTTAACATTTTTAATGTTTACAGGCTTTTCCTAAGTAGATGATATAGCTCCATTAAATATTGTATGGCTTGCATCATGCAATTTCAATCTAGCACACAGAACACATCTTTTTGATTAGTATGATGAATGGATGACTTCATGCTTGTAAATTATTGTTTGAATGAATAATTAGGCACTTTCTGCCACCTGGGGAATTTCACCAAGAATCCTGGGGGGTCCATAGTTCTAGCTTTGGTATCTGGTCAAAATTGTGTTAATTTCTCCTTGTGATGTGATACAGGGAAGCCGCTTGAGGTGTTACCCCAAAGCCCTCTCAGAAATCTACCTGCATTTAACTACAATAATACACTCACAAAGTCACAGCATGACCACCTGAGCTTTACCAAAATGTTTAAAGGCACAGTAATATAAGTGTTTTATAAATATATAAGTTTGAACAGAGATAGACCAAAGAAAACTGCATAAAAGTTATATATTACTAAATATTCTTGCACTAACTAATAATCTCATCTGAACCTAAACTGACTGATTTGAAACTGTAGGAAACAAGAAATGTTAGAACCAAAGCGTAATATTTAAGCTTTATAGACTAAAACACCCAGCAATATTTATATATTTTTCATGATTCTGATCATTACAAGTTAAAATGGAAAAAGTTATTTTAATTTCAAACTGACAAAAATTATGAATCTCTACAATCAAATATTCTATTACTAGAACAAGTAGTAATAGCTAGTAATAAATAACATTGTCAGTCAATCTTGTTCAAATCAACTAAAAAAAGTTAAACAAAACAACAAAAGGTTGACGACCTAAATAATTAGGTGATGGTCTAGTGGTTAGAGCAGTGCGCTTTTGCTCTGAGAAAGTTGCAAGTACCTGGTTCAAACCCAACAGCCTGCACTCTGGGTTCCTGAGCAAAGACTTTCACCTGACACTGCTCCCCGAGTGCCGTGCAATGGCAGCCCGCTGCTCCCCAAGGGGATGGGTTAAAATGCAGGGGTAAAATTTGGGTAGGAAGTGTAGAAATTATTAGGAGCTAACATTACAGTGCACAGCAATACCTTTTGGGTGAGCAAACGTATTTAGCAATAAACAAAGGCACGGTTGGTGGTTTTTGGTGATTATCGACAGCCCTTTTTAAGGTGGATTAACGATCTAGCTTTTGCATAATAGCAGTTGGATCTGTCTGAGGTTGCTAGAGGATAAACAGGGATGCTTTTACAGTTAATAAATTCATTAATATCCTGTTGATTACAACAGATAGAGAATGCAAAAAAAAAAAAAAAAAACTAGTGATTCAACAGTACCGGTACTTTCACAGACTGTGAAACACATAAAATCTTACATGAATTTAGCACAGCCATCACAGAAAATGGAGAAAATGTTTAATAATGGATAAGAGAACTTTTCAAATGTCTGAACTTGAAGACATGTCAAGCTTAATGTGTCAGCATGGAGAGAGGAGTCTGCCCCTCCTGGCTCTCTGGTTGTATTTCAATCTAGAGATGAACTCTAAACTGGGACTTTAGGGAGCAATCGGATGACGGCTTGGTGAAAAATAATTTAGATTGATAGCTGATTGGAGAAGTGAAAGTTAATCAATACACCTGATAATGTTTTCTCTTTTGGCATCACAGGGACTGTGATGACAGTAGAAAATAACATCACTTCAGCCAGAAAAGTCATTCCCTCCATCTCAGAAATTGTTTTAAAGTTTTCTATATTTTCTAATTTCTTTTTAAAATTTTCCATCTCAGAGAAACTTTTATTGTTTTCAATCTTAGAACCTCATAATAACCCAGCAAGACTGTATCCTTATTATAATTAGAAACCCTGTGTTCCCAAATGAGTGGACAAGGATTTGCTTTGTCTTAGTTGCAGACGTGAATTATTTTGATAATTAAAAGGCATAGTAATTAAAAAAAATGCTTCTCAAGTTTAACTTAAATATTTACATATATCACTTGATTTTTTTCTGTCAGACTGATATCCAGTCAGCCACTCCTCGCTGGGGGAAGAACTCAAAGACGGTGCTGGTTTCCTTGCTGCTTGTTGGCTTGTTGCTGGCTGCACTGCTGGTCGGATTGTATTACTTCAAGACACATCGCAAGAACTCCAAAGGTGTCAGATTGGTAAGTTGTTTATTATTAATGCAGTGTTAAAAAAGCCTAAATACATCAGAGACTGCCACTGGTTTCACAACTTTTATCCTCGTCTTCTCAAAATGGGACAGATTGTATAAACGATAATGTAACATTCTGAGTAAACAGTGCAAAGAAAGTGTTTATCTGAAGCAAAGAGCCAAGAGGTTCAAAATTAAAATAAAAAAATACACATGGATGTCATTTTTCTAAAGTGATCCACTCAATTCATGACTAAAGGAGGACACGCCTGACTTTTATGTGGTTCGAATCACCATTAATTCCTTTAAGCTGGTTTTACTTTAGCTCCTTGCCAGGGATTGCACATGTTTCTGCTGTTTTTTATTTTTTTATTATGTAACGTCATCTTTTTAAACATTTACATATGGAGGCACACCTGCAAGATTATTTTACAGGGATGTTATCAAATGGGTGGCCCAACTATTTTCATTAGGTGTAGAATAACTGAAATAGGAACCAATGCTTATAAACCAAACACTCATATAGGTTTTCATCTGTGCATATTACTGTAGGTTTACCAAGAACCGTGTTTTCAAAAGTTAAAACAACCTCAAAGTAATCACAGCCAAATCCCATAAAACCCTAAAGAAAGGACTTATACACTTTCCATACACTCCTTCCTGCTATAGCTTAGAATATATCTTTGCCAATCTAATAGAAGATCCACATTAAAGCTGTGGCTTTGTTTCCTCCTTAGGCTGAGTCTTTCCAGGTGGATGAGGAAAACCAGGCCAACACTCTGGTATCTGTGGCCCCGCTGCCTCAGGAGCCCGCTGACAAACCCACCGCCAATGGAGAGTCTCCCCCTGAAAATGGGGCGAACAGCACCCCAACCACTAATGGACACTCTGCTGCCCAGACTCCAGTGGCTGATACCGAGATGTGAATCACCCTCCCATCTGCAGTATCTCAATGTGCCAGTCACCTACTAACCTCTCCGTTAATCTGAGACAAATTCAGCTTGAATTAATCACAAACATCCGTATCTCCTCCTGCTCTTCTACTAAAATAATAAGACTCCATATGAAGAAGCAAATGTTGATCAAATGATGTCAATGCCTGTAATGTGAAAAGTTTGGGAACACTCGCCTTTGCTGATGTCAAAACCTGCCTACACTGACAGAGAGGCTGGTTAATAGAGACCTGCTCTAACTTCAGTGTTTGCAGAATTATGAAGTCCTGACAATAACGTATTGCCGATCTCTAAAAAAGAAGCAAAAAAAGAAACATTTTTTGTACCAAATACGAAATTGTACTGCAATTAAACCATGTGATGCCTTAGTTTTGCTCTTGAGTTAGATAGAAGGCAGCATTTACAATCTTTTGCAGTACTAAGAAATAAACAATGTGCCAAAGTTTTAAAAATGTATAAATGTAAGTTGGAAGTAGTTAGTTTCTCAGTTGTTTGTTTTGTATACACTGTTTATACGAAATTACAATAAAAGTTGTCTAAGTTGGTTTAGCCTTCTTCCTGCCGAACAACCAAACCTCTGCAGCTAAGCTTTAATTAAAACTCATTGAAAGCAGGATCTAAAGCGTATTTTTATGATGTAATAATGTGGTTTCCAGTATTGTACATTTTTTTAAATATTTGTTTTACAATAAAATAGATTTTTCATTTTTTTACTACTGTCTTAGGTAACTATACAGAAAATTAGCTTGTTTACAAAATAGACTGGGAGTTTTTTAGTTGCCAGGATAAGAAAGAACATCGTTGCTGTGACGTTCTTTCATGGCTCAAAGCAGGTTCAGATTTCAACGTAGCATATTTGTTTACTTATTTTTGTAAAACATGTTTTCTACTCCAGTGTTAAACTTTTATTTTTTATTTTTCTGTTGCTGTGTGCTCCATGTATAAATATGCTTGCTTTCTTATTCATAAACTGTTGTTGTTGCAAACATGCAGGTGGTTCTCATCATATTTGTGCTGTGATGACTTGATAGATCAATAAAAGAAGAACATGCGACCACAAGCCTGAGAAAAAAATCTGGTTTAATATTGCTTTACTCAAAAACAGACACTAACCACAAACCCTATATCATGACCTACTTTGGAATTAGGCTTAAACCAAATCTTGATACTAAAGAGCCATAGCCAGTAGCAAATAGATTAAGCAGATTTAGGTCTCTAAAAGAGACGCAATCAGGACACAGACAGGAATATTTGCATTGATTTGTAAGGACTAATCAGCTATGGTTTCTGGTTCTACATGCAAATACAGTTTTATTTAAAATTTGAGGCAGATCAACATGTCCGACATTATTTTTCTCTTGATATTGTTGGGTTTGATGCTGTGTATATATAGTGTGGTTTCCTTAATATAACTAATCTACCAAACAAACAATCACTGATAAAGATTTTTGTGCTCAAAATTGTATAAACAGGGTGTAAATTTAGATATACTTAAACATTTTTTAAACACATTTTAATCCATTCCACATTCACAACATTATAAGCTTAAAAACTTTCCCATGTCCTAGTTTAGTTTGCCTTCCAAATTTCTTTATTTCCTCAAACCCATTGAATAGAAAAAAAAAAAAAGTTATTGAGTTTGTTTCTTACATATCCTATTAATAATTAATTGCCTGTAGTATTTATTTATTTATTTCATTTTTTTTTTCTTACTTAATATGTGACATGATTCAAATTTTGTTAAAGAAACAAACTGAAAATGCAGAACTACAGCACATTTGGTCATTTTGGACAAGAAAATACTACCTGAGTTTTTAACATTAAAACAAATTCCAAAAATTAGATTTTTTTTATTTGATCAGATCATTCTGTTGTATAACACCAATATACAATATAATTGCCATTTAAATAATTTAAAGTATATAACTTCTCAAACCCAAACACTTTAGAGTAACTTTCTTTATCAAATTGACTTACCATATTGTTTTACGTCACCTCAATTATGTGTGAAATTCAGTCTTGCTCATTGACAAAATTCAGTAATTAGACAACAATCTTAACAGATTAAATCATGATAATCTTATGGAAATTGAAAAGTCTACAGTCTAGTAAAAATGACACCAAGTAATTTTTTTTTATTGAACATAAGATCTGTCTCCTCAAATAGTTTATTAGGTAATGACTTGATTTGTAATAAGGAGGATGAGAAGCAATAAACGTTTAGTTTCTTGATTGGTCCAAAGGTAATTAAAACTTACAATTCTTTTGAACATTTAAATAAACTCTTCTGTTTGCAATCCTCTATTAAACAACAAACCCTCACACTTAGTTTTTAGGTCAGTTTTCAAGCTTTGATTCAGTGGCAAATTCTGACAAGATCATCATATCAGGGGGTTTATACCGACATTAAAGGGAATAGTTTAAATGCAACCTTTGATGCTATCTCACACTCAACTGGACCCCGTTTCATCATTCTGCTTCATTTTATCTCTATTCTCACATTCTGCAGTTTTTGTTCATTTAATCTCTAATGCTATGCTCTCTCTGGTTCTTATCTAGTAGCTTAATCTGGTCTGTTCCTGTTTGGCTGTGAAACCATCCTGGAGAGAAATATCAGCTGTGTTGCTGCCATCAACACCTTTGTTTATAGATGTTCGAGATCAACCTGTTTTTCAGATTAGTTCTGTTTCTCTGACTGTGACTAAATATATGTGCTCTCTTTCATCTTCTGACATGGGAGTTGGAGCTCATCTGCCTCGTTGTGTGTTTCCTGGATGGCGCTGCCTGCGGACCTGGCTGACAGTTGCCATTTGTATCTCTGCTTCTTGAAATATATGTCTTCTTGTCATGATCTGGCCTGTTTGCTCTCCCTTAATTAGTCATTCCTTTCACCTGTCGTTTTTCCCTCCCTGCCTCATTATAATTTATTCCTCTCACCTGTCTCCTCTAGTTTATATTCAGTTCAACCTGAGCATTCAGTGCCAGATCATTGCTTGTCTTTTTGTTAGTCTGTCTGTTCACTTTGCTTTGATGGTTTATGTCCTGGATCCTAGCAGCCAGTGGAAAGAGGGTTTTAGTGTTTGTCTTGTCTCCTGATCGTCCACTGTTCCTCCCCCACGGAGTCCTCTGGGTTTTGGCTCATTATGGGGGGAGGTTCAGTTTTTATCAAAGTAAGCCTGGCTCCAGGGTGGAGACCAGTTTAAAGTACTGCTTCAAGTTCCGGTTCCTACGTCCTGTCTCGGCTACCCTCTTCCACTGTGCCTGCCTGTCTGCACCTGATCCTGTCTGCTCCTGTGCGTGACCTGGTCATGCTTCTGGTCCCAGTCAGACTCTGAACCCTCCTGGAAGCCTGTGGATGCCTGGAAGTCTGGATCCTGCCACCTGTTTCTGTTCCTGCCTGATCTGGATCCTGCCTGTTCTGTCTGTTCCTTTCTGTTCTGGATCCCTCACCAGGATCGGCTTCCAGCATGACCTCTGGGACTGCAGTGCTGGGGACATTCGTGGTCTGGACTGTTAAACCAGAGTGTCTGAGATCGGGCGGTGCCCCGCCCCCCCGCCTGCAGTGTCCGCGAGCCACAGCTCCATTTTGTTTTATTTAATAAACATTTTGAACTTTCCTACTGACTGTCTCTCCTGAATACTGGGTCCATCTGTCCTCAGTTTCCTGACACTTCTTCTGTCTTCTTGAACCCCAGTCGGCCTCAGCAGGTGGCCCCTCACACTGAGCCTGGTTCTGCTGGAGGTTTCTTCTTGTTAAAAGGGAGTTTTTCCTCTCCACTCTCGCTACAAGTATGCTTAGTGAGAGGGATTGCCTTTGAGTCCATGAGTCGACGCAATCAACTGGTTTTCCTTAGATAGAAAATTATGAATACAAATAAAGTGAATTGAAATGAACTGGCTTTGATCAAAATGTGCATACACCCATGTATTTCCATCTTCATATGATGGACCTTGAGCTGACATACAGGACCTTCTGAAAATATTAGCATATTGTGATGAAGTTCATTATTTTCATAATGTAATGATAAAACTTGAACATTCATATATTTTAAATTCATTGCACACTAACTGAAATATTTCAGATCTTTTAATGTCTTAATATGGATGAATTTGGAATACAGCTCATGAAAACCCCAAATTCCTATCTCACAAAATTAGCATATTTCATCCGAACAATAAAAGAGTGTAATAAAGTGTTATTAATACAAAAAAGTCAACCTTCAAATAATGATGTACAGTCATGCTCTCAATACTTGGTGGGGAATCCTTTTGCAGAAATGGCTGCTTCTCTGCTGCGGGGCATGGAGGTAATCAGCCTGTGGCACTGCTGAGGTGTTATGAAGGACAGGATGCTTCGATAGCAGCCTTTAGCTCATTCAGAGTGTTTGTTCTTTTGTCTCAACTTTCTCTTCACAATATCCCACAGATTCTCTATGGGGTTCAGGTCAGGAGAGTTGGCAGGCCAATTGAGCACAGTGATACGATGGTCAGTGAATCATTTACCAGATGTTTTGGCACTGTGAGCAGGTGCCAGGTCGTGTTGAAAAATGAAATCTCAATAAAGCTTTTCAGCAGATGGAAGCATGAAGTGCTTCAAAATCTCCTGATAGCTAACTGCATTGACCCTGCCCTTGATAAAACACAGTGGACTAACAGCAGCAGCTGACATGGCACCCCAGACCATCACTGACTTTGGGTACTTGACACTGGACTTCTGGCATTTTGGCATTTCCTTTTCCCCAGTCTTCCACCAGACTCTGGTACCTTGATTTCCAAATGACATGCAAAACTGAGCAACAGTCCAGTGCTGCTTCTCAGTAGCCCAGGCCAGGGGCCTCTGCTGCTGTTTCTGGTTCAAAGGTGGCTTGACCTGGGGAATGCGGCACCTGTAGCCCATTTCCTGCACTTGCTTGTGTACGGTGGCTCTGGAAGTTTCTCCTCCAGACTCAGTCCACAGGTCCCCCAAGGTCTGGAATCAGCCCTTCACAGGGTGTCAATGATGGCCTTCTGGACAGCAGTCAGGTCGGCAGTCTTACCCATGATTGGGGTTTTAAGTAATAAACCAGGCTGGGAGATTTAAAGGCCTCAGGAATCTTTTGCAGGTGTTTAGAGCTAATTTGTTGATTCAGATAATTAGATGCATAGCTCGTTTAGGGACCTTTTTCATGATATGCTAATTTTGTGATATAGGAATTTGGGGTTTCATGAGCCGTTTGCCAAAATCATCCGTCTTATGACAATAAAAGACCTGAAATATTTCAGTTAGTGTGCAATGAATCTAAAGCCTATAAATGATTAATGTTTTTTCATTACATTATGGAAAATAATTAACTTTATCACAACATGCTAATATTTTGAGAAGGACCTGTATGTCATTGATTGTGAAGAAATAATATATTCTCAAAACCCTGTCTTATCAGACCACTTTTCTACTAACCTTCAAATTTAATTCAACAGAGTTCTCCTCCCCCAAGATAAAGTTTTACTTTAACATATTGCCAGGTTTCCACTACATGAATAAATGTTCAATCTAATGCATTTGATATAACATACTGCATATTTACACAGTTATTCTAATCATAATCAGAGCTTAACATGGATTTGAATATCATGAAACATTTGAATATAGTTTATTAAAAAAATAACAACACAGCCAGTTCCTTTGTTTCTTGCTGCAAAGCTTGGTAGTACTGGTGGCTACAGTGATCTGAGCTACTCACGTTAGTGAAGGAAAACTGAACACAACAGTCTTGCAATGATTGTGCCCTGGATTAAAAAGCAGGATATAAATATAGTTTTAAATCAAGTTGCTTCTTCCTTAATAGCGGAGATTAAGTATAATCCGAGATGCCTGTGTGAGTTGCCCACAGAGCCATGACTCTTTAAGCTATCTATTCCCCCAGTTCTGTGTAGTAATGGCTTTATTGAATTATTTAAATTAAATATGATTTATTCTATTAAAAAGTTTATCATTGCCACCATTCAAAATATTATTAATTCATCTGTAGAAAGTGAGACAGCGCTAGAAGTAAGTATAGAACCTGAAATGTGTTGGACTGCATTGATCTAGTTGAGCTATCTATGCCTAACCATCAACCTAATTAACACAACCATCAGTTTGTGAAGGGGGACAAATTAAATGGCAGCGCTCTACAATGTTCTGTAAGAAGGATGATGCTATGAGTTACTGAGCTGACAATATTCTCTCACTATCAGATGTGAAATGCAGAGAAAGAAAACATGTCAGTAAATCACTTGAACCGTGTGGTTATCCAAACTGGGCATTTGTTAGGTCAGCCAAAAAAACTAAGACAGAGAAGAAAACAGAGAGAGGCCAAAACAATGTAATTGCATATGTGTCAGAAGTTTTCGAGACACACTGGATTTTCTTTAAACTTAACACACCCAACAACACACTCAGCCAAAAACTGGTCATCCCAAAGACAGAGCACCTACACCAGAGCTGAGCTGTGTTGTTTATGCAGCCCAGTGCACTGAGTGCACCATTCACGCTTCTATGTTGGAGAAACAGAACAACAACTACACAACTGTATGGCACAGCAAAGGGTAACCAATAGAGCTGGACAAGATTCAGCTGGTTACTTGAACCTCAAGAACAAAGGACACACCTTTGACGACCAAATTGTTCTAATCTTGGACAGATAGGGAAAATAGTTTAAAAGAGAAGTCAAAGAAGCCATCTTCGTTAAAAGCCATCACTGAACAGAGCAAGAGTATTGTGGTTTCAGCATCTTAGCATCTAGAATTCTGTCCCATAACTTATTCTAAAAAAGTTACACATGCAAACTCATAACGATTCAAATAGCCAAACACATTAACATCACAACTAAAGACTCCAACAGCCTAGGAGAATGATGGGTGGGTCTTTAATTTGCATCTGACTTGGATTGTGCTTATGAGAATGTTGCTTAAAACATCAGCGCTCCAACTGCAGATTGCTCTAGTGAAAGCCAACAGTCCTGAATAAAACTCCTGGATAGGTAATAAAACAAAAAATATTAAAGACCAGTTGCCTCCAATTAAAGTCTGTTTTGTAGTTGTCATAACCTGGATGACTGAGAATTTACACAGGTATGCCTTGATATAAAACATACTATAAATTGCCACTATATAAATAACCTTACTTGATTCTAAATGTCTTTTGTCAAACACTTGGGAATTAGGAATTACATTTATTTATTTTACATTTATTTAACATCTATGTAGTTTAGAGAACCTAATATATACCGGTAGTATGGGGCGAGATAACTGTCAATCTACATATCTTAACTTGTAATTGTAAGTCAAAGGTGAATACATTTAAGATTTGTAATTGTTTCTCATTGTAAACTCATAAATCTGACATCACATGTTTCATCTGTAAGGATACAAGTTTGGAAATTAAAAATACAAGTTACAAAGTTACAACTTTCAAACAACACACAAATCTGAGTACAAATTACAAATACATTTCAATTTTACAAGTACAAATGTACAGCCCATGATGAACCTGTTACACTTCTAATCATCTGCGTTAAGGAGTGTTGTTTGAAAGTTGTTTGCTGACCACCTTTGAATGATATAATAGGACTTAAATGGAACCACTGATTGAAACATAAGGTCTGAGAGTCCCTTAGGTGCTTTTTGGCAAACTCCAGATGAGTAGCAATGTGCCTTTCATGAAGGAGTGGCTTCCATCTTGCCACTCCATCATACAGACCGGATTTGTGGATTGTTGCAGAGATGGTTGTTCTCTGCATCATCCAGACTGAAGTTCTGCAGACCAGCAGGACAGCTTCCAAAGCCAATGTGTCGACTGGCCTGCGCCGGCTTTCTGATAGCTGGCTGTGGGTGGATGGGAGGTTGATAGTGAACCAAACCTAAATCATCAAGTCAACAATGGCAAAAAAATAGAAAATAATAAATAAAAATAAATTCCACAAAAAAGCCTGAAAAATATAACTTTTCAAAATTCTGTCCAAAATATTTGGCCTTAGAAGGACAATGCGAAAATTAATTGTGTTGTACATTTTAAGAGAGATCTCATATGGAATTAAAATTGTATTCTTTTCAAAAGTTACCAATTATATTAAAGGAGAATTCCGGTTTTTAACACTTTTAGCCCATTTTCTGTAGTATCCAGGATGAAATCGAATGATCGACACCAAAATTTTGACAATTGGTCCTGTCTCTGCTTTTTGGCTCATGCAGAATCCCCCCCTGGCTGCTTCAGAATGGCTTCCATTGTGCATGCCGATAATGTCCTTAAAACAACCTTAAACGTTCTTTTTTAAAAATATGCTACTCACCGGGTCGTCAGCGCTGTTCAATGACGTTCCAAAAAAAGTTTCGTAAAGAAAAAACGTTCCTGTAGTGTTTTATTTAGCATTTTGTAAATCCCATTGAGTTCTGTTGGAATAGTCAATATCCCTCCGCCACAGGAAACGGAAATGGGGCCTGTTTACAATTAGTTGTAGTCTTTTCGCAAGGCCCAAGTGTTTATGCTTCACTCTGTGTACTCCGACGTCGAGGTGCTAACGTCTCTGTTAAACACTTTAAAAAACTCTGAAAATGGAATACGAAAGGTGGATTCTTGAGGAGGACATATTGGACTTTGAGATTGACGGTAGAGGATACCGTCGCCAACTAGTGGTCTGGAGTGTGCAACGCTTCAGATTCGAACGGGAAGTGGAAGTTTATAAGCGGTTGTGATGTATCGGAAAAAATAGTTCTGGGATTTACAAAATGCTAAATAAAACAAGACAGGAACGGTTTTTCTTCACGAAACTTTTTTTGGAACGTCATTGAACAGCGCTGACGACCCGGTGAGTAGCATATTTAAAAAAAAGAACGTTTAAGGTTGTTTTAAGGACATTATCGGACATGCACAATGGAAGCCATTCTGAAGCAGCCAGGGGGGGATTCTGCATGAGCCAAAAAGCAGAGACAGGACCAATTGTCAAAATTTTGGTGTCGATCATTCGATTTCATCCTGGACACTACAGAAAATGGGCTAAAAGTGTTAAAAACCGGAATTCTCCTTTAAATTCCAGCAATTCTCCCAGTCCCAAGAAATGTGTTAGGAGTGTGAACATTAGTGACCTACTGGCTCCAGATGACTGATGAAGGGTTTAGTCACTCACCATATGGTTACAAGTTCAGCTGTCTTTCCGTGTGAGGACACACTTGGTGTGTCTGAAGCCTGACTTGTTGTTTCTGTGTGTGTGCAGTTCATGTACCCGCAGAAAATTAGGCACTGCAGTCATACTATCTAAAGTGACCTTTATCAGCCCTTACTGTTACGTTTTGACAGGCGATACACGCCTGCCATAAGCGTTCACAGCCTGTTAGGCTAAAGGCTACAACTTTAGAGGGTTCAAAGGTCAAAGCCTTATCAGTCCAGAAGCAAAAATATTAAATGTCACAATTTTTACTGTTGAGTCATCACTATCTGCACACAACATGTTAGATGGTTGGATGCATTGATGGTCAGATGGAAAGAGAGACAGAGAGAAGGCTAGATAGATGTAATATTGAGTTGTTCCACCAGTCAATTTTATCCTGCAAATCACTAATTGTACTTTGACTCCATCTACTGGACATAACTGGCCAATGAAAACTTCAAGGTACAAATTTAGAGTTTAGTCCCCAAAATGAATAATAAAGAAGGACCTTTCTAAACATTTTTCTTTGAATGGGGCTTAATAATGGCAGTTTATGGAAATATTACTGTAAATACGGGAACAAAAAACAAACAAATGAAACAAAACAGAACAAAAATGACTGACGCTTCAAAATGGGAAAAAAACAAAACAAACAAAAACTTTCTGTAGGTTTTTACCAACATGAATATAGTTCCGAAATTCAATTAAATATCCCATTAAATATTCTTATTAAAATTGGGTAAAGGCAGCGATTAAAAAAAAGAAGATGAATGACGTCTGTAACGTTAGATACCGTAATTCACGTTAAAAAAGGGGCAGTAAGTTATCTAATAACTGTAAAAATTGTAAATAAACGCAAAGTTCATTATTTACCTGCAAAAACAAAAAAAAAAAAAAGAAAAGAAAAGAAAAGAAAAGAAAAGAAAAGAAAAGAAAAGAGGACCTGATAAATACAAAAAAAGAGTCGAAAATTATCTGGATATATAACTGTGGAAAAAAAAACATCAGAAGCAATCATTTATCTCTCTTTTTTGGATTCAAGTAAAATTCATTCAAACCAAATGTAGAACTCCGTCGTCCATTCATGATTTTTTGCTGCAGTAAACACCAGGACAAGGGATAAAGGGAGAAATAAAGAACATTTCGAAGCGTCTGTGTTGCACTGCCATCTGCTGTAAAAACTAAGGCATTGGACTTTTTTTATTTTATTTTTTTTTTTACCAAAATTAAAGCATGTTGTATAAAACATGTTGGCACCTTTATGCACAATGAAACGTCATGCTTGGTAATAAAAATGATTTCAAATAAAAAAAAAAACTGAAATAATTTGAGTAAAAGGGTTTAATAGCCATATTTTGTTTCAATAAAGTACATCTAATTACATCACTGCAATGATTAGGAGATAGATAGATAGATAGATAGATAGATAGATAGATAGATAGATAGATAGATAGATAGATAGATAGATAGATAGATAGATAGATAGATAGATAGATAGATAGATAGATAGATAGATAGATAGATAGATAGATAGATAGATAGAAAAACAAATACGCAACGACTCATTTTTTTTTCATGCAGATGCAAAAAAAAAAAAAGACTCTCAGCACGACATCTGGCCATTGCGTCAGAGGGATGTAGTTTACGGTAAATGGACGCTCATTACCATGTGATCTCAGCCGATGTTTGTAAACATGCGTCAGCCACATGTGAGTCCTTCGATGAGGAAATGCTCCGAAACCTCTCAGCCAATCAGTGAGCGGGGGAGTGTCAGGGGCGGGGTCCTTATGTTGCTCTATGGAAAATCGTTAGGGGATACAGTGAGGCAGAACATGCGCCCTGAGATTGATAATAACCAGAATAAGTCCGAAACAGGAACCAAACGCAGTCAATATTCTAGGAGGGCAGGGCCTGGGAGGTGCCGACCGGGACAAGGGACACATTTCTCTAGCATAAATGGAGAAAGGGCTTGGACTAAACACGTAAGTTATTTGGGTTTTTTTCATGGCTAAAGCCACATAATGCTGCGTAGGTTGCGTAGAGAATACCACTATGTAATTCATAACCATCGGAGCGCCAGATGAAAGGTAAGAGTCAGAGTCTGGAGGCGCCTGGGAAAGAGTAACTTTAAAAAATAACCTAAGTGAATAAAAGTATTGTTAGGAAAGGCGTTTATATGTAAGGGCTTCGTGGCGGAAACGGCTCTGAAGACTTTTTAAATAATCCAAATGTTTCATCATCGGTATGACAACAGGTAAATGAAACTGCGTCAGCGCGAAGTCCGACAAGCCAAATGAAATCCAGTGGGAATTTCCACCGCAGTGGATGAAACTCACAATGATGGCAGGAAGGCGGACTGGTGTTCGCTCTAAAACTTGACTTTTGTCCGATTTGAGCGACTAAATGTGGATGTAAACAAACCGTGGGACGAGGAGGGATGGCGTGTCAAAGGAAGAGCTCGGAATAGGATGCTGCGCAAGAGATGGATAGTGCGTAATCCTGTAGTGGGAGAGGACGATGTTACGCAGTACATTTTACCACAATCATTCACCATCCCGTTGCCTTTAATGCTCCAATCGACATTCCAGGACTCCGTCATTAAACACAAACACGCATATTCCTCAGATGCGCGTTTAAACGGCCTGGTTTCGATGTGAGACTCTGCTGCTGTTATTCAGAGGAAAAAGGAAAACAAACTCAGTGATGACGCAGCTTTATTTCAGTTTCCGTTGTCTAAAATAATTTTGCTGCGTCACACAGATCTCAGGAGACCGAAATAGTAATCAGGCTTTTATAGTGCGCACTTGATATGTTCAAAACAAGATGTGTTTCCCTGATGCAGGGGGCGCTGTTGAGTAAAACGCTCGCAAATGATCAGTTGAAGGGATGTTGACACAGTTTAATTTCTCCCTCCTCTTCATTGTTTTCCTTTATGTTTCTTTGGATTATTTATAATAATTGATTTTTATGACTTTATAAAGCAGATCTGGCTTCTTTAAGTTTTTTTTTCTTTTTTAGCAGAATCGCTTATTTTAAGCATTATGCTGTTTATTTTCATTATTAACTTAGACCTTGAAAAACATCCCTGCATTGCACAAAATGGGCCAGTAATCTCTGATGCAGCGTCACCATTGTGGGTGGCACATAGGCTCTAATCTAACTTGGTGAGATCGTGATGTTGGAAGGTGTTCCTCCTGCTGCTCACCTGCCAAAAAGAAGATAGGAGGCAAAGAGCTTCATCGCTTATCAAAGACCTGGAGGTGAAGAGGAGAAAGGCAGGGGAAGTTTCTTTCAAGTGGATTTGTTCAGTCATGGGGGGAATCACTGGAAGCTCATGAGTTGCAAAACCACTGGCAAATAAATGTAAAAAGAGAGGCTGAGAGAGAAAGGGGAGGGAAGAGCACCTTTAGAGCCTTAATTATGTTCACTGAATAGAAACTTGACTCCCAGAGGGAATGTTGTAATCGTAGTTTCAAAGCAAACATATGAAGGTCCATTTAAGAGGAAATAGACAAAATAAACAATGCATTTACATGTTTCCAAACTTATATATATATATTAGACTTTATATGAGGTGAGCTGCTCATGGTAAACTTAACCGTGCCACGTTTTAGATGGGCTGTTGGGATCAGTCGTCATGTTTACCAGGAGTTTCGAGGCTGACCAGTGGAACAACTGACCCAGTTTCACAAATAAAGAAACGTGACCTCAATAGTTATTTTGTCATCCTTTTTGGGGAGAGGTGCTGCCTCACAAGTCAAACAAACAGAGGCTTTCAATTTAGTTTTAGTCACAGATTTGAGGGATTTCTTTTGTTTTTTTTGGTTTGTTTTTTTCTTACCCTCAATAGAAAACCTGCAGCAAGAAAACAGCCCCTGCTTTTAGAACAAATCAGCTGATCCTTGGGGTTTAAAACGATCAAAGGCATCAAGAAGACAAAAGAGGGAGTGTGAGTCTACTGAAAAATTTGTTTTTTAGCCTGTGGCCAGCGTCACCTGTAGCTCACATAAACGATCAGAGAAGAAGATGAGCGACCCGCTGTCTCTCAAAGCGGATCCCTCCTACACTCAGATTATAGAATGGGAAGTGGCACAGGGCCGAGAGATGACGGTGCTAAAATTAAACCCGGTGCACTGTTGGCCTCGCTACATGACGGTGTATTAATAGACAAGTGTGAGGCAGCATTTGTTTGCAGGTAGACACCTTATGTGCTGCAGAACAGTTTGAAAAAAGGTGTAATGAGACTGTGATGTAACTGAAGAGGCTTCTCTATGCTCCAGTTTTTAGTGGCTTATTTTTTTTTTTAAATCTTTCTGTAGGCATCTCTGGGTACCTGATTGCACAGCAAGAAGCAGAATAGCTAAGTAGGATTTTATATATATCTTTTTACTTCTATATTTAAAAAGGTCCTCCTTGTTTCAGAAACAAGAGACTCAGTTTTCTTTTTTTTCCGGAGATGCCCTAAAGCAGCGAGCTTAACTCACCCTCATTATCAGGAAAAACATCAGATATTTTCCAGCAGGCAGCATAGGAGCCAAAAGATTGTGACAACGTGTAAATCAGCCACTCGGCATGTGGCAGTTATTTCCATCCATTGTGCATTGGGGTCGAATAAACAGTGTCAGGCTGTTCTGAGCGTGTCGAGGTTCTCACTTCTACAAATATTTCACAATCTGCCGCCCCTAAGGAGCAGATGATGCAATTCAGGAGGTTAAACCCCAAGATCCTTTTATGATCCAAACATTTGGTGTGTTTTTGGGTTTTTTCCAAATAGGAAGAGTCATCAGAAAGTGAGGTCTGATTGGTACTTTTTTGTCATGCTTTTATGTTTTTGTTAAGCAGTCTATTTAAAACAATATCTACACATGTGTACAGCTGAACATTCGCCAGATAAGGCTTTCAGATTCACATCTTATTTTAGTTTTCTCCACTGTTGTCAGGTAGTTTAAAAGCACATTACCTTCATAAGGTTGCCTCCCTCACTCCGGATAAATTAGGACCGATAATCTATAAGAGGATTAACCACCTACACTGTTTACACGTGCAGCCATGCACATAGCTCCGCCCCATGTTGTCACGCACACGTAACACAGGGTTGCACGTATGCAGGCATTCAGGGTTGATTTTACGTCACCTGCTCCATTGGGACCCAACCCAGTGGCTCACTACCAGTGACACTAAATACCAACTAACAGCCTGCACTGCTTTATGCAGAGATAGATTTGTTCATCTGACTAACAAGAAAAAGAATAGTTCACTTCTCTATAAAAAAAAAACAAAATAAACAGAAAATGTTTAGTTTGCTTCTAATATTTCTATTTATTGAGTTTCTTTTGTTTCATTTCCATCTGGTTTCTGTTAAAAGTGAACATTCTACACAGTATGATGTTGTTCCAGATCAAACTAATGGTTGCATAAGTCTTCTTTGTTTTGATTTTTAAAGGGGCTGATGTGCCTTTAACAAGCACTGGTCAGGTGACTCGGTAGAAAAAAAATAAATAAAGCAGCTTCGATGCAGTGAGGAGCCTCGGCTCGCACAGCACACAACGGTGAAAAGGCCTTGGAGTTAAAAGAGCAGGAGAGAGAGGCAGAGAGACAAACGTTCTCAGAGCCCAGTGTTTCTCGACTCGTCAGAATAAACGAGAAGGAGATGGATGTAAGAGGCGCTTCGGCCTTTAAACCACAATGGCTGCCTGAGTTATTCTTGAAGCTGACACCGCAGACATGTAAATAGTGGCAGATTCTGTGGAAAGGAGGATATTTCTGGCCAAAGCAAACATTCGTAAAGCTGCGTGGCCATTATGAAATGCCTAATTTGATTACCGCTGCTAAAAATACATCCTTGACATCCAGGGCAATAGCTTCATCTGAGAAGCCATGACAATAACTAACATTTAAGAGGATATTAGGAAGTGACGAACAGACACATAAGGGTAGAAGTTCCTGTTACATGCAGCAGGATAGAAAGGAATGGAGGCTGACAGGCCAGGATGATACCATGCATTTCATGCCAGACGTAATGCCAGTGAGTGTTCATAATAGTTGTTTATTGTTTCAAAATAAAAGCTTACCAGAATCAGATTCTCATTGAATGGGTGGTGATTAATGGCACTAACAGTTTTATCTGTTTTTTTTTTCTTTTTTTACAACTTTCAGCATCTGTTTTTTTTAGGTTCCACTGCAGCCTGTCCTGTTTGAAACAGGAGTGGGGCTGGATGACCGAGGGTGGCCGAGGAGAGGAAACAGTGTCCCATCGCGCTCGACAAAGAAATCTGCAGGGATAATGCTGACATCCATTTTTGTTTTACATTGTGATTCACTGACTGCTTTGATCTGTGTCTCCATCTTGCCACTTTGTCTTTCCATTCTCAGAGGTTGGCCCATCTGATGCATTACCAAGCTGTTATGAGCTGAGTGTCCATTTCCTTTTTAGGTTTTAGAAACTTAGCATCATCCGCTCTCAGAGACATCTGCTCTGACTCATCTACCTTTAAACAAAGATCTCTATGCTTCTTTGCTACAGTAGATATTCTGAACCTATTTTTTCTTGTGAAAAAAAACAGTTTGGTATTAATTTATTTTTTTCGTTATGTGTCATTCTTTGATAAAATTTCAGCTCTACATATAACCTTGAAGTCTGCCTGAAGGTACTGGCAGAATGTTTTGCATAGTTTACTGAGAGAGAAAAAATAGTTTACTGATCAGATAAAATAGTGTTTTTTGTTTGTTTTGTTTTTGGGTGGGGATGGGAGGGGGGTAAATGTGATTATTATTGTACAAGCGTTCTGAGCAAAAGCAGAAAACGAGGACTCAACAGTTGCATAACAGAGGACAGCTAGTCCGCAAAGTGAAATGAACGTCATCTACATTTTCTAGAAGAATTAAAAAACTTGTCATCTTAAAACAAAAGGATAAAATCACTGTTTCTTTCTCCAGGAGCTACTGCATGTGGTCATCAGAGTCCTCCTCCCCAGGGAACTGGTTTCAGATGGTGTCTTAGAGTCTAAAATCCCATCTAGCACCATTTGAAATCGGTGTTCTTGAGCGGGAACACACTTCACACAAGTTGATCCAGTTTAGGGTTGCAGCATATTTTGAGATATTCTATTATATAATTTAAGTTAGGCCCAGCGATGGGGTGTAAACTGGTTCATCATATGTCTCCATAAAGTGTGAGCTGCTAAGTAAGAGCATAGAAATCCATTCTTCAGACCCTCTAATCAAGGCTGACCGTTTTCCTCTGGTGTTCAGAGTTTCCATCATGTCTAGCACCATTTGAAATCGGTTACAATGTGGAGGGAAAATCAACGTTTTGGTGAAAGATCCACTTCGCGCCACAAGATGGCAGCATTAGATGTTAAGTCATTAACATCTAATGCTGCAGAGATGGACTCAAACTGCAGGAAAAAGGATCATGAGCAGGTGCAAAAACAAGAAGGTGTTTATTCTCACTAAGTTGCAGTGACTCAGCTATGGATAACTGTCTCTGTTTGGATTCCATTTTCAAAAATATTTAATAAAAGAGATTTTCTGGTTTTCTGGCTGTGCAGCATTTTATAATTTAAGCATGAAAAACTGATTTCTTCCCTTTAGGACCTTGATTTCACCTTTTAACCTGGTAGTTTCATTAACTATTACGCCTTACTTGGATTTCAAGAAACACAGACCTGGTATTGTTTTGTATAGTGTCTTTAGGGAAAGACCTACTATAAAAACAGATGGGTTAAACATTTTTCAGTGATTTTTCATCATCTGGGCTGGCTGTGGATACCTCTGTGCCTTTCCAGGATCCCCCCACCCAACCAGCCTTGCTTGCCTACAGACCTCACAAGAACATTTATTATAAAGGATAAAGGTCGATATATGTATACACGCTGGCTGTTTTACAAGCTGAAAGCAGCCTTTATGGTTGAACACATATAATAAAAGTCATAATTTAACAATCATTTGCTGTTTATGTTTGAGCTTGTGAAACATTTCTTGTAACGTAGGATGGTGCTACTAGATCAGGAGGTAAAGGGCTTTTTTATGAGTGCAGTTTTGAACTTGGCACAATAACCATATCCCTTAATCCAGGCAGAACTGATGCACTGGAAAAATTGATATCTAGATAAGTACATTTTCCTTAAAATAAGTGCATTTGTTCTTGAATTTAGGAGGTAAGTGAGACACTTTGCCAATGGTACAAGACAATTTAGATTTGAAATATGAAAAAACTATTGCGTTGTCTTATTACAAGTGCGTATTATTCAATTATCTTATTTTAGTGGTTAAAAATACTCATTCCATTGGCAAATCATCTTATTAGCCTACTCAAATGAAGGGTAAATACAGTACACCTAATTTAGGACATTTTTACTTATTTCTAGATTCTTTTTGCAGTGTGTAAACTAATCCTATGTGTCAACTGCTTTGCTTACACATTGTCAGCTTCTACAACAACTTTTCTATAAGAAAATACTGACTTCGTGCTGTAGATTTGACTTCCTGGGCTGATTTTCTCTGTTGCTGCTTCAGTAACATAATGCTGTTTTCTCATGAAGCCATATATTTCATTATATGAATATAAACACACCAAAAACCTGATGGTCACCCCTGTGCTTCACAGTCGGGATGATGACAAATAGAAGCCGTGCATTTGACGTCTCCCTTTAAATGCATCAAATTGCTCATATAAATCTGCCTTTTTGAAGCTTACAAAACAACATGATCACTCTCTGTACTTTCCTATAGTATTTAAAGGGACATTATATTAATGAAGGTAAATATCTGCATGAATAATAATAATAAAAATACTCCATAGAAATCGTCTCATTGTTCTACCATTTAGTAAAGAGTAATAGTAGTTTAGATTATTTGATTAAATCTGATGTGTGTAAACACCTGGCTTCAACTTGCAGTGATCATTTCAACTATAAAACACATTTTGCTGGCGTGAAGTAGATAATAGAGACTAAAGGTAGGTGGCACTGTTGTAGTTATTGGGTTAAGGTAGTTCACTAATAAAATTCTCCATGGGCCTTGTATGGCCTTGGAATGCTGTGACGTTGATGTCTATTTCAGAATGAAAGAGACAAAGACATAAACCTGAGAACATAGTGCATGTAAAAATCCTATTATATGATTTATCAGCCATGAGATTCAATGTTAATGCCTCCTATGGACCAAACAAAACTCTTGGTTGCAACCACTCATCTCTTATTCACTGGATTACTGATAGACCGAAAAAACTGAAGTCACCTGCTGCCATCTTGTTACTCCCAACTTTCAAGGAGTTGCGCCACAGGAATGCCTGTAATGTAATGTAATTACTATAACAATGTAATCAATACATGTATATTACATGTACATCATCAATTTAGTACTTTTAACACATCATGTGAGTGTGTGCATGTCTATGTTTTATATTCTTAATATCTGACCACAGCATTATTATGTTAACTCATCCATTAACACTAATTTTGTTGTGATGAATAATATGTTATATTACATGATTTATAGACTTCAAACTGAGTATGCAATCTGATGTGCCTATTTTTTTTTTACCTTAATTGACAGTAATCAACAGATGCTATGAAACAGCCTATCTGAAAATTAGAACATCATCTTTGTACTATGCTGTAGCACACATATTGCTTACATTTGTATCGGTCTTACTAGGGAGTACCAATATGGTGGGTGGTGACTTCACAGCACCATGTACTATCAATGGCCTATCAGCAATCCAGTAATTAAATAGAGATCAGTGGTTCCAATACGCTTTAAATGTTCTACCATTTTTCTTTTGGTTAGTTGCTGTCTTCCTTGGACAGCTGGGAACTTGAAAGCTCATCATTCCATTTAATACAGTCCAACCATATGTAAACATAACTGTTAACCTGTGTTTACCTTCAGGTTAAACATCGACTGACTTTTCTCTCTTTTTGGAGAATCTTCCATGTCTTTGGTCGCAGTATCAATTCTTAAGTATTAGAGATTATTTTAGCTGAGCAGTCTATCTTTTTCTACATGTCTCAATGTAACTTCCACTTTTTATCGACTTTTTAATCAGCTCTCAGCAGAAAACAGTATGTGGGGGGGAAAAAACCCCCAAAAAAGCATATTACTTGGTTGAACTCCACCCTGTCACTATTTTGGGCAAAGTGCTTTTAGGTAATGATTTAGTTACACGGAATCAGCAGAACACCATCCCTGTTGGGCCTGTTTTTCTAACTCTACCACACATAATCGTACACTACTTACAATAGAGAAATACATATTCCTACCAAAATAAGTGACCAATCTGGTTGGTAAAGGTGGAGTGCTGTTATTTTGAACAAAGTTGTGTTTGTATTTAAGTAGTGCTGCATTGCAATAATGCTGTCATCCAAATATAATCAGCTTTTTCCAAAAGGATTGTATCAACTGTCTTTATGGCCTTAACCTCTTTAAACCCACTGGGTCGCATATCCCACAGCTCTGGAACCGTTATAGCTAGATACCTGAAATTTTCTGCATTTGTGGTTGACATGATGTAGAACACATAATACAATAAAACCTGGCTTTTCTCAAGAATGTCTTTATTACGGCTGTTCAAAAAAGACCTATCATTTCCGAGAATAAAACCCCCCCAACTTTCAATCATTTTTGAACTGATGCAGGTTGATCTGTGTTCTAGTCACCCAATTTTAATTTATATATTAGGAAACTAGAGGCGGTTAGCTTTCAAATTATATATTGCACATGTAATTTCGGCTTACAGTTCCTAAGTTATTTGCTTTGGCGGGGACTACTCAAAATGTGGTGGATGTTAAGAGGTTAATCTGTTCTAAATAACCATATATTCCCTGAAATAAAGTTCAAATCATATTCATAAATGTATGCTCATTTGGAATCACATAACTGTTCAGAGACAAAGCACCACCCATCATTTCGACTATGCTTATGTTAATTTAATAATAATAAATCATTTTATGATGTTTCATACAAGCAATGGAAAAGTCACCTCTCAGATTTTCACCTCTGAGGTTCAGCCCAAACAATACACGGCCATTATTCAAGCATTTTTCTTAGTACAGATAATTTCTCATGACTTCATTCTGCCATCTGACTTTCTTCAACCTTGCTAAAAAATGATCATAGATAAAGGTTATAACATTTCAAAAAGATTGTATCTTTACTAGAGGCATCTGTTTGAGGCAATCCCACTAAACCTGAAGGAGTTGGTCTCTATATCAACCGTAAACATGACAGTTCGATGCATTCTGACGTTTCTTGGTAGACGCTGAGTGAGTCACAGGGAGTGGTTTGTTTAAACATGACCTCATCATGAGGTCTCCTGATCTTCCATGCTGTTAATCTGTGTTTCAGCCTGTGTTGCTGAGCTCACAGGTTGGGTCATTTTTAGGTTTGCTCTCAATTATGGGAGGGGAATTAGTACATGATTAAATTATAGACTTGCTCAATATTAAAATAAGTGAAATCATAACATTCTTTTGGGAAAGCAGGGATTGAGAAAGGCTGTCAGGCAGGGGCATCTGATGTAAAAAACATTACCAAGTCTGTAAGCAAGTTGTAATGACTTTCTGTACCCCTAAGCAGCCGCGTTGTAAAATTGACTAAACCAAAGACGAACAGGAGTCAATTCAATAATTCATTTCAACTTTAGTGAATAAGAAAAGTGAACAAACATAAAGTCAGAGCTGTGGAAAAAAAAAAAAAAAAACGATGAAAACTCTTCCCAAAAGCAACAATTTGAGCTGCACCTTTTTTCAGAACTCCTTTTTCTTCTGTTTCTCCAGTATTATGGGATATATAGACCCTTTTACTTAAAGGGTCTTTAAATATAGTCCATTTCAAACCAGATATTAACATTCTATATGAAATTATAACTCAAAATAGCCCATATTGAATTAATATCCCATATAATAAATCATAAACAAATTTTGGTTTAATAGCATCTTCTTAACTCTCGTACTCTATATCACTAAGTGTAAGACCTAATAAAAAACAGAACAAAATGCTTGTAATTGTTTACAGCATTCATAGTCCTGCATGTCACTGATAGGCGCAGTGGCAAAGCTGGAATATAAAAATTTGGCCGGCAGAAGATTATGTTCAATCAACTATAATACATTTCCACACATCAGATGCAGATTATTTTCAATTAGATTGTAAATGGTTTATTTTCCAAAAGTAGAAGAGTAACAACAACCCACCATTATCAAAATACTCAATTACAGATATATATTTTAACTTATAAGAATTCTGAATATTAATTATTACAATCAAAGTAACTTTGAAGTCTATCAATTTCATATACATAATGTATCAATGAAAAGTTGCCAAATTTCTACAAAAAATGTGCAGACAAAATGACCAGCAGCAAGCAGCAGGCATATATTGCAAGAGAGCTATAGATTTAAACTGACGTACATGTATCTATCACTAATGTAGGGAAATAATTTACTGCCTCTGCTTACTCACAGCAAAAGAAGACATTGATAAATATATATGTTTCTCAAATTAAGAATATTTACCCTTCTTTTGATTGATTTTGACTTGTCAAGTACATAAATCTGACAAAAGGGTAATTGTTGTACCCAGAGTTATGGGAAAGATGTGTCGTTACACGTTTAATTATGTGGGAAAATCCCAATTAACTGAAAATTGTACTTTTTCTAAGTTTAAGTTAAAAGTACTTTGATAGTTCAGAATCACTCCATTTATGGTTAAATATTACTGATTTGAGTACAATTTGCTTATCACTATTTCTTTTTTTGCAATACTGATTTCTGACCCGCTGGTGATACACTGAGTTATTTTGTTTCCTCATCTTTTTCTAGTTGATTTCCCTGTCCAGTTCATATATGGATTTGATTTTGGCTGCTGAGCCTGGGGCTCAGGTCTGTCTGACTCTGATTAGGATCTGATGTTTGTTTTTGTTTTGTTGTTTAATAGGTGACATCACCTGTTCTGTTCATGCTATCAGTAGTTAAAGCCCTGTTATACCACATCTGATGATGTAGTGAATCCCCTCTTTTTATTATGCTGGTGAACATTCTCAGTCATCCAGGTCATAGTCATTCCAAAAAAGTAAAAAAAAAAACACTGGACTTTGTTTTCAGAGTTTGAAGAGGTTTCCCTTCTCATCTAGGAAGCTTTTTGAATTCAAAATGTCAGGAATTGTGTTCCAAAGTAATTTAGAGTTTTTTTTATTCTGCATAAGCATAAACAAAACATTTGAATCAATTAGATAAATCTGTAGACATTTTTTCTTTCATTTTAAAGACTTGTATTTAAATAGAATTATTGTAAAAAATATTTAGTTCTATTTTGTTGTAAATAATTCCAAAATGTACTGGTAAATGTGTTTGCTTTTGACATTCTCACACTGTATATGTTTACAAATGACCATAATTGAAACTTATCCTTTAGTTTGACCATTTTTCATAAAAAAGACAAAGAAATTTAAATTAGCCTAAAAGTACAATCATATGGCTCTTCATATCAGAATAACAGAGATAAAATAAAAAATAGCCATGTTTGGCCAGTGTCATGAGATCCCCTAATTAAATTGTACCCACCCAGTGATATCTTCCTCTGTGATAAATATCAGAAGGAAGTTGGTCAAACTGAACAACCAAACCCGCAAAGATCATAAAAAGTTCAAGAGCTTTTAAACATTGGTTCTCGTATTACTACTGTACCCATTTGAGAGTTTCCATGCTTCACATCTGTCCTTAATCGTAAGTTCATAGTTTAAACTGTTTATGTTTAAGATGACCATCCTCTCCTCTCATGAGAACATGTTTAAAAGAGAAAACCCAGGACCATCTGCTCTAAGGGCTTTCCTCCCATTTCCAGACCTTTTCTTTTTGTTGTTTTTTTTCAAGCCACATCCAGATCCACCCAGTCACAGACTCTTTACGGGATACTGTGCAACCACCTTAATGATTCAGCGTGGACGTATGACTCACAGCTGCATTTCTTCCAGTTAGACTGGCATACGGACTTGCCAATCTGCATAGACTGCGTAGATGCTGCGTAATCACTTTGCTATCTGTGTGTTTGCATGTGAATGTAGCATAAATCCTTTTGTTTTTCCTTTGTGTAAAAGTGCATCACTTCCTCTGACCACACTGTAATTCCCTCCTCCTTCCTCAAATGTTCAACCCAAAGAGGGTTAAATGTAATAGAGCATTTCCTCCTCTTTAAACTCCATAAAAAAAAAAAAAAAAAAATCATATTAAGAGAATTTGCCATTTCCGAGTTTTAGTTTAAAACTGGCCTATTATACTTTTTTAATGGTAAGAAAACTTTTAAACATACCAAACTATCTTTAACCCTCAACCTTTCATCAATATATCTTCATGTGACATGTCATGTCAAAACGTCTGTACTTTTCTAATTCTTAAACACTTAAAAATATAAGATAGTATGTATTATACTTTGAAATAAGTTAGACACATAGTTGCTTGCCCATCACTTAGAACTACAGCAGCTCTTGTGCTTTATGAGTGTGGTTATGAGAATTTAAAAGCATTCTTTGAAGCAAGCCTTTGTTAGATCTGGTATGGATGTTTCACAATAAGGCTTAGGTTATTGTCTCTGCCACATGTCAGACAAGTTTCTTCACAAAACTGACTCATTCATTCAGCAGAGACCTTGAACAGTTTGATTTTGGAACAGGTAGGCTTCATATCTGAACTGCTTCTACAGGTGCGCTGGAAGCTGTTTCAAGCGAGGGGGGCTGAAGGGTGGGTTGGAAAACACGTGACGTCATTATCTTGAGGGCTGTGGCTGACGTTTTTAACCTAATATTGTAGGCCTACATTTGTCGCCAAAAACTGCCATTTAAAATGCATCGGAACAAAGCATGAACATTTTAAACTTTATTTCTTCTCTTTTAATCATTCAAAACAAACAACAGCTCCCAATCAACAGGATCAGGAATACTTGAATAAAACATGGCCTAAATATTGCCTAAACTGATCATTGAACGTCTTGAAAGTCCATTCGACTATGGATATGGGGAATAATTTCATATCTGAAACAAAAAACACACACACAAAAAAAAAAACTAATTTCATATTTTATCACTAATTAGCTTAATACAGACATAATATTTAGTGATATGCAGCCTTATTCTAGCGTAGACTTCTTCAGCCACAGGACTACGACGAATAGGCACAGCATATAGAAATAAATAACAAAATAAATAACGCTAAATAAATGCTCTGCGGCAGTATAGGGGAATTAAAACCATTTCTCACCTCGAAATAGTCAGAAATACGTTTCTGCTGCCTATTGCTAGCCATGCCTAAACGAATGTGAGGCGGCGGAAGCTTCCGGGGGAGTAGCCTAGTTTTTTATGAAATTTTAAAATAATGAATCATTAGTTTATATCTTATACACAGCCCATCATTTTAATCCCATATCAAACACAGTCTTTTAAAAAATAAATACATAAATGATTTCATGTTTTTAAGTACAATATTATGTTACTCCACAGTCTCCCACCATGGGGGGCTGATGCTATGACGAGGGAGGCTGCAGCCCCCGCAGCACCCCCCTTCCCGTGCCACTGTGCTTCTACAGAGTTAGTAACAAAAAAATGTCCAAAATAAAGGTTTCATTGGAAAGTATCTCTTAGTATCTCCATTGTCTACACTTGCTTATCTTTGGAGGTCAATGGTGCCTCTCCCCAGTAGCCATTAGACACACAATGGACAGGTCGCCTGCACTGCATCATCGGAAAATCAATGATTTAGATAAATTTGGGAGAAAGCTGAAGTACCCAAAGACAACACATGCTTGTACAGGGTGAAAATGAATAAAGACTTACATTCAAATCAGTTTATTTATATTGTGCCATTTCACAACACATGTCAACTCAAGGCACTTTACAGAGACAATTCAATCAGATCATAGATTCAAATTGGTTCTATCTAAGGAAAACCAGTTGATTGTATCAACTCGTTGACTTAAAGGCAATCTCTCACACCAAGCATGCTGGTAGGGCCAGAGGAAAGGGAAAAACTCCCTTTTAAAGCCGGACTTAAACTGTGCGATTTTTTGCCCTTTTTGGGCTGACTTTCCACACGTACGAGAATTTTTGGATCGGGCCAACTTTCAGTCTGATCGTGCGTCCTGCGTCGTGTGGTGTACAGGGAGTCACGAGGGGAGATCAGCCTCTCACGACCATCTCCCAATCAGAAATCGTAAGGTCGCGTAAGCCTCATATTCCTCTTGCACTCGTTTAGCTTCCAGATAGACGAGTGCAAGTAGGGCCATCTCACTGCGGAGCTCAGTCCCACGTGGTTTTGAAGATGTACAGTGTGAGAACATGCATCGCGAGCTGTGAACTCACAATTTACGACAAAACCTGCGGTTTCGTCGTACAGTGTCAGCTGTAGCTGCATGCACGGATTGAAAAAATTTGCACAGTGTATGCCCGGCTTAACTAGCCTGATAAACCAGACTAAATGTGAGATTAAATTTGTAATTTAGCCTGGCCCTGATGAAACAATCCGTTGTTTTTCGAACCATGTCTGAGCCTATTGGCCAACGTTCTGACCAATGAGTACAACTGACTGTGACGTAGTAAGCGCGACAGAAAGCCGGAGGGGGTGTGTAAACAAACAGCCTTTCGGTAAAACAGTGTATACGTCCTTCTTAAAAATGTATGAGCATAGAGCCTCTTCCTGCTCATTATTAAACGAAAACCCCAAGTCTAATCCTTCCAAAACTGATTCCAAAGCTGAGCCAAACGAGAACTGTTCAATATTTCTTGCCATCTTCCTTGTTGTGCTTTCTCCAGCATCACACAGCTTTGTCGTCCCACCTTCAAAATCCCGACCGCTTTGCATCCAAAAATTCAAAACACATCTCTGGGTTGTGATTGGCCTGCCAGTTCTAGGAACTGGGGCATTGATCAAGGCTAGAACAAACTTGCAGGCAAAAATGATTTTGGCTGTTGGCGGGTGGGGCTAGTTTGCAATGGCTTAAGAGGAAGAAAACTCCAGCAGAACCAGGCTCAGTGTGAGCGGCCATCTGAGAGGCCTACAGGGGTTTGAGGAGACAGAAGTAGATATACAGAAAGTGTTGGGATCTGGAGATTCTCCACCTTCTCCAGCAGAGTGCGCTGTGGATCCTCCTGGGCTGGAGCCCTCCAGCACAGCTGACGCTCATCAGCTCATCAGGAGACCGGCCTTTATAAGCAGCTGCCAGACCTTGCTTCGACGCCGCAGTGTTAGCCAAGTCTGGTTAGCGAACCTGAGCCTCTGAATTTACTAATAGTTATCTTCCTAGAGAAACCTTATTCTAATTTCCTCTGTCTTCTCGCTCCTAGGAAACCAGTCTCTCGAGAGAAGCTCTGGATGAGCTTAACCTGAATCTGCCTGCCTGCCCTAGAGAGCCAAACTTGAAGACTACATTCTGGAATCCACCTGCTGCTCTTGGGAAAGAGCTAATCACTTCAACCAAGGTCTGTTCACTGGGAGTCAGAAGTAAGACGCTGCTGCTGCCCAAGCACTCTGCTGAACCAACAGTCTCTGGACCCAACCGGTTCCCTCTCTCGGAACAAACCTGGACCTCTTCAAGGTATCCACTGAAATATCTGAAAACCCATTTAACTTATTTGCATACCCAGCTAACCAACTATCCGTCTCTGCAGACGCCAGAGAATCCTGCCCGGACCAGAACCTGAATCTTGTCTTGTTTGTGTGAAACTTTAATAAACTCTGTTAAACCTTTTACCAAGTCTCAGTGGTGTTCTGCATGTGGGTTTATCTCTAAACCGATCATGACAGAACACTGCGGCCAAACACAAAGCCCAGCAGAATCCCCTCCGGAGAAGGCTTGAGGAGCAGGAAACCCAAATCCATGGACAAGCGCACACCCTCCGTGAGTTAAACCACCAGCTAGAATATCAGAACCAAGTTTTACAGAATTATGCTTTCTACATGGCAAATGCTAATGCTACGCCTGCAGCCTGTCCAGTTCCGGAACCACTTCCGCCACTCAGGTCACCGTCTGTGACGTCATTTCCTGAGTTCCGTCCGAGTCCTCCTGAAAGATTTTCAGGTAATCAAAAGGATTGTAGAGGATTTTTGTTTCAATGCCGTTTACTTTTTGAACACTCACCTGGCAGTTTTCCCAATGACAGAAAAAAGATTTCTTTCATTCTCTCTCAGCTTACTGGATGAGCCCTAGAATGGGCGGAGGCAAGGTTCTCTTCTTAATCCAGTTTTTCATGTACTTTTTCTGAATTCATCTCTGAGTTTTCTCAGGTTTTCAACCATGACTCTGATAAAACCATTGATTCCTGAGCCCTGCTAGATTTGAAACAGGGAAAATCAACAGTAGCTGAATTTTCCATTGACTTCCGGGTTAAGGCTGCAGCCTCAGGTTGGAACGAGTGCGCACTTAAGAGTGCTTACTTTAAGGCCCTGAATGACAACATTAAAGCTGCAGTCTGTAACATTGAGGAGAGAGCAGACTTCGACTGAAAATTTGAAGAAAAACAGGTTTCACGCCACTCCCCCACCCTCTCTGCTTCACTCATGCCCTACCTCCAAGCTCCACCAGAAGGGGGGGGGGGGGGGGGGGGGGGGGGGGCGATTTAGCGTGTGTGAGCTGTGATTGACACTCCATCAGACGCTCCTCTGGCTGTGATTGGTTGTTTTGAATCGTCCCGAATTATTCTTTCCAGAGTGAAATACAGGCAGTAGGCGGGACCAATTGAAGCAGTTTTTTTTCACAGGTTACATATCACATGTACTGCTGTCTGGGCGTAGGGACAGTTTGATTTTTAAAAACTTACAGACTTCAGCTTTAAAGATGAACTCGCCACATTAGACGAACCAGCTAGTTTGGAGGATTTAATCCGTCTGACTATCAGGTTGGATAACAGGCTTCGGACTAGAAATCTCTGAAGACAGAAAGACCGAAATGTTTTTGTTTCAACCCCTGCATCTGATAATGTTTCTGTTTTTCCTGGCTCCCCAGAATCCGTTTCCAAGCCGAGGTCAAAGGATCTGTCTCGCCCAGCTCCCGTCAAGGTATCTTATTTCTCTCCTTCTGAAGGAGCCAAGGTGAACCCATGCAAATCGGACACACCAGGCTATCTCCTGAAGAAAGGCAACAAAGATTCAGAGCTAAACTGTGCCTGTACTGTGGTGAGACTGGACACTTTATTGCTTCTTGCCCGACTAAATCAAAAGCCTGGGCCCGTCAGAGGATGTGAGGAGTCTGACGGGCCACCTAAGATCTGAAAAAACTCCTCATTTGTTGTTACCAGCTACTCTGTTTTTTGATAACCAGAATCTCACCCTGTCAGCATTCATCGATTCAGGGTGTGAAAGAAACCTAATTGATTCTGAACTGGTCCAGCAGCTAAAGATTGAGACTGTTCCTTTAACTAAACCTCTCAGAGTTTCTGCCATCGATGGAAAGAAATTACATCAAGTTACTCATCAGACACAACCTTTGGAACTGTTGATCTCTGGAAACCATCGGGAAAAGCTAACCTTTTTCGTTTTTCCTTCAGCTTGTTCCCCCCTGGTGTTAGGATTTGAATGGCTGGAACGTCATAACCCCCACATCAACTGGGCTGAACGCCACATTGAATCCTGGTCAACTTCCTGTCACGAATCCTGTCTTCGTTCTGCGGCTCCTACTATTCAGTCCCCTAGAGGTAGGGGGGAGATGGACTCTCCTTACCTTACTTCTGTTCCCCCTGAGTATCATGATCTGGCTCCAGTTTTCAGCAAGGTCAGTGCTACGTCTCTTCCACCTCACAGACCATATGACTGCGCCATAGATCTATTACCTGGAGCCCCTCTTCCCAGCAGCAGGCTGTATAACATTTCCAAACCTGAACGAGAGACTATGGAAAAATACATTAACGAATCCCTGGCTGCTGGAATAATTCGTCCATCCTCATCCCCTCTCGGTGCTGGTTTTTTCTTTGTGGGGAAAAAGGATGGTTTCCTGCGCCCCTGTATAGATTACAGAGGTTTAAATCAGATCACTGTGAAAAATAAGTATCCTTTACCATTACTGGCCTCTGCTTTTGAACCTGTACAAGGTGCTACAGTGTTTACCAAACTCGATCTGAGAAACGCCTACCACCTCCTCAGAATAAGGGAAGGGGATGAGTGGAAAACAGCCTTTAAGACCCCCTTAGGGCAATTTGAGTATCTGGTCATGCCCTTTGGTCTCACTAACGCTCCTGCCTGTTTCCAAGCTCTGGTTAACGACGTCCTCAGAGACTTTTTGAACATTTTTGTTTTTGTTTACATCGATGACATTTTGATTTACTCCAAGAACCTCTCTGACCACAAAAAACATGTTCGTTTAGTCCTTCAGAGACTGCTGGAGAATAAGCTTTTTGTGAAAGCCGAAAAATGTGAATTTCATCAAAAATCTGTCACTTTCCTAGGGTTTGTGCTCGAGGGTGGGCAGGTGAAGTCATCAGAGGACAAGATAAAGGCAGTTCTGGAATGGCCTACACCTGAAAACCGCAAGCAACTTCAGAGATTCCTCGGTTTTGCAAACTTCTACAGGAGATTCATCAAAAATTATAGCCAGACAGCCCTACCTCTCTCAGCTCTTACTTCTGTTAAGAGAACTTTTCAATGGACTCCTGAAGCCGAAGAGGCCTTCAATAAATTAAAGAAACTATTTTCCAGCGCTCCCATTTTGGTTCAGCCAGATCCAACGAAGCAGTTCATCCTCGAGGTTGATGCATCTGATTCCGGTGTTGGAGCTGTGTTGTCTCAGAAGTCTGATTCTGATCATAAAACTCATCCTTGTGCTTTCTTTTCACGCAGACTCTCTCCAGCCGAGCAAAATTATGACGTTGGAGATCGAGAACTTCTGGCCATTAAGCTCGCCCTGGAGGAATGGAGACACTGGCTCGAGGAGGCTGAGCATCCAGTACTGGTTTGGACAGACCACAAGAACCTGGCCTATATTCAGTCAGCCAAAAGGTTCAATTCACGGCATTCAAGGTGGTCTTTATTCTTCTCTCGGTTTAATCTCATAATTTCATACAGATCTGGTTCCAAAAACGTCAAGCCCGACTCTCTCTCTCGTCTGTATTCGTCCGATCAACCTGAGACACCAGAACCTGTTCTTCCCGCCTCATGCACTGTAGGAGCCGTTTCCTGGGAGATCACTGATTTGATCAACTCTGCCCTGGCCTCAGAACCTGACCCAGGTAATGGTCCTCCTAATAAAATGTATGTTCCTTCTTCCGTCAGATCCCGCCTCATCCAGTGGATGCACGCAGCAAAATTTTCGGCCCATCCTGGAGTAAGCAGAACCATCACCCTCATAAGCAGGCGATTTGGGTGGCCGTCTTTACATAAGGACATTAAGGAGTATGTGCTGGCTTGTCCCATCTGCGCCCGAAATAAGACCTCTCACCAAAAACCTTCTGGCCTGTTACATCCTCTACCGGTTCCAACCCGTCCCTGGTCGCATATCGCCGTTGATTTTGTCACTGGTCTTCCGATTTCTCGAAGTATGACTACAATTCTAACCATAGTTGATCGATTCTCCAAGGCCTGTCATCTGATTCCCCTCAGAAAGCTCCCTACTGCATTCCAGATGGCTCAGCTTCTGGTGAAGCATGTTTTTCGCCTCCATGGTATCCCTCAGGAAATCCTCTCAGATCGTGGTCCCCAGTTCATCTCTCAGGTCTGGAAAGCTTTCTGTTCGGCTCTAAACTGCAAATCCTCCTTAACTTCTGGTTACCATCCTCAATCTAACGGGCAGACGGAGAGGATGAACCAGCAACCCGAGTCCGCTCTCCGCTGCCTGACCTCAAATAATCCTTCCGACTGGAGTCAATTTTTAACCTGGATTGAGTATGCACACAACTCTCTCAGATCTGCCTCCACTGGTTTGTCTCCCTTCCAAGTGTCTCTAGGTTATCAGCCTCCACTCTTTCCTGCAGACGAGAGAGAGATACTGTAAGATCTGTCCATCATCACATCCGTCGTTCCCAACGTATTTGGAAGGAGACCATCACTGCCCTCACCCGTTCCTAAACCGATCATGACAGAAAGTAACAAAAAAATAAAAGGTAACTGTCTTCCAGCTCCACAGGTGGCCCCGACCAGGAAACACACAGCCAGGCAGGCGAGCTCCGAGCCAGCTCCTTGACCAGACTTATTGGATTTACACCCGGAACCTTCTTGTAAGGTCTCTACTATTTCACTGTGCAGTCACAATGCAAACTAATCCATTTTATTACCATACAGAGAAACCAAACAAAAAATATTAAAACAATATTCGAATATTTTACATTGAAAAAACATTATTATAATGTTCCAAATATATATATGTATATTTATACATATATGCTGTCTAAAAGAAGCAATTATTTTATGGCAGCAGTCTGCATAGCTGCTGTTCATGAGAACAATTTGAACACTTGAATTAATTGATTTTGAAGAGCTACTGACTCAACCACAGCTAGATTCTCCATTCAGCTGTGCTAAGAAAGTGAACAGTTTTGTTCACATGAAGCTAGTTCTGTGACTTGAGGCAGTAGTCTATTTCTGCATCTCTATGGAGATGGAAAGATTTGCATCGAGGCCTTTAGAATTTTCTTTTTTTTTCTCTCTCACACTACCCCTCAAAATTGAGGTTAGGTATTAAAACTTTAAATTTGAGACACTTTCTTCTAAGTAAGACTGTAACTATTAGCCACTGACAACACTGCACTGTCGCAAAAAGAAATAGCCCTACTTTGTTTTGGAATTTGATAGATGAAGACCCCTTTGGACGGGCAGATTGAAAGGTCATTGAGTTACTTGTAAAGACAAAACCATTACCAGGCCTCTAGATTAAATCTTACATGACAGAACCAAATTATGCCTGATCAGGTCATTTTGTTGTGTATCAACAACTTTTACAGTTTTGTAAAAGGTTTCTTTCACAGATTGTTTACACACAAATATTGGTACTTGAAACACAATGACCACAAAATGTAACTCATGCACCAACCCCCTGAACCAATTCTCCTAAACTACAAGCACAATTCGTGCTTTACACTCAAATTGCAGTTCTAAAACACACTTTTTCCAAAACTCTACACACAATTGTCATGAAGAAAATCTTTTGTTTTCACAAGGAACACACTGTTATTCAAAACTCTAAAGTTAATTTCCCTACTATGCACACTGACTCCTCACATGGGCAAACACCTAACACACATGTTTCCACTCAGCAATCAGAGGTTTAGCATAAAAGGGCAACAGGTGAGCTCTTCTGTTTTGGAGCAATGGAGGCCAATGTTGTAAACAGAGGCAGAGCCAGAGCCAGAGGAGTGAGAGTAAGAGGATGACGATGGGGTGGACGAGGACGAGGAAGGCCAAGGACAATAATTTCTGATGAGATCCGAGCCACTTTGGTTGACCGTGTGGTCAACCATGGCCTAACAATGAGGGAGGCTGGGCAAAGAGTACAGCCAAATTTGAGCAGGTACACTGTAGCATCCATCATCCGGACTTTCCGCAATGAGAATAGGTAAGAAATCTACTCTCACTACAAAACTGCAGTACTGCATATCAATACAGTACTCAATGAGTACAGTAGTACAGTATTACCTGTGGACTGTTCTGTAGGACATTGTGTTTCGAGTATTTGGGAAATGTATTCCTACACAGTATTTACAGTATTGCACTCTTTGTATTGCAGAACTGAAAGATTACCAACAAGAGGTGGACGGGGCCGTCTTCTGTCTCCTGAACAGGAAACAGAGATCATGAACATGGTTCTTGAAAATAACGCCATTACCTTACGGCAAATACAAAGAAAAACAATAGAAAACAATGAGATTTCAAAATATTGATAGGGTAAGTTTATCAACGCTGGACCGTGTCTTGCACAGAAATAAACTGAGGATGAAGCAGGTCTACAGGGTGCCATTTGAGCGCAATTCAGAAAGAGTCAAAGAATTGGGATATAACTATGTGCAAGTACGTCCTATACATTCCCACCCTTGATGCATACTTTCAACATTGTATAAATCATACATATTTCTTTCTATTATATTGTAATCATAATGATTGTGCTTCACAATAGTGACCGCTCCATGTCTACTTCTGATATTGTCATGTGTGTTTCAGAGAGTCCTTGAGCTAGAGGTGGATGCAGTGGAGCACCAGTTCTTCTTCATTGATGCTTCCACCGGGCTGCTCTGGTTCATAACTGGTTCACTGACCACCCACGCTTTTCAGTTGTTTATCTCCCTCCATATTCTCCATTCCTCGATCCTATTAAGGAATTTTTTTCTGCCTGGAGATGGAAAGTGTACGACCTAAATTCAGAAACGCGTATACCCCTTTTCCAAGCTATGGAAGACGCATGTGGAGATATAGCAGTTGATGCTTTTCATGGCTGGATTCGCCATGCTAGGTGATATTTCCCCCGCTGCTTGGCCAGGGAAAACATTGCTTTTGATGTAGATGAGGTGCTGTGGCCAGACCGAAACAGAAGAGAGGATGCAGCATAGTTTATTTTGTTTTGTTTTTTTATTACTGTAACTGTATACAGTAAAATCTTCTGCACATGTGCAACTTTGTGTCGGTTGGGATGTACACTGTGTACATTGTTTTGTGGGAAAAATAAAACATGTTTGTTACAGTATATTTTTGTGTTCTGAGTATAAAAACAATATTCTAAAATATTTTACAACACACTTATGTATTTAATGTCTGTAGTAATTGTAACACTGAACAAAAAGTAATTATGATGAATTGAGAATGGTGTTTTACACTGAGCACATCAGTGTTTAAATGCTTTTTTTAATTGTCTGTTCATATGATAGTTTGTGTGTCATCTGAACACAAAATGGCCTTTTGTGAAGAGATAAAATTGTTTTGAATGTAAAGTTTCATTTTGCAGGAGAATTGAAGGGTTTTGCCCATTGTGTGTGTGTGTGTGTGTTGGATTTGTGTGTAGAGTTCTGAGAATACGAGGCATGTTTTCAGAAATGTGTGTAAACAATCCAGAAAAACTAACGTAGTCAGCTCTGTTATTTAAGAGAAACTCAGACTGTTTCAAAGCAGTGCTCAATGGTCACATGACCCATTCAGTGATGCATCCGATCCCCTCCAGTTACATAGCTCAGTTTTTGTGAAGAGCAGCCTGCATGGAGCATTGATACCTGCCAAGTGGCGAATACTGACCTGAAAGGTCTTTTAAAGTGTGAGAGAATGATCCATCCCATAACATACCATCTTTATTTATGAAGTACTTTATAGTAAAAAGGTCTGCAAAGTGGTGTACTGAAAGTAACAGTAAAATTAAGATCTAGACAAGCTAAGATAGACAAAGAGGATAGATAAAAAACTTAAAATAGTTGAAAAAATTTGAATAAAAAAAAGTCAACTTCTCAGGATGTGCAAAATGCTTCTGCAAACGTGTGTTTTAAGAAGAGTCTCAAACTCTGAAAGAGACGAAGCCTGCCTGATATCCAAGGGCCAATTATTCCACAGCTGTGGAGCCGTTACAGGGAATGCACAATCACCTCTGTTTCGATTTAGGGACAATGAGGAGCTGGTCAGCACAAAAGTAGGGTGCCAAATCATAAGACTTTTAAAAACAAAGGAATTAAAACTGATTTTAAAACTTACACATACACAATGAAGGGAAATTAAAATAGGGGTAATGTGGTCCAACCTTTTTTTTCCAAGTTAAAAGTTGTGCAGCAGCATTTTGCACAACCTGCAGGGACCTGAGTTATGTCACACTAACCCCAAGATGGAGCAAGTCTAGATGTTACAAAACAATGAATAATGTTTCAAAGAGCTGCCTTGTTATAAATGGCTTTACTTTAGTCAGCTAAAGGGTAATAATGGAAGTTAATACCATTCTGCTACAATAAACAACAAATCAATCTTTCAATTATTCCAGGGTATACAGTAGAAATAATATATATGAAGGGAAGCCTTTTTTTCTATTGGGTTTGCATAATTAATCAGTTGAAGAAAATGACACTAAATATCCCTAAGGCTTGGAATGATTAAAAATGCTTGAACTGTGTTTTTTTCCAATTTTGAGAGAACTTCCTTTGAAATGTAAAGAGGAAGCGGGGACATAAACTCCACCAAGGTTGGACTGATATTATTTTCCTGTCCTTCACAAACAGGATACAGACTTGCAAGGTTTCAGTGGTAGACAGACACTTAGTGATAAATTTCTGTTTTTAATTTACAACTTGCCTTTTTTTGACAACTTGCCAGTTTTTGTAGTTTGGATAAAGAATACAGTCTATATCTAAACTGAATCCCATAAAAATCTGGTATCCTAGAGTGGGTTTTCATTATATTTAGGAGTAGTAAAACTGTTGAGCAGGGCGGTTGTGGAACTGTACTCCAAACTGTGGAAACTATTTTGTAATACAAAGTAGTTAAGTCAGTGGAAAAAAATAGCTGGAAATGGGAGGAAACCCTGCAAAGTTCCTGTTATCACTCTGGATTCTGTTACTCTTCACTGTGCTTACAGAGTTTAGGGAACATTTGACTTACTGTTAGATAAAACTCTAAGCCTTATTCAACACCCTTTTCAAGATAATGACCATGGTTGTGTTAAGTACCTTAAGATTTTGCTTAAATAAGAGAAGCAATAATTTAGCACTTGGTTTTAACTCAAGTAAGAATAGAAAGTCTTAATTTAAAAGATTACTCCGGTTAAAGAAAAGGGTAATTTGTACTCAAGTGAGTAAATAAAGGTTGACTTGAAATATTTGGTGAAATTTTGGTATTGTATACAGTACTTTAAAAGAAAGAAGATCAAATGACATGATTACAAAATGGAAACATTTTTTTAATGATTTTTTTAAACATAAAGGTCTAAAACAAATCTTTACAGCAGTTATATCAAATTTTTATAGAGAACTTCCAAAAATACTTTGCTCTCTCCAATACCATTACTCATGGTGGGAAAAATAATAATATACAATTATATTACTTAAGCTAAATTAACAAGTATGTTAGAGTGCTACATTTTTACTAAAAGCTACTCCAGTTCGTAACTAGTGTAACTACTTACTACCCTCCTCTGGTAATGACTAAGATAGGGAACCTGAGTTAAAGTAAAATATTATCATTAAGTAAGTATACTGTATACTTCTTATTGAGAAGAGAAAGGTCTTAAATAATGAAAAAAAACAACCTAAAAAGCTATTCTATTTTGGAATTTGATCGACTTCTTACATTTTATAGACAGTGTTGGAAATCTGTTCAAGCTTTAGTAACTTAATGTTAACATTATGCTGTTCCTGGATTTCTTCATAGAATAAATGTGAGTGCTCTGAAAAAGAAAAAAACATTTTGAACAAAGCTGTAGAGGGTTGTGGACTCAACCACATTCCTAAGGCTAGAAATATATTATATATATCCAATATTTGACTGAAGATGTCGTCTGAATGCTGAACACCTTTTGCTGAAACAACTGGGAAAAATCCTTACTATTATAAAAACAAGTCTATACAAATATCAAGACCAAATAAAAAAATATATATAATAGGAGTTTAACTTAAAATAAATGCTAACGCAAAAAAACTAAATAAATAAACGATTGGAGGAGACTGTCAGGTTGGGTGGAGGTTTTGGAAGATCCAAATGCAGAGATGAGTTTGCAGATTTAATTAAGTTTCCACAGGCAACTGTGAAATTTTAATAAATGTGAAAATCAAAATCGACACTAGACACGACAAAGCAACAAGAAACCAGCACTGAGTGAAGGCTCTGCTGCTCTTTAAAACCCAGCACTCTAATGAGACTGATGAGCTCCACCTGTGTAGACTACCCAGGTTCTCCACAAAGATCCTCTCTTGAGAGATGCATAACTCTGACACAAATACGGGACCCTGACAAAGGTAGGGTTTTATTTTTTTTAGTCGTGATGGTTAATCCACCCACCCTCCTCCTAATACATTCTTTTTCTCTTCACCTACACATAACCAAAAGAAATAAAAATAAAATGTCCTTCATCAACAGATTAAATTCTGAACAGAGTTTCAACAAATCTGAGCTTTTAGTTGAGAGACGTGCTGCCATGGTATTTCAAATGTTTCTATTCATATTCTTACATAAAATGTCATACATTCTTCTATTATTTTTGCACTATGCTACTTTAAACTTTCTCTGTTTCTGTATGATTTAATCCAACATGGTGAGGTTAAAAAATAGTTTATAGAGATAGATTTAAACTTAACATAACATATTGAATATGGGCTTTCGGTGAGCTATGCAGTCAAGATGAATATCTTATAAAGCCCTTATTTAAAATGTGAAACATGGAGGGAGATCACAGTGATGATAATTTTGAGACGGAGCGATTGTAGGAGGTGGAGGAATTCTCTTCATCCAGAATGTTATGTGGAGGAGGCCTGCAGAAATAAGCGGTACCAGTCGGAGCCCTTGGCTCTAGAGATGAGCCTCCTGACATATCTGGCCTAAAACGGAACAGATTCTGTTTGGTTAGTTGGTGTTTTAAATGATAAAATACATGTAGATTAAACTGTTAAAAAGTATGGACTAGATCTAAACTGTCTCTAACTCGCCAAAGAGGCATGGGAGAGACAGCAGCAAAGCTACTCGTGTCCATTTTTTCTAGGTGACGTTCTAACAGTGGTAGAGCCAACAATAATACTGATTGAAAATAAGATTCCATACCTACACCCTTTAAAAATGAGGAGGGCACCCAAAAGGATTTAGACACAACAGCAGGGTGGCAGAAGAATTTGCAGCAAATTGTCCAAGTAATGCCCGGGACATGTGGACAAAACTATAAGATGTTGGGACAGCTTATTAGCAAAACAATCGATTTTGGGATGTGTTGTGTTTTAAACAACTGCTGGTTTAGATATTATAAATGCTGTAAAAACCACATATACAGCACCAAAGTGAAATAGATTGCAAGGGAGTACCATGGAGTGTTTTTCAATCCTGGTCCTCAAGGCAACCTGCCCTGCATGTTTTAGATGTTTCCCAACTTTCACACACCTGTTATCAATTGATAGCAGATTATCAGGCTTTGCTGATCTGCAATAATCTGAATCAGGTGTGCTGAACCTCAGAAACATCCAAAACGTGCAGAGCAGGGTGCCTTGAGGACCAGGATTGAAAAACACTGGTTTAGAGGGTTGGGATGTAGAATTACTGAAAGCTTTTCCCAGTAGAGCTGCTGTCCTCTCCTCCTCTTTGGAAATAAACTCTGTTCTCTTAACCAATGTAAACAGTTCAAATACATGCTCAAAATATCTGTGGTTTGGCTGATTATTTTCACACAAATATTCAACATATTTTCTGACAATAAAATATGATTGCTTAGATTTACACTGAAATAATTCTCAATGAGAAACCACTAAAGAGGCAGGGTACAATAATATATAATTACATTTTTTATAAGGGACTTTTCCACTTTTTTTGGCTCACACCCTTAACAGGATAATGGCTTAACCCCATTCTGTGCGGGCAGCAATTATATTAATTGAGTGTCTCCTAAACAGAACAAAAACTTCTACTTTTTAAGATGTAAGCAATAACTAAAGTGATTCCTCTATATGTTTTTCAGTGATTTTTGCTTATAAAGAACTTCAGGGTTTGATACACATTCTGCATATACATATCTCAATGTAAACATATGCATAGAAAACATTTTTACGTTTCGTTGTAAGTTTGCTCTTACTGCATACCTGATCTTATTTTGTTCTGATCATTTCTACCTCTTTGTGTGACTGCATATGCTTCCATTTGCATTTCATTTTGTTGCTGGGATACGTGAATTTCCCTGCTGAGCATAAAGAAGGTCACTCTGTTCTATTTTCTTCTATTATACTTATATTTCCAAGTGTTTTTTTTTTTATTGTCAAGAATAAAATATTTTGTTATCTTATTGAACTGAATACATGCTAACAATACTATTAAATATGTATAAGGAAAAAGATTCCCTGTTGATTTCCTGGGTAAATCAGGAAAACCTGAAATAATAAACAATCATGAAAAGAAAGTCAAGTCAGGGGCGGAGTAACAGATAGTATCTTTATCAGCCTCCTAAGCAGTCTGTAAACTGAATTAAAGTCGTTGTGTCCTTCCTGAATAACTTGTATTATGTCTCTGTCCTGAAGAAAGAAGAAAACATGGAAACCCACCAGCAGAAGAATTCTCAAGACTCTTGAACTGAATAGTTTTAAAATAATTTATAGCTCTAGTAGAAAAAAAACGTTTACAACATAAATAGTATATACAAAAATAATAATTGTCAAAAAAGTGATTTAACAGGATTCTAAAATAATCATCAAGTTTGGCCTTCTTTGAATAGAAGTGCAAAAATGAAAGGTATAAAAGTGAGCCTCTTGTTGGTTCATTGCTTGGTAATGCTTTGGCAGTCTTTCATCTTTATCCGTATCTGTTCGGTCCAGTTCCAACCAAGCTGAAGTTGATAAGAAACAAAAAAAGAAAATCAGATTTTTATTTTCATAATTGAGCAAAAAAAAAAAAAAAAAACACACTGCAGTGATATTTTTGACAGATTCATATTCATAACTGTACCTTATATATCACTCTGAACAAGAAGACAAATTAAGAAATCAAAAATGAGGACTGGTTTCCTGTTGGTGTTAGGTTATAAAATATACATGAAATGATGTATACCTGAATGAAGAGGGACACTTAAAGTGTTTGGAAGTGTAATAATTCCGGCTTCAGGTCTTCTCCAGTGTCATATGAGCTAAAGTGTCATCAAATAAGGAATGTATGTGAGAATTATTGGGAGGGAATATTTCAATAAAAAAGAAAATGTTAAAGTCAGGTTTTATTTGATTTAATTGCAATCAGCATCACTGGGAATTGATGATTAGTAATTATAAGGGGAATATTTTAGAGGATGAAAAAAATTTAAAGCACTGAAATCAATATGAGTTGATAGGAACAATGTTTTTTTGACTGATTGTACATTAGTGTAACTTAGCAAGAAAAGCCCAGTCGGTTGCAAACCTGTAAGTTAGTTATTATTTTGTCTTCCATCACTCCCCTTCTTGACCCTTTGTTTAGATTTTTTTTTTACTTGGCCAGAAGATACTGTGCAACCAGGATGTCTTCAGCCAAACCCTACACTTCATCATTTATTTAGGCTGCTTTGACTAAGAAGTGGCCCAAAATCCAAGATCACATAAAAAACTTAGATAAAGCACTTCAGGGCCAACTGGAATCAGTAAAGGTCAGGGACCGATCATGTGAGCGGAGCGAAGTGGAAGAAATATGGTGGAGCGCAGAACGGTTTTCAATTCAAAGGCTGGAGCGAGGATTTGGCTCTGCTCCAGTTCCATATGACTTTATTTAAATTCATGTTTGACTTAAAACCTAGGCCAATGTCTATGCTGTAGTCTGTGCCTATAATCTGTTATAGTCTATGTTTGAACTTTACCACGGAATTGCCAAGATGAGGATGGCATATTGTGTGATAAAATATCATAAAAAAATACACTTACTATACTTAACAATACGGAGTGAGTTTACATAAAGTGATTGTTGTGGTAAGAGCCTGTTTTTGAAAATGGATCACATTCATGCAATATATGCTATTTTCTCATTTGCAATGGGATTGACCTTTTCTTAGGCAGTCTAGTAAAAAAAATTATAATTAAATAGGAAACGCGGGGCAATATGAATGGAGCAAGGTGTTATGCTCACAGCTGGAAAAAAGTGCAATAATTTAAAAGACAATATACATGTATCAGTCGCATCGTTAAATCAAACCCTGTGTCTCCCAGGGCCGTGGTATAATAACATAAAGGAAAAATGTCAGAAAATGCCTTTTGAGCAAGCATGGAGCGATTTCGCCGGAGCGGCAGGAAAATTAAGGTGACTGCGGAGTAGGGTTGTCACGATACTAAACTTTTCAACTCGATACCGATACTAAGGAAAATATTGGATACTCAATACCATTTTCGATACCACAAGGATAAAAACAAAGACTCCAAAAGTCTACAGAAATATATTCATTAATAAATAAACCACAATAAATAAACACAATAAAGGTTGTATGCTGTGCATAATATTAAGCAAGCTTGATAAAAAACTTATAAAATTCAAATTAAGTGGTCCTTCCTTGGCTATGCTTTGCACACATAACAATGACACTAGCCAAACCGGTTAAGAAACAAAAATAATTCTCAGCAGCTGCACCTCTTACAAAAAAAAAGTCTGAAACTGAGAAGTGCACAGAATTATTCAATCACACAGTGTTCTGGAAGTGCATTGTCCTCTATTCTGCACTTTAGATGAATGACTGCTTAGGTGCCACTGGTGACGGCACTGTATCGATACTTTTAAAAACGAGTATTGTATCCGGATACAACATTTCAGTATCGATACTTTTTTGAGTTTCGATACTTTTGACAACCCTACTGCGGAGCGGATTTTGAGCGGCGGAGCGAATGAGCGAACATCCTCCTGAGCAGGGAGCGGGAATTGCGCGGCGCTCTGCTAGGTTAATAAAGAGAAAGTGACCAAGCATACTGATATGAAAGTTATGCTCAAGTAGGCTGTTAAATAGGCTAAATACTCCACGCTAAAAATGGGTCACATTGCACCCAAAAACAACGTAAAATACTTTATGCAAATCATCCAAATGCAACCTGGACCCATTTGATTTTCTTTTCAATTATTATGTGAAATTTTCATTTAAATTATAACTTGAAGGCTGCTTTGTAAATGTGTCTTGCCTGAATGTCTGCGTGTTATTCCCAAGGGGAACTCCCACAGACAGGCAGCCTCAAACCTGAATATTATTATAGTGCACTCAGAGTCTCACTTAACTGTTCAGTGAGAAAGGACCAGCTATCTTATCGCTTCCCAGGCGATAGCTGGATGCGACACACACTGATAGCTCAGCCAGTTGCTGCTCTGTCCCCCTAACAGGTGTGCAGTTGGAGAAGAACATGCGAGGCGCCCAACTAGACAGTGTTTTTTGTTTTCATAAAGTTAGGTGGCTAACAAACTTTTTTTTCCCCCAACATACCATATCGGTGTGAGAAGTAAAAATATTTGTTATGAGAACTGTAGGAATGGGAACGCTGGACTATGAGGTTTAAAACATGAGCGCAGACTCCGTGCAAGTACGCGGGGGCCTTTACTCTGATGATCTGAATCTTTAAGAGAATGAAGTTGCTTTATTAATTTTCTATCCAATCTTATATGGTAAAAACATAAACCGAAAAGATCACCAAACGTCCCAGAACATTAAAGCAGCTTGTATTGTGTTTCAATACATGTCAGTGAGTTTAACATATAACAGAGTTATTGAAGTCTATATGAAAGAATTCATAAAGGGGTTGAAGAGGGAACCCATGCAAAGATGAATAGCAGCAAGAAAAAAGGAGAACCAGATATAAGGCATGCTATTTTTAAGTAAACATTATGAAAAAATATAGCTCACCCTTTTCTTCTAACAAGGAACTTGTTCAACATGAATATAAATATGAGGCCAACTGTGAAGAAAATACTTTTTTAATAATTTTCCTTTAATCCCAGCAAGTAGTGATATTATTTCCAAAGGCATTTGAAATTCATGTTACCTATCGTGACAACGATCACACTGACTATAACAGGTAAATGTCCTGTAAAAAAGCAAATACATTTTTTAAAAGACCAACAAATGACAACAGGTTTTGAGATCATATGCAGGCATCAAAACAAATACTCACCATTGCCCTTATTTACATTTATAGTCTGAAGATTCTGGCCTGCAAGTACATAACAATATAGTTAGTGAGTTTATATTAAACACTAAAGATCAGAGGGCTGTTTCACAAAACAGAGATAGCAGATTAAGCTGGGACTTTCCCAGATATTCTGGCTTAATTGAGCCCTTACTTTTTCACAAAAGCAGTAACAGAAACTTTAACATAGAGTTTAACTACTTTAGAATGAATTATTTTGACTTAACTAAAGGAACAAAAAGGAGGGAACTCTATATACTTCCTATCAATGCCAGGGCATTTAACTTTAACTGGAGCTCAGATAAAAGCCTCTGTGCTGTCTTTCCCTCATCATGATTTGCACGGTTTAGAATGCACCTACACTTTATGTCTTACTGGTGGAATATAAGGGGTTAACTGGAGTTTACCATTAGCTCTACTAGTCTGCGAATTTTATGGCTTACTGTGCTGTGCTGTTGGCTACCAGCTTCCGCAATACACCACATGCATCAGTCCCCCTCTCTAGTCCCTGGCAACTCTTATAAGCCATCTTCTCCATTGTATAATGTTTAAGGCACGCATTGTAAATTTTTGGGTTATGAATAAGGCAAGCTGACGGCCTTGGACTGAAAAGATGTTCCGGTCTTTTCCAGATGGACACATTTCAGTATGGCTCTGTAGTTGTTTTGGTTTCTTTTGACTTGTTGTGTTAGTGGAGGTGGCAGGCAGTGACAAGTCTATTAATGTGCCTGGGTAAAACTGTATTAAACTATACCAAACAACAACCACACAAACACATTGTTTAGCAAAGGAGAGCCAGCAGCTTAGGGCAAGAGTCAGGTATAAACTTGCAACTCAAAAACAAAGGACACACCTTCCACGACTAAAATGCTCACATAATGGACAAAGAAGTCTGAAGGTTTCAAACAGGGGTAAAGAAAGACATATTTGGTAAAAGAGAAAAGCAATCACTGAATAGACGGGGAAATATTGCAGTTTCAGCTAGTAAGCATCTTCAGTTAGGTTACACTAAAACACTCATCACGATTCAAATGACCTAGCACATAAACCCTACAAATCAAAAAAATCCAACAACTAGGAGAGCTTCATCAGCATAGATGGATGGTGATTCCATGGTGCTTAAAGGTATTGTGGAGGATTTTCGCGAAAAAAAAAAAAAAAAATTCCACTTATGAAAAAAAGAGGGAAACCAAGAGGGAATTTATTAATCGCACAAGCCCATTTCTCCTCGTGCACACACTGTTTAAAAGTTGCTGTTTGCATCGCTCATGCAAGCTTACTTTCCAAAATAAGATTTGCAATTTTTAGGTTAAGGTTTTAGGTAAGTGAAAATGGGGATGAGCACGTAGGATGGCCTTACGTAAACATATCACCAGAATGATTGACAATTAGGACGACCACTTATTTTCATGATCCACCCGTATGAAGAACATCCTCCACCTTTAGAAAACATTGGCACTCCAGCTACCAATTGCTGTAGAGCAAGCTGAGAGAATTGAAGAAGGCGTCTGGGTGTTTTTTTAGGAAAACCGAGCAAAGGGCTGGTTTCCTCTGATTTAAGCCTGTTTTGCAGTTGCATGACATGGATGACTGAACATTTGCATATGCATGCACCAGTGCTGGCACTCACTTTGTCTGCAGTCTTACATTCACTTTTGCCAGCAAGGGCAACAACAGTGTAGATTCTAGGTGGAGAAAGAGTTGGTAGGATCATACTAAGTTTGGGGGGGGATTACATTACAAATATATCACAGATGATTAAATATGCTATAATTTAGATTCGCAGTAAAAAATTAGAGTAAAAATCAGCAAGCTATACAGAAACATGTTTGGAAATCACAGTTATATGATTTATTTTGTACGGGGCAGGGGTTACTTTCTGATACAGGACTCCCTAATGTTATTGGTGTATTGGCTTGCAGACATTACAATGAAATGCCCCCCTTGGTGCACCCCTTGGTGCACATGAAGGTGATTTTGATTTAACAAAAGTCTTTCATCGTATCGCTGCTGAGGTAGAAGTAAGTTACGGTGAGGCCTGTCTCCATCTTCAGCAACAACAAAGCAAAGTGGTCTGGATCAGTCCAGTATGTTAAAAAATACTTTTATTGAACAGCAACAGAATAGAGAGCTTTTAACTTAATACTCTGAGCTCTGTGAGGGCTACATTGAAAGCTGCTGCTGCAGCAGTGCATGCTGGGACAGCTGTCAATCTCAAGAAAGAGAAGTCTGCTCTTATGCATACTCCGTGAAGAGGGAGGGGCGAGAACAACATCCGGCGACTTTGTCCATTCTCTGTCTGCTGTTCTTATGAATTGGAACAGTTCTAGGGTTGAGGCTGAAGACGTTTTTCATACGAGAATGCACAAGTAGGACATATTGAGAAACGGCTATTGACTGACTCAAACCCCAAACAATATGGATACCAAAATAGTTCAATGCTCAATATCTTCTGATTAACATTTACAGCACTTGCTTTTTATGTATTTAATTTTGATAGCTGGAAAAAATATCGCAATATATTGTCATATTTCAAAATTGCAATAATACTGCATTGTATTGTGACACGTGTCATATTACAGTACAACACCGATGCCAATACTCTTCATCAAGTCCTTTTTGGTTCAGTCATTTAAGTTGTGTGAATGTTACTAAAATGTGTATTAAAAAAACCCAAAACGAAAGATTATAATTATAAGCCATATTTGAACCCTGGATCCCTGTATTCAAGTAAAAAACTAGAAAAACATTACCAAAGAGGGTCTGTGTGGGATTTCAAAAAAGTAGTAGACATCCATCAGCTGTCAAATTCACACATTACTAAATTAGCTTTGATTTATTTAGGTTTATGGCTGTTCATGTGAGCAAAATGATGATAATGACAATTGTCAATTAAGAGAAGTAGTTTAATTTAGACTATTTAGGCCTTCAGTCAATCCATTTCTGTGATCTACATATTTCTGTGATCGACATCATAATTTCATGAACAAAGCTTCAGGCGCACATTTAACTAGATTACTTAAACCTGGCTTGACTTAGCAGCACTTGTTGAGCATAGACTGGCCTTTGTGATGAAGCCAGGATGCACTGTTCACACTAGGTCTGCCTGGCTTTATCTCTTTTTTTAGATTTTTAAACTCTGCTTTTGTGAAATACCACTTAGATTTAGTATTTTAGGATAAACATCCTAAAACATGCACAACCCTTAAGAAAATCTAAAATGACTATTTCTGACACAATTGAAATGTAACTTAAGTTTTACCATAAAAAAAAAAAAACACCACAAGCTAAACAGCTTAGTTACTATATATCATTTTAAGTTCCCTCCCAATAAATAAAACAATTTCTACCATTAGGCCTCCTTTTTCACAACAATTTTAAGGAAAAGTGAACCAAACATTTGTAGTAGCAAATACTATGGCAAAGACTTATTGTGCTGTTTCCCACTTCTTATATGAGGTTCAATATTCTTCACATTTAAAGTTTTGACGTGTTCTTTTTTTTGTCCACTAACTTGTATCAACCTTGAAGACATTTAGCAACTGTTTTTAAAAACAAACATGTAAAACCATTATGAACTATCTATTAATAGTCTGCAATATTTTCTACTACAAGCAGATGTACAGTACTAAATAGAGAATTTTCTTTCACTAGGGGATCATAAACTTTTCTGCTTTTTAACTAATTAATTTAAATTAATTAATTAATTTAATTAAAGCAGAACCACAACCAGTGGAAATAGAGTATGATAAAATGCCTTTAGTCAATAATAGTCACTCAAAGCTCATTATATATGATAATGTGATATATCAATATTTATTCTACAATCCACTAAAAATACATTATTTAAAAAGAAATAAACTAAAATACAACTGTTAGGAGTCTAGTTAATAAAATGGTTAAATGTTTAGAGGTATAAAAGAAACTGGTTAATTACTTAGTTAATTGGCAAAGGGATGGGCTGACCCTAAGCAAGAGAAATATGCTAACAAAAATACACACTTAAAAAACTTTAACTGCAAAAACAAAATGTAATATAAACCAAAACTTGCTTACCATCTTGAAATAAAAAGAAATTTAGAAGGTGTCTTAATGAAATAAAAGGAAAGGTTATATACCTTTATAAACAGAGGATGTAGAATACGGTAAAATGGTTGTACCAGCTGTTCTCTTGGGTAGCGATGATCTGTTATCTTTAAATGACATACAGTAGTTAGATTAATCCTTCTTTATTTTCTCAGTTATAAAAAAAAACTAAACAACGATTGCTCAATAATTCAAAGTAATGAACGGTAACATGCATTTATCATTAGAGAGCATGTCTGTACCTTGTTTCTGTGTGGAGCTACGCATTGATACCAAAGTTGTGATGGTTTTGGGTCTGGGAGTGGAGGTCGAAACTTAAGAAGAGAAGGATTTGGTGACAGAAAAAAAAATAATTACTTTACCTCTCTTTATTGAAAGGGGTAGACTTAAAATAGAAATACAGTGTTTGTCCCTTGAAGATTTCTGCTTCTGTTGCATTTAAGACATGTTTTAGAAACTGAGTGCAATAAAAGCGAAACATAATCGGAGTAAACAAAAAGCTATTTAAATATATATCTGTTAGGGGCAAAAATCTTTTTTTTTTAAACAAATTGTCTATTTCAATAACGACTGCCTCTTTTTCTGTCTCCATTTGCAGCAAAATTTGCATTTTAAACGTCTTTGGAAGAACATACCCAGTAACACTAAAGTATTTCAATTGGGTTAAGGGGAGTCCTTTGACTATGGGAATCTAGAACCTTGATTTACCTTTTATAGCCACTTAGACATAAACTTTTTTGAATTCTTTAGAGCTTTTCCTGCTGCTGAACTAAAAATTATTTGACCTTAAAGTCATAAACTGATGGTTGGTACATTATACAAGCCCCATGGCAGATACAACAGAACACAAATATCTTCTATTTTCATCCTATTAGGTTCTGTAACCATAACGATTTTTGCTTAGTAAAAGTAAGACATGATTTTTACATTAAATTATTCGTGTTCTTCTGGAATTTCTCCATGTTTATAACAATTCTTATCTTTATTGATGAATCTTGAATGTTGATCTAGTGGAGCAAGTTAATCTGTCGGTTAAGGTTAATTTGTCACTTGTGTTTCACAAGAATAGTAAAACCTTGGAAAAAAACCTTTAAAACTGACAGACGTTATAATTCGTTCTCTAATTTCTTTAAATTTGATCATATGTTACTTTTCGAGATATTTTAATCTAGTCCATCCTGTCAGGCAGTTTCGAATTGAATGACGTCTTGATCCTTCATATCTTGGCATCAATCAAGCCATGGTAAGAAAGGGGAAACTTTAATAAAATATGATAAATTAAGATAGTTTAATTATCTCAAAAATCTCATAAATTAATTTCCCCCATTGGGCCAGGTAGATTCTGGTAGATATTTCCTTAAAAAAGAAAATATCATATGGAAATGTCTTTTTTTAACCTGGCGCTACTTATCTTTAACTAATACTTAAAAAGTATTCAATGATGTTAAACATTTAGGTGTTAAACTAATCCTTCAGGGGGGATATACTTTTTTCATAGCTCTTTATATACTGTAGCTCCTCTTTTTATTTGCATGTGAATGTGTAAGAAAGCAAAATATTGGTTAGACATTGAACTTTGACACAATTTGTATACCTTGTTCTGTTGTTGCAGCAGAAGATGTAATAATTTTTGTTGTAATACTGTCTTCTGTGGTCACACCTATGAATGAGGATTTAACTTAAGATCATCCTGAATACATTTTTTGGCCTTTTATATAGACTGAATGTTGGGCAGCAGCATGCAACTAAATCTGACATGAAGAAGGCCTTTATTTATGACTGACAGCCATGCATTTATGAGTCAGTTTAATTCTCATTGTGAGTGAAAAGAGAACATTATGAAGGATCATCTATTAATGTTAAACGCTCTTGTGTTAAACTGCTCCTCTGTACTTAAATGACGTGTTAGCAAAATACATGTTGACAAATGACCAACATGTATTTTGGGGTATTTTGGGGTAAAGTATCTATTATATCCAAGTATTCGGAAGTGGTTTAGGAAGAAATGGATGGTTAATAAAGAACCCACAGTGGGTAAGCTCAGGCATAAATAAGTAAAACTTAATATTTGTGTAATTCTTTACACTTTGAACATAGACGCTGTTTTTTTTAGATCAGGTTTCGATGGTGATGGCAAGTTATGTTATAAAGTATTTGGACTTTCTTCAATGTAACAAAATAGACTTAACATTTTAGATGATGAATTGGATTACAAGAGAGAAAACCAAAGGTAAATGGTCTGTTGATGCCAGTTTACAACATGTTCGGACACATCGTCTGTAAACCGAGGAGACATTCCAAAAAGAACTTACAAGGAATAAACTGCATTCCATTCAGCCACTATGTTGACCACTTTTCAAGGCTCAAAGTAAACAAACTCAGAAATCCTTGAAGTGGTCTTGTATGGAACACAATCACAATTCTTAGCCTTGCTTTATTACTGTGTAGAGACATTATTGCATGAAATAAAAGTCTTGACTGGCAGTTTTACTACTTGTTAAGATGAAAAGATGTTTGCGTCTTTTAAGGAAAAAATGGATTGATATTCATTCAAATTTTTGATTTTTCTGATCATTTTGGAACCCTAATAAATGCAGTTTAAAGAGTTTTATTACAAACAACAAAATCATTCAAACTGAACTGTTAGTGCAGGTGAGGTTAAATTTAATAGTCTAGATGGAACATTAATATTTTTTTAAGGTAGTGAAATAAATGGCTGGAAAAGTTATTTTAATAATGATTTGTGTTATTTGCAAATGTATTATCAAAAAGTTAGTATGTATTTTGTCTGGCAAATCTTCTAAGAAGCCTAAAAAAAAAACATCAAAAGTGCTTACCAATGCATGTTGGAGGCAAGGGATCATATTTCCCGGTTTTGGAGCAGATAGTGCTTTTACTCCCATTTAACCTGTATCCTGGGTTACAAGTGAAGTTTATAATTTGACCATATTCTGGTTTTTTGTCAGATTTCCAAGAAATTGTTCCATTTTCCACTTCGGTTGGTTTGGGACAAGTAACAACTAGGAAAGTTAGAAAAGAATATTGCAGTTAGATATCAGAAAAGTTATACCATATTTTCACGACTATAAGGCGCATATAAACGTCTTTTTTTCCCCCTCAAAATGTGCAGCGAGCCCTATAGTGCGGTGCGCCCTATGTGTGTTGTTACTGCGGACGTTGAGACCACCATGAGAACGTTAAAGGGGGAAGTGTGGGCGTGGATTGTGTATAAAAGAACAGGTATGTGCTTTATGCAGAACTCCTCATCTCCTCATTGAGGGAGGTGTATGTAAGGAGACCAGGTGGTTTTTTCTATGCATCACCATCGCTGTAAATCTGTGACTCCATGCTTGCCCATCTCACAGGTGAAACAAATGAATGCTGTGCTGACAAAGGAACTTCAACCGCTCGACATCGGTGTGAACCGGTCGTTCAAAGTAATGCTACATTCAACCGTCTGCTGCTTCATTTTTGCTGCTTGTACCAGTTAGTTTTGACGCGCGGCTGAAGCAGCTTTGCTGCTCTGACTGCGCGGTGCAAAAGTGTGTCTGACGCGCGTTGGGCGGAGCTACTCTATCCTTTCTTGGCCTTGCAGCTATATTTGCTGTGATCAGTGGGAATAAAGTAGTTTTAAGATGTTTTTAAGTGAGAAATCCACTTGAAAACTTAATCATTGCAGTCAGTTCATCCAGATTACAATCCCACCTTCCAATATTATTTCTGTCGGAGCCGCTCAGACCCCCACATACCAGCGGTGCACTGTCAGTAGGAATCCCATTCAACAGCAGCCTCTGGCCGGGTCGCCTCCTCGCGGTTCACCGCGGCAGCTGGTAGGTGTTTTTCATCTAAATAATCTAAACTGCAGGCACCAGGATAATAAAAGCGAACATATTCTGCCGGCAGATTTTTGCATTTTAAGTTAATTTATGTGTCAATTAACTGTTTCAGAGGAGTGATCACAGCGCTCTGTGTCATCAGCGATGTGTCTGTCTCACGGCCAGCTCCCAGGTTTGATTAATACTTTGTAATAAATACATGAATAAAGCACAATCATACTCAGTTTTGCTCCCGCTCTATTTTCAAATACGCAGTAGAGGTATTTAAACGTAGTAGAGGACATGTACCTGTATATAAAAAAACGCACCCTATAGCCTGGTGCGCCTTATGTGTGTGTTAAATACAGTAATGGCACACATAACTGAGACTGTGCCTTTTAGTATGGTGCGCCTTATGGTCATAAAAATACGGTAGGTAAGACAAGAAAAAAACAACTAGTTGAAGCATAACACTTACTGTTACATGATCCCCTTCCAAACCATCCAGAAGCATAGCAATGTCTAAAGCTAGATCCAGAAATACGGTACCTGCATAAAGACAAAAGTAATCAAGTAAGAAGGTTTACTGGCACAAAAAAGGGTGTATGTACCCCTTTTAAAATTCACAATACAATGTTCCTAAATACATTTTACACTGTATTTAGTGCACATATAAACACTATTTTATTGTACTTTAGGTTTTAAGAGTGCAGAAAAGATTAATTTCACCTCTCCAGGTGCTGCGGAGAGATATTTATATTCTATCAGGGTTCAATTTTTCAATCTGCTTTTCCTACTAAATTTTTTGAGCAATAACATCACAGTATCTGCTGGGGAGCTGCTAAACAAGGACCTCTGACTTACCCACTTCGTAAAACCGCCATTTTTTATTTTCCTCAGCGTCCAATTCTAAGCTCAAGGATGCAGAGGCTCCAAGTCGATAAGACAAAATGTTTGGTCGTTGGGTGTATTGACACAATTCATGACACTGTCTACCAGTTTCAAGGCCCCTAGATAATTATATCTCTGCTATCAAATGACAAAAATGTCTAACTGGGGTGGGGCAATACTCTGTGACCTCAGGCTGCAGCCACAAAAAGTAGAATGTGGTATCCGCACAGAAGACTTCCCTGTAGAAAGAGCAGCGGAGCTGTAATAGGCTTTCTAATGTCACACAAGTTGGTAGCACACTAGCATTTCCACACATGTAAAGAAGGTAGAATAATAAAAGGAGAAGCAGGACGTGAACAATCAATGCTAGAAAAGAGATGTTTGTGTGAACCTGACCTGTGGAAGAGGAGCATTATGGTAGTAAGTGTAAAAATCTACCATAAATTCAACAGTCATTTTAGCTTCCACCGCCTTCAGTACAGCGTCCGCACAGACAGAGGAAAATTGGCAACTACAAGGACATCTGGTGGAAGTGGTGGACGAGCAACAACTACGACCAGTGAGGGTTCGCAAATGTATCTGATTTAGCCCGCGTATATCAAAAGATTGTGAAAACTCTTGTAAAGAAATTACTTTCACTTTTCAAGAAATTGGATATATAAATAAAAAAAGCTGTGTTTTCCACTTCCTCATTTAGCATGGTGTTGTTAGCTTGCAGATTGTGCTGTACACACAGCACAAACAGTGCTGCATGTCTCATTATCCGTTCAGAGGATAGGTGCGTCAAACATGCCCACATGCACAAACATGGCAGGTTGTGGACGGTTATGCAGATAGGGGTATTGTGACAGACACACTGTCTGTTTTCAAATGTGGTCAATTTTGTGGCCCCTTCGTCTGGGACCCCTACAACCAAAAAGGTTGGTGTATACATCTAAACTAGGCCTTGCCTGGACAAAATGTCAGACCTACCTCAAAACAGGGATAAATGAGGGGCCTGAGTTGCAACAATAACCGGGAATTAAGCCAGTTTCACTTTCTGTAGACAACTACATTTTTCAAATATTTGAAGGAAGGATTGCGAAGGGTTAAGGGCGCCTATATTTAGCACTCATGGGAAATAGTCAGGGAATTCTCTGAACTGGTCACCAATCCATCACAGAATATGTCCCATTGGATAGACAATATTGAAAAGACAAAAAACATTCCCTTTTTTTTTATTTTAACAATTTTTTAACAAAGATAATTACTGCTCTAAGTGGTTCTCTCTGTCACCTAAAGGCATGTTTTATAGTCTCTATGCTACATTTAATGATTAATCTATTAATAAAATAGTTATTTAAGATCAATCCAATTAATTGTTTCACCCTTGTATAATGGATTTGCTTTGGGCTTGTAGATCATTTTACTGTTAATCCAAAAAAATGGAAAAAACAAAAACAAACAACTAACTCAACAGCCACAAATTGATCTAAACAAAGTTAAATTCCACAAATATAAACAGTTGTATATATCCTGGAGGACAAGGAAGCCATATTTTAAGTATTTTTAAAGTAATATGTTTTTCAATTTGATATTTATCAATTTTAATATATAGCCCTTTTTTTCAACTGTAGGTACAGTTCCAGTTGGATAACTTGCCAGTGGGATCTGACTGAGCCGCTTCGCTGGTAGGAGATAAATGCTGGTATTGTAGCAATAAACAATAACAGGCGTCAGAACTGAACGTGACAATATTAGTGTCTCATGATAGAGCCACGTTGCAGCTTATCAAATCAAACACTTGATTTTGTGAGATAGCAGCATGGCATTTAAGAAATTAGCTATGGAACAAGAATGTGTGCGATCATACATACCCTTCTTCACACAAGGTTCTAACTTTTGAACCAAACAGAGTACCCTCACTGTATTCAAACGTCATGTGCGGCTCTGGAGGAGGGGGGCCACAGTCCTTCTCTGTGATTTGAAGAAAAGAAAAATAAATATCAATACAGAAGATAGAATAAATCAAGATGATGACATAAAGCATTTTGGGTGGCTTTAAAATGGAAGTTAGAAGGAACTCACTCTTGCAGACGATGTCGGATTCGCTCCATTTGCCATTAATGCAGTTTATGGTCACAGAGCCACTTTCTTTTTCATATCCATTGTCACATTCTAAAGTTGCCTCAGAACCCTCTGGGAAATCATTTTTTAGGAGGGTTTCTTCTGTGAGAATCCAATTCTCTCCAACTTCAGGTCTGAGGCATTGAGCTAAGAGAAAATAAGATTCATATATATATAAACTGTTGTTGTTGTTGTTTTGTTTTTTTTTATAAGAGCTTCTATAAAACAGTAAAAAAGGATAAAAATTTTAATATTTTGTTTTAACAAAAAAAAAAAGTATTCAGACAGGTCTGTGAGCAAGACCCTCAACCCCACACTGCTCCCCAGGAGTCACACAATGGCAGCCCACTGCTCCCCAAGGGAATGGGTTAAAATGCAGTTAGTTAATGAAGTTAACTTCTCCATTGTGAGATCAATAAAGTTAAATTTAAATGTCTATTTCTACTTCATAGAATTATTTGCTTATTGACTTTACAAGCTTTACAAGCATAATGTCATCATATGGCAGGACATTATAATATTATAATATTTGTATTAATACTATTATCAAAATATATTTTTAAGTTTTTGGATTCAACTTAAGTAGTTTTTCAGATGTTTTTCATTCTAATCTTTATTTATCCTTTTGTTTTTCAAACAGCAGGTTTTTCTATGTGCCTTATGTCTTCTGAGTCACATTTCCATTATGTTTAATTATAATACTAATTAATTCAATAAAAAAAACCTAAAACTTCAGGTTCAAGTTTCTCTTTTTCTATTTAGCTTCATGGATGAAGAGCTGATCTCGCTTATAAAGCAGCAGTAAATGCGCTCAATCAAATCCTTGGTTTCGCTGTAATACTGACCTGCAGCACTAAAGACAAAGAGGTGGAGAAGCAGGGCCAACCTGCATGTTTCCCGTCTGCTGATGTCCAGTAAAGCCTCCATGGCAACTCTTAGAAAACCTCTGGAAGTATCCGGTTGAAGCGCAGGTCAACAACTAAAGAGTAAAAGCACAAGTGTGAAGACGATCCCCAGACTATCAACGATTCTCCTCCCACTGACGATCGCTTTAATTCTCCACAGTCTGGTCAAGTTAACGCGTTTACAGAATACATACTGATTTCAAAATAAAAGCATAGGTTCTATTATAGAAGTTTAAATTAATATAGTTAGTTTCTTCTCCAACTTCATTGATCAATTAAATAATTATTTCTTCCGTAAATAATAACCCATATATGTTTATTGACACAGTGCCCCCTTAATAGATTTTAAATATGGGCAAGTCACATTATTTTGAAATATAAACCTACATTTGGACACATTTCGAGTTTTTTCCCCCATGCTTTTAAAGGGACGTTTTATCATCTGTTTTTACTCTATCAATAAAACAAAATAAATAAAACCAATAGTGTGAAGAATCAAATCAGTAAAAAAACAAAAGAAATAAAGAGATTTCATTAGTACTAAACTTTCCTCACCACTCAGCCCCACATGTGCCTTCAGTGAACTTTACTCCAAATGCTGTAACAGGAAAAAAAGTGGAAATCCATTGGGTGTGACCTGTCATTTATTAACTGAAAGATTTTTATTATGAGCTGCTCTTGACATGTCTGCGTGTCAACAGAGATAATATCACAATAGTTAAATCATTATTGCTTTATTATTGATTTTGGACAGAAATGTATTTTTAATGTATCCACCCTCCCTCTTCTCTTTGAACCAAAACAATTAGAGTGAGTCACTGTCTGTAGTTTTGTGATATTGTTATGGATACAGCAGATTTTTTTCCTTTTCTTTTTAAAGGGGATAGTGCCTAATTGCACACACTTGCACAGGAACACACAAACATTCCAATGAATCCAGCACCCGCTTTAAACCACAACTGCTTTGACAGGGGTAATTTTTCCCCTCCACCCACTGTTACCAGAGGAACCCTTATATAAATCCTAGAGTAACCAAGCAACAATGCATTCTGGCCTCTTGCATACACTTTAAATGATACTATTTTTCCAAAACAGCACCAAAACAGGTTTTATGTCTGTTTTTTATCTAATGTGTAATGTATAATTCTAAAAATGTGTAGAGCTAGTCTAAAGTTTAAATAGCTTGAACTCTGGTTTAGAAGTTGAAAAAATATGAGGTCAAGCAAGAAAAATGGGACCTGTAACAAACACTAAGCACTTTCTTCCATTTTTAGGTGCTGATATAGCAGCATAAGTATGAGCAGGTTGAGTTGGTCCAAGGCGGGCTTTTCTTATCTTTCTGAACCGCCTGTCCAAGTGAAGCTTGAAGATACCTCCCTTTCCCAAAAACTTACTAAAATGCAGCCGTCTCCCCTTGCCAATAGTGAGGAAAGATGTTTCCAGAGTAGGCTATTGATATCTGGTTGCTTAATTCACATGTTTTTAAGACACATCACATAAGTAACATGCACATCTAACTTAATAAACACAACTTTTCTACACCTCCCTTGTATTTTTTATTTGCAAAATGCTACATTAAAAGCTCTGTTTTTCAGATAACCATTTTTTGCTAATGCATTTTCCACAAAACAGGATAAAAAGGAAGGAATTAGAATACAAATATTACTGTGGCTGCATTCCTTTTTATCTGGGAAAACAAAAACAAGGAATGCCAAATATTTAAATGGTCTACTTTACATAAATGATTGTATTATTACTGTGATGTATTTCAAAAAATATTAAGGGTAGTAGCCTATCAACAAGAAACTTAAAGCCAGGAAAAACAAATGAATATATAGGTGCAAGGTTCAAAGGCAGCCTCAGGTTTTCCTTCCCCAAGGCTCATACACTGAACTCTTCATGGAAGTTGGCGACATCTGGAGCTGAAAAAGATAAATTGCGTGAAAAAAAAAATGAAAATATGCCAAAAGCATTTCAAAATATGATGTTAAAAAGGAAAAATACCAAAATTTTAAACCAGTAGTATCTTACACGCATGGAAAACAATTGTTGGTACCAGAGATGGCAAAAGTACTCTCTTTCCGTACTTGAGTAAAAGTACAGATACTTGTGTTAAAAATACTCTGGTAAAAGTGGAAGTACTGATTAAACTTCTTTACTCAAGTAAAAGTAACAAAGTACAGGCTTGTAAATTTACTTAAAGTATAAAAGTAAAAGTAGAAACCACTTTTTTCATGCCGTTGCCTACATTTTAAATGGATGTCTGCCAATAGGACTAGATCTCCGTTGTGTTCATTTTCAATCATCTCGTCGTCAATGCTACTATGCTAACGCCACCGCCACCAAGCTGCAATGATTTGCCGCCAATGAATACCGCCGAATCTGTCGATTCATCTTGTAGTGGTGCGTCAAATGCAACGTAGATTCCCATCCAATTAGATTGAATTTGGTATTGATGACGTGAAAAATAATAACGGTAACTCCATTGAAATGATTCAAAACTAAAGTAACGAGACAATTTTTTAAAATGTAAGGAGTAGAAAGTACAGATATTTGTGTAAAAATGTAAGGAGTAGAAGTAAAAAGTCGCCATAAAAATAAGTAGTAAAGTAAAGTAAAAATATCAGAAAATTCTACTTGAGTACAGTAACGAAGTATTTGTACTTTGTTACTTCCCATCTCTGGTTGGTACACAGGGTTTGATCAAATGAAAGCATTATTATGCATTATTTTTTCTGAGAAGTAAAAGGATATATCAGTAATGAGACATGAGAATCAACCTATATTTTCCATTTGTTTTAGGATCAAAATTTAGATTGACTTGAATTTTGCAATTGACGAATACGTTTTTACTTCATACTTTCATTGAATAAATGCATGTTTTTTTTTTAAGGTAACTTCTAAAGAATAAAACTTTAATAGTTCTAATATGATAGAAGCTGAAAATTGACAATTTTTTGCCTTGAATGCATCCCTGTAAATGAAACTTTACAAAAAAGACTTCTACACAATGTTGAACTTGCATTAGAATACATTTATTTACAACATTTCAGTATTAGACCTTCATCAGATGAAGAGAAAATGAAATTTAAAAGTAGAAACGTTATTGCATTAAATCTGAGGTCTAGTTTCTTGAGAAGATTGTTTCTTTTTTTATTTGGTTGGTGACGATGTATGTATTAACACATTGTAGCGTTCTGCCCTGCAAAGTGGTTGCATGTTTTAAAGAACTTACTTTTTCCCACAATTTTTTTTTTTGGATGTTGTTTTCCACTGACGTTTGATTCTGTGCAGCTGAAAGGATCTTTACTAGTATCTATTTAGTTTGGGACACTTGTTATGATGCATAACTATAGAAAGTTTCTTTTTCACAGCCAGGAAGAGCTAAATAACATTTCAAAATCTGAAGACATACAACATTTACATCTAACAACCAGATAAGTTGAAAGAAATGTGCAGACGATGCAGAGCAGGAGCAAGGAGAGAAAAGGGAAGTAGAAAATATCATTATATATTATGTGTGGGGCCTTCTGACTGAACAAGCAGGAAGATATTTATAGAAGGCTGGGAAAAATTATTTATACTGTGTGTGTCTTTTTACTGGGGCGTGTTCAGCACAAGCTGCAACCTGATAACACCACACTCAAGGAAGTAGAAGACACAGCCGTGTGCAACTTTACCAAAGTCTTTTTGTACTTTCTAGTCATTTCTTTCCAGAACTCCTTCCACAGTCTGTTAATAGGGCTGATAGGAGCTAAATCAAATGACGTCTTACTTGCCATGTTTTCGATGCAGACTGTCTGCATTATACCTAATAGAACTCAACTCAAAATGTTTTCTACTCCATTCTTTGCACCATATACATTTATTTATGTTTGCACTGCTCTGAACCTTCCATATCAATGCCTTTTTGCACCATTATTTCAGTCATGCCTTTTGCCTCGACTTTCTAAGGTTTTCGCAGTGGCTGAACAAAGCTTTTGACTTGTTTTATGTAAATGTCAGGGTGGTATATATCTCTAAAGCAAGACCTCCTCTTAGGAATTATATCCAAATATTTGACTCTGCTCACATTATATGCTAGCCTGGGTGCCAGTCCGAACTTAGTCCCGCCCACAAGGTTTGAGTTCGGGGAAGTTCGGTCTGGCTCTGCTCCATAGTAGCGCGAGTATTAAAGCCCACTGTCAGGCGATCCAATCAAATTGTCAGGGCGGGCTTTATACGATGATGGACAGATGATCAAGAGTAACGTTATCAACCACGTGACCAAAGTGCGCTTGGGTGACAACAATAATGGCTGCCGCTGGAGAGTTTGGGTGAGTAGATTCTGCTATTAGGTCTGTTCTAGAAGATATCGACAGCAAATTAATTTTAAAAGAGGAACAGAGAAACGCGATCAAGGCTCATCTTCTTATTCTAGGCGTGAAACTGCACGCTTTGATTTTTGTGGACAACAACTATGCCTCGCTTAAGATACGTCACGCACTCCGTTGCTCTTATTGGTTGTAGGTCTATCCAATTGAGTATAGAGGCATTTTTTTCCTGGTTCGTTCAAAACACGCCCCATAATCACAGCTCTATGGTGCAGTATCAGACTCATATTCTGACTAGAATTGAGTCGGACTACGTCAGGCTAATTATATGCCCCTTTATCAGAGGCAATGGTGCAGACCAGGAAGCAGAGTTGTAGTTTAACACACATCTCTGCAGCTTCTCTACTGTTACCCACTCTTTACTCCATCCAGACAGTGTCTTGCCCACGACCAAAATCTAATAAATTAGCAAAGATTCCGAAAGGAGTAAATCATGATAATCTAATTAAAATCAAAATAACTGAAGCATCCTCTTGGAACAACAACACAAAAGCTTCTTTAGAGCCACTGTAAGACATATAGCTACAGGGATCCTGCCGTCTTTCAGCTATCAACATCTACAACAATTACTTGAAAAGAATCTGAAAGGGCTAAGACACCATTTCATTTGACCTTGGAATCAATAAGGTATTTTGGAAAGGAATTAAATGCCAACTAAAATATAGTTCAATGTTGTTGTTTTTTTAATGAAAAAAATTATCACCTGGACCCATTAGTCTGAAATCTCAGTTCTCAACCAAATGTGATTTGCAGATGTTTTTGTGTAGAAAAATGAATCAGAAGAAGGACACAGTAAATAATATTTTCGGTAAAGTTTTATTTTTAGTGCATGAACAGAATACTATGTCAAGGTCATAGCCTACCCCTTTCAATCCATTTTAAATATTTTCTCTTTTTTATTGTTTTTATACATAAAAAAATAACAGAGCAATTTTAATATACCTCTATTTTTCTCCCCAAAAGAGCACTCAGCAGGTTGGTATATAAAGGTGCTGTACAATGTACAAACATTTACATCTACTGGTCCTACAGAATGTAGAAGGTAGCACAAGGAATATTTTTTTTCTAATGAACTGATGCAAGGCCACAGTATGATGTAGAGATGACAAAGAAAATGATCGGAACAGAATCAGCCAGTATAGGCGCAGACAGGCGCAGAAAGAGTGTTTTCCTTCTCAGGACCAGAGTGAGGAGTCTGTACCTGGTAGTCAGAGCTGGATTTACTCAAACACATTTACCAAACTATTGCACAAAACTCATAGTCTAAGCAGTACTGTAAACTGAAAACCGCTTGATACAATCAAAGTTTACCCTCCATTGGACTGTCTTTAACATTGCCTTTATCACATTTGCTACAACACTGTTCCCTGAGCTCATCTGAATTTTTTTATTAGTTATTTATTCTAATATCTCAGATTTTATTCTAACCTCTGATTTATTGTTTCTACATGCAACTCATTTCAAACCATTTTTCTTATACCTGCCTGCCTGCTTTACAACACAATATATATGCTGATGGCTTGTCTAAACACAAGCCTTGCATCAGCAGCATGGACAGTCTCTCAGTAAACAATACGTCACTCTGGCCTTTATCATCCTTCATGCTAGCCTGATGCACGACTGACCACACAGCAGGATAGACGGACAGCATACAGTAGTCAGCTTCTCAGTAGATAAACATAAACAACCAGGGACATAACTCAAATATGGTAAAGCTTTACATAAACTACCTTGAACCCTTTAGAAAACATGAAATGTAAATTTAAAATAAATAATAATACCAATACAACATAAAAAAATGAACTGGTACTAAGTGAACATCAGTAGTTAAATACAGCTCTTTCTGTTATGCTACAGGGCATATGCAGTGCAATGGAATTCAATAGATATTTGTACATTTTGACACATTCAAATATTTATATATATATATATATATAACTATATGATATATTTCACAATGAGACACATTTTGAGAGATTGCAAACATTTGGTACAGCAGTTTGAATGTCTTGAACTACTATGAAAAGTCCAAGAGAAATCCGATCATTCAAGAACATTAGGAAACAGAAGAATGCTCCAGTAACTGGGACATTTTTCAAAACCCATATTAAAACATGGGATGGTTTATTCCATAAAAACACATGAATAAATATACCCTCCATTTGCGTTTGTGTATAATTTATTCTATTTTTTATAATGTATTATCTCAATATATTACAGCCTCTGTTATTTTACACATGGTAAACAAGATATGAAACCACAAGTTTCTGGTCTTTTTTTAATGATGCTGAAGGAGTGTCTTGACAAAATCCTCCGAAACAGTCAGAAGTAACCATTAGAGTAAACACTTTGACACCACTCTTTCAACTCACCCAGTGCTAAGAATGAGAATTATAAACTAGGAAGCGGTTTAACCTGGGTGATGTGCAGAACACGTGCAGTAAACAAAATCAAGGACTAACAGCATGCAGTTAAGCAAGCCTGTAAGTAAAAAAAAAAGTCTACATGTCTCCCAATGAGGCAAAATTAATCCTTTTGACAGCCATGTGGGAAGTTAACTACAAATCAAAGGCAGGGCCTCGCTCCTTTGTTTGCATAAGAGTCATTGCATTGCTATGGGTGGAAATTGTGGTCATTGTCCGACAGGAGACTCCTAGGATTGGCACATTTTCACATTTTAAGATGTCTAGTTGTGACAAGGCCCCGAGCGTGCGGCATGTGCTGAAGTTCCACACCGAAGATGCTGAAGCAGCGAACAAGGCAGAGGGAAGTGCTACATGTAAAATGTGATATCATTCTACTCCCAAAATATAAATCTGACCTCAACCTAAAGATGATGAAAATGGTCAGCATGTTGCACATCTCTATTCATGGAAGATCTCTGAAAAAGAATGCTCTACTCTGTTGATATTGTGACGATTCAATGGCACAGTTTATGTCTAGGTGATTTAATGTTCTTTTACAGAGGGTCACGAAGGACTTCAGCTTTAGTAAGGATTTTGGCAGAGCTTGGTACTTTCCAAGGACCAGGGCCAAAAAATCCTTTTTGTCTCTGGGTGGTCCCTGGAATACTGTCTGTAGAGGCCACAAAGTCCTCTTTATTATGCTGTTTTTTGAATTTGGAGGATTTAGGTTCTCTTCCTTTTGTCTCCTGTGCTGAATCTACAGAGTCTTTTCTGCTCCACATATCTTTGAAAAATGACAACGAGTCTCTTTTGTTAGCAGTGTCTTTAGTTTTTCTCTTGTTTTCTGCAGGGTTGCCATTAACTGCTCTGAGCTCAGAGTCTTTGTTTCTACTTGTTTCACTCTCCCTTACCGTAACAGACTGCGTCCTGTGGCGGGCAAACCCTCCCTCTCTTCTTTTAAAGCTTTCTTGCTCAAGGCCTGGCCTCATTCTTTTCTCACTTCCTAGCGTGTATCTTCTGATCTGAGGAGTTCCCTTCTCACCACTTTTATTTTCATTACCTAAGCTCTCTCTGATGGAAGAGTCCTTTAATCTCCAGTGATGCCCTTGTTGATGCTCCGTCTGCTTCAGGCTTGATAGCGCTTGATGCTGGATTGGAGCCTTCTCCTGGTTCACAGTTTGAATTTTTGTATTACTCATCTGAGGCATTTTGCTCCTGCTCAGTGCTGCTTCCTCTGCATGACTCTCAGTCTTTTGGGGACTCTGATGTTGCTCTTTGGCTTTAGGAAAAGTCTCCTCTGTTATCTTTGGACTGCTTAGCTCTCTTGAGTCATTTGTAGACCTGCTTCTCTGGGAGAACTTCATTTGATCATAAAGAAGGGGAGAGAGCTGGTTGATCTTCTTTTCTGTCCACTCATCACTCTCCTCCAGTGAGTCCAAACCCCTGCTGTGACGGGGCTCATGGCCTCGCAGGGATTTAGTGCTCCCATTTCGGGAATGTTTCAGTTTTCTAGATAAAGTTGAGGAAATAAAAACGGAGGCCCCCGTGGGATGAGGGGAGGACTGAGGTGATGTGCCAGAAAAGAACACCTCCTCAGAAAAGCCTGTGGGTGAAATGAGTTTTTGACGACGTCGATCTGGAAGAGAAGCACACATTTTTACATGTCAGAACGATAACATTGCAAGCGGCAATCAATAATCTAATTTTCAGAATGTAAGGGGAATAACTTTAATCGTTGAGGTTAATAAAAGTGAGAAAATGTGAGTAAGAAAAGAATTACCAAGGTTAAAGAGAAGAGACCAGCAAAAGCAGTGACGGTGTTAGTGTTGGTACTCAGTGTAATAGCATGCAGAAGAGGAGGCTGTGTTACCTGCATCAGGAGCAATGAAAGAGCCAAGGGGAAACAAATGATTACTGGTTATTTGACAAATGAAAACACAGCAGTTTTCTATTCTATATATTTTCTGTTTAAATTAACATAAATGTTTATTTTTTCATTGTATGTCTTTGAATATTTTGGACATGCAAATGCACTGTAATTGTTTTATGTAATTAGTTTGTTAAAGGGACCCCAGGAAGAGTAGCTGTCAAGCTTATGACAACTAATGGGGATCCAAATAGTAATACCATAAACTATACAAATCTGTGAAGTATGGAGCAACAAACATATTCCCAGAAAACATTATTTTTAGCCAAATGAATGTAATATTTCCTACACCTAAGTATTATGTGCAGAAACGTGAGCAACGAAACTGAATTTGAAGTACCCTGACTGAATCTGTATTCATTTGACATGTTAAAAACATTTCATGGCATTTTAAGCTCCAGCTGATGGGCATGTATGAGCTTGCTAGATGTCATTGACGATGGCAAATTATCATCTATAATAAGTGTCGTGTAGAAGGAAAACAAGATGGGTGTGGGATAACTTAGAGCTATAGCTGTTGGCTAAAGATGCTAATGTAGAATAGGGCGCAGTCTGTTTCATTGTTTTGTGTTTTTCCATCTATCTACCTCATGAACACTTCAGCTCAAAATGTGGTAAAAATAAGTTTAATCTGATGTGAAATGTCAATCCACCAATCTTTGCTTGATTACTGTGTGGCCAAAGGATCTGGTTGTCTGAAACAAAAGGCAGTGGCTCCATTGAAATACATCAAATTTGGTCCTACCTTCTGGAACTAAACCTTAGATCAAAGATTATATCAGATATTAGTTCTTTTGCAATCTTCTATTTCATGACTGAATCTTTCATACACATTAAAATGTGAGGTTTGATTAAAAATCCTTAAAAAAAAAAGAAAACAACCAAATATCACAGTTGCTTTTTAATCTTTCTATCATAATTTTTCCTTCGCTCTACTATGCAGTCCTCTGTGGTCTACCAGCTTCTTAACCCCTAGTGATTAGTTTGCTGATGGTGTCACTGAGTCTCAGCTGGACCATAGTCAAATCAGGAGTCTTATTAGTGTGTGAGCTATTACCCAAAAGCAAAAAAAACAATCAATATCACGAAGAAGTAAAAACCTGAAATACATTACTTTGCAATGTATTAAAAAAAAAATAAAATCAGTGTTTGATACAGTGCAAACTAACGGAAATACCAAGACATTTCATTTTCAATTCTAATCCAGCAACATTTGTGTCATTAGAATGCTTCATACACTCTCTATGACCTTTATCTTCCATCTAGAGCCCAGATATCTGTATCAGGTGTAAGCATCTGGTTCACAGAGATTCTGTCCAACAGGCTTAAATGATCATCAGTAAGCTATGTGGAAATGCATGACACTGAGAGCTGGAATATAACAGCAAAGAAATACTAGATTTCAAACAATCTCTTACTATGTAGTCAAGTTCGGGGTTTATAGAGAAAGAAATGTTTTTCTGCATATTTACTGAAAATTAGAAATAAGAAAAACTGTGGTAGAAAGTGCACAGGAAAGTCAACACAGAGATATATCCAGGATATATGTGCGTAATAAGTGTCACATTCCTTGTGTTGAGCTATTGCTGAACAGGGGTCTACATCATAGGCCTTTTTTCTTTGGTAAACGGGAAACAGAAATGGACTTTCCCTCGTCTCAAATTCTCTTTTCAGGGGAAAGTGAATTTTGCATTTCATTCACATACCAGGCAGGAATTCTGTAACACATATGATTGGAAGCAGCATGACCTTCAATAAAAGAAATGCCAAAAAGCAATGGCAAAAAAAAAAAAAAAACTCTGACCACCTCCGACAGATGCAGCTATTCATGCAGAGGGGGCCAAACACTTTTTATAGTATATGGACATTATTTTTAGATGGTGATATTTTTAGTATAATGGGTTTTTTTTTTGGGTCCCTCATCTAAGAAATTTTACAAGACATTTCAATTTGTGTTTTCATTCAGCTGTAAGCTTTATCAGTCTGTGTCCAATAAATCTATACATTACCTTAAATTTTCACCTATTTCCAAATAGATATGATTTTTGACTAAAAGGTTGAAAACATTAGTAATCAGAGCACGACTGCTCCGTAAATCTTTGCAAAGTGCACAGGGAGAGAGATAACAGGGAACTTTCCCTAAATAACTCAGAGGCGGTGAGGTGGAATTTGCAAAGCTATAATTTCACGCAATTTGCAAATTAGAAGGAGATAAAAAGTTGAGCATTTATAGAGACTTTATTGAAAGCAATCAGAAAGAGTGTACACATATTTCCTGACATGCATAGGGAAGAAAAAAATAATTAAAAACTGATTTAATCCAAATGTTCCATACGTTTAAGAACATTGTCTCATAGTGAATTTATACTGTGATTAAATAAAGTGGGTTAGTACTTAAGTTTCCAAATGAACACAAAACAAAGTTCATTAAAGAGGAAAACTGAACAAATATCTCACTTCCATCCTGGGCCAGACCTGCTCCGGGTCGCAGCAGCAGGACTACTTTGTTTCCTCCAGCTTGAATCAGATCAATCGCCCGTGTATGGGAAATACCACGAGCCGGCTCTCCATTAATCTCCACTATCTCATCACCAACCTGTCACCAATGCAGAAAAACACCAATGAGCATCTAACATACTTTGCAACATGTTTGTTCACACAGAGCTGATCTAAATCTTATGTTGCGCACAGATCCTGATTTATAACACCCTATAGGCTCTTTCTTTCAGTGGTGACAAAACAACTCTGGCTAAAGCCTGAAGACATGTCAGGCTGCTTGGCTCTAATCAATGCTGACATTCTTTACCATCCTTTGAAATGCAAAGTCAAGACCAGGGATCACAGTCTGACAGGCTCTAAGGTTTGTCCGCACAAAGACCCTCATTCAAATCTTGATAATCTAATATTTTGTCTCCCTTTGGGAAATAAAATGAAGGGAGACAATATGCTGTCAGTTATGATACCAACTTCTGGGAAAGGATTTAGTCAGCTGCATGCTTTGGTAGAAAAAAATTATTTGGACCTTTCTTTTATTGAGGTTTATTATTTTATTTCCCTTTAATGGTGTTAAACAGACAAGGAATTAATGGAAACTGTAATTTCATACAGAAAACAGTAAAATCTTTTTAAAAGGTAATGTCATAAAAACATCCCCCTTACAAAGATATGTTAAAGGAGCACTTACATGGATTCTCCCATCCTGCTCAGCTGGTCCGTCTTCAGCGAGCCTCAGGATATACAAGCCCATGTTGTACTCGGTTCCCCCGCGCAAACTAAAACCAAAGCCTACGGGACCTCTCTCCAGCTCCACAGTCAGACAACCCTTCAACAGATGATAGCACTCAGAATGCACACACATGCTACACAAGATACATTCTAAATACTATGCATGCAGTTATTGCACAGCTTTGCAGTAAGTAGTGAGTTTTAATGCACTCAAAGGATTTAATAATTACCTGATTGGGTCCTGTCACACACAGTGTCCCCACCTCACCAGGTGGAAGAGTTTTATGGTCAGACCAGTTGACTGCATCCCTTTTGTCCTCCAAATCCAGGTTAAAACTAAACAGACAGTTAACAGTTATTTATTATTGCTCACTTCAAACTGAATGCATCAGCACACCAGCTAAAAAAGCTTTTATTGAAATTACAGCTTTGAATGTTCTGCTTGATGCCAGCAGGGAGGGAAACATTCATAACAGAATGTGGGTATAGTTATTTAGATAGGATTTATTATAAATGTACAACAGACTCTTATCTGACACACTCCTCAGTTCAGTGGTTACTTCCTTGCATTTTATAATCCCTCTGTGTTGTTTTGTTTGTTAATTGGGTTTTGTTCAGGTTGACATCCCAGGGATTATTATAACAATATTTCTGAGAAACAATAAAACCACAAATGTATGTAATTTAATTTATAATGATAATTTTCTTTTACTTTCTCCTCTACCTCATAGGTCCAAAGCGTGTCTGTGAGCAGAGAGTAAAGTTTTAACTCTTTCCTTTGGTTTCTTACCGTTCATCTTGCAGAGCTGACCTTTGTCCAATGGCCCTGTGTTGAAGAGCTGGACTCTGTTTAGCAGAACTTGCTCCTGATGGGGGGCCCTTGTACTCTAAAATATATAAATATTACACTGATCAATGATTTCATTTCGTAGTCATTTATTTCAAACAAATGTTAAAAGTAAAAACAGAAAGGAAAATAACATAAATAATCATAAATTTTGGTTGTACTCATACATTGACTTTTAAAATGTCTGTCTTCTCTTAGATATTAACTCCTCTCTCTGTAACAAATCAGTTTTTTCATATTGTATTACTAGTTCCTTACTTTGATCATGAATTGTGTAGTTTTAAATAATGCAAGCTCTCAAAATTTCCATATATTTGATAAAAAAAATAATGGATGTTCGTAATATCCCATTTTATGTAGCATTCTTATTATTTTTCTTTTGTATTACGTACAGTTGCAGTACATCAGTTTAAAATGTATTGTCGCAAACTTCCACAAAATAAGTCAAATACATTGAAATGAGAATATTATATAAGATAAGCACAGATTTGTGGTCCAATATAAATCCTATTCGCCTGGAAAAAAACAACACTTCTTTGCTAGTCTAGATTTTACTTGGCAGATGATGAAACAGCGTGTTTTATAATAACCTCATCTGCAGAGTTTTTAAGACATACCCAGAAAAACAGCCTGATACTATAAAGAAAAAGCTGAAGAGAAAACAAAGAGTGGAATAGCTTAGTAAATCAAATGATCCATGTTCAGGCTTATACACCAAAGCAGTTCATAAGGAAACTGATACAAGTTAAAACTTCCTGTGTCAGACTGGTGTTAATAGTGGGTATAACAACATCTGAGCTTAAAAATGAGTCACAATGAAACGTATTATGTGCACGCCGTCTTTAAGCAATGGTAATAGCATAATGCTATGAATGACAAGTCTGTAGTGAGTTTGACTGCAGCCTCCCCCACTGCACACTGAAAGGTCCTTGAACAAGATTCTGGCCCCTCAGTTTGCTCCTAATCTGCAAATCAGTGTAAGAGGTTGCATGTGAATGGGTGACTGCGGCTTCTAGTCAAAAAGCTTTTCTAATGGAAAGCATGATTAAATAAAAGGATTATTTGAATTTCTTAAAATAACTTATTACATCCAAATTACATCTTACTTTAAAAAATCCATTTATGTTTGAAAAAGACCAACACAACTCTAAGTGTATTACAACAGCATAACATGGTAAGTGCCATTCATGACTACGGTTTAAAAGATATCCTTGGTCTGCTGGAAAAGTTTAGCTCCTTATTGATTAAAACTCAACTAAAAAGGCCCACTATATAATTTTAGAAAAAATAGAGCAGAAAGCAAAAACAATTGTAGAAATGTAAAAAGTTCCAGGTTGCAGAGTGTTGTTAGAGCTAATGCAGCAGTGCTAACTTTGTAAGCTTCAAAAATCCTCCTACCAATCAGATTGATAATAAGCAGCATCCATCCATCCATCCATCCATCCATCCATCCATCCATCCATCCATCCATCCATCCATCCATCCATCCATCCATCCATCCATCATATATCATTATAATAATCTATCATATAATAATTATATATATATATATATATATATATATATATATATATATATATATATATATATATATATATATATATATATATATATATATAAACATATTAATTAATTAGCAAAACTATTAGCATATAGACATCTTAATTAGCTGTATCCCTATTATTATTATTTGATTTCTTTAAACATGTCATGATTTAAAATGGAAAACATTTTTCTATTACATTCACACACTATCATAATTAGCTTATTTGTAAAAAAATTATGTCCCACTTCTTTTATGGATGAGGTAAAGGTTAATTTTTGATTTTCTGAATACCTTGGTTTGAAATTGACCTTAGAATTTGATTTTAATATATGTAGATATTCTGATTAGACGAAAACTTGATTACCTTTTAAAACAGAAAAACCTACATCTAATTTCCAAACTAATGATTAGAAACAGACTCAAAAATGTGATTATAACAAACAAAAGTTATTATGGAGAGTACCCACCGTCCTCAGGAACCACGGTGAGGGTGACGACAGTGCCAGCTTCTTTGATAAGCTGAACAATGTCATTGTGAGAGAGCTCAATGATGGAGCGGCCATTGACTGCCGAGATACGATCTCCAACATGGAGCAGGCCGCAGCGATCAGTCGGACTCCCTTCAATGATACGTCCAATTTTGTGAGGGATAACTGAAACGACAGATATTAAGAATACTGAGGTATTAAAATTCAGCTCAAGTATCTATTTTAGATTTATCAAGATCAAATTTATTTTATTGGGATTTATATTTGCATTTTCTATAATTATGTGTTTAGGTTTCAGAAATGTAAACGCACAGGTTTCAGATTTTTACAGATTTTTCATTAAAAAACACAAACTTGGAAGTTGGATCCTTACCTCCATAAGGGGGTTTGCTCTTGGATGTGAGGATGACAAAGCCAAAACCCTCATTCTCCCTGCGGTGGAGTGTGATATCGAAGGACTCGTGATCCAGTGCGCTGGGCATAGGTAGGCGAGGTAGCTTTGGAGAACCGTTCACCAACACAGGAGCCATTTCCTGAATTTCTTCATCTGTTGCTTCTGAAATAAAAGAAAACAGTTTGTTGTTTGCAAAAAAATTGTAGTTTGCATTTTTTTTTGGTTCTATTTCACCCTTTTTTCACAAAGTGCCATATTCAATCCAAACATAGTCAAGGTGGTGAAAAAAATTGACAAATTTGTACTAAATCTCAAATCAATTGGTGTGGCTTCGTATTAACCTCTGTAGATGACCTTTCGACGAACAGTCAGCATGACTTGACCGTTACGAGCCGCATTGGTCATGAGGTCCAACACCTGCTTGTGTGAGCGACCTTTGACCATCACTCCGTCGATGCCGATCAGCTCATCTCCGGCTCTGAGGCGACCATCCTTCTCAGCAGCTCCATTGGGCACGATGGCCCCGATGTAAACCTGGGGAAACACATTCTGATATGGGGTTAATTACTGAGAAGTGGCCAGAGAGAAGGCAGACAATGCTGGAGCTATAAATAAAATGGGACAACAGAAAGTTTCCCGTTTCCACCACTAATTTGTCTTAATTTGACTCCAGTAAAGAAGATGCTTTGCTTCTAACTGTTAAAGTCAGATAAGCAACACAGCTTCACATCAACATGCATTCAAGAAATCCCTTTTTCTTACTAAGAGGTTTAGACTGTAACAATTTCATTGTATCTGAATTATTCTGAAACTCTTTCATACCAGTTAGTTTTTCATGTTTTTTTTTTATGGATTTTAAGTTGCATGACCTAATTTTAAGGTCAACTTAAAACAATGATTTCTTATCAAAAAGGTGCACTGTTTACATTTTAGTAGTGTTGCACCGATACTGTTACCAGTATCAGGCAGGGCCCCGATTCAGCACTAAAATGGTGGTATCGATTTTTGTATCGGCGAGTACCAACAAATAGCGCACTGATACAATTTAGAGAGCCAGATATTTATTCAACTATTGTCACCCATTCCAGGTAGGCAATAAAAGTTCTACTGGATTCACTTTGTATTAGTCTTTTTCCTGCTTCACAAAGGTAGGCAGCAGCTTGACATGATGGCAATTATTTTACATCCAAGTAGTATGTAGTTCTTCATAACACACACACACCCACACATCATTTTCAAACAAATGGTATAAATGGCTCAGTGGCGCAGTGGATAGCACTGCTGCCTTGCAGGAAGAAGGTTTTTTTCCCGGCCATGGGGTCTTTCTGCATAGGGTTTGCATGTTCTCCCTGAGCATGTGTGGGTTCTCGACCTGTCCAGGGTGTACCCCGCCTCTCGCCCGTAGACCGCTTGGGATTAAGCGTGTAAATAAAAAAAAATGGATGGGTATCGGTATGGTTTCAGTATCGGTCAATACTGCACAGCCAGGTATCGGGGCCAAGAAATGGCATCGGCGCAACACTAGATTTAAGATAACTAGATTATTGCTCTATTAATACATGTTTGGTCATACTTCATAAAGGGTAATTTGTGAAATGTATGCTATTCAAAGATATATACATTTTTAAAAACATAATTGGCTGCAAAGTTTTGGATTCAGGACACACCTCCACTTTTCAGGCATAACATTTTGACCACCGGTGTTATAACTGTTTTGAGGCTTTCTGCTGCTAAAACAGGCCTGACCCATTGAGGTATGTCATCCCATCCCAGTTATGTTAGTTTGGACTGATATCTGGAAAATTCTTGGACCCCTAACTGTTGTTTTTTTCTATATGGATGTTTTCATCAATTTGCAGAAAGAGGCCACAGCTGTCAGGAAACTGCAAGGTGGAATCCATACAATATAAAAAAAAAATGTGACTCATCAAAGGCCACTTTTTTAAATTCCTCAGTGATTGATTGATACTCATGTCTCCGTTGTTGCTCTCTTTTGGTGGTATACAGGGTTCTCCTAGATGATCTGCAGCTATTCAGCATCATGCAAACACCCCATAACATGATGACTATGACCTCCAGTCATCACAATGAGGAGCTTATTAGAGTTGCAATAATCTTAAGCCTTCACATTTTGGTAGAGGTTGTTCTTCTGACACAGCAGCTTAGAGGTCATTTACCATTCCAATATAACTCACCTACTTCAATAAAACGATGAAGAAATAATCATTGTTATTGCTTAAGTGGTAATTATGGGTATCCTGATCAATGTGCGGTGAGAGTCCTTATGGTAGTAGCAGTCTTTGTTTGGAGTATTTGTTCTATTAGAGGCCCAACATGTTTAAAAATATCTATTTAATCTGTTGAGGTTTATACAGTAGCAGACATATAAACAATGCCTCTAAGATCCACAATGCAATTAAAATCACAAAATTTGTTTCATCCAATTCTTTCTTTAAAAACCTTAAAACAAAAGACTGCAGCTACAAATACTGTCAACAGCTCCTATCAGTTTCAATACTCTTTACTCAGAGTAGGTGAGTTTTATGGACTTACTGGCTGTTGTGGACCTTCTCCTCCCAGAACTCGAAACCCGAAGCCCGTTTCAATGTCTCTCTTCAGAAAAACATCTATGTCTTTGGTGTGAGGCTCTGTGGAAGAGAGGAGTTTTAGCGCTACCTTTATTCAGTGTTGAAAGAATGTTAAAAGCAGCATATATCTGTCAACACTCACGCCTGCTCTCCAGCAGGGCTTTGGACTTCAGGTACATCTCTGAGGCCTCTCGCTTGGGGGAGTCAGAGGAGCGCAGTGTGCTCGTGTTCGAATGGTAAGGCAAAGCCTGGGGAGTCGCATCTGCAATGGCGTCTAAAGTCTCTGTGCTGGACGTCATTTCCTGCCGCTGACGACAAATACATAATCGTTATCTCATGCTGATTTATGCTTGGCTATTCCATGAAAGGATAAGCTCAATGCATACACTTCTTTTGTATCATTGTCTTTTTTGTATCTCAAAAAAACATTTAATGAAAGTCTGAGCACCTCGTTTTCTTTGACAAGTGTCTAAGCATCACACAGCGTTGGATAACAAAAGCTGGAAAGGTCACTTTTAATAACGTACATCAGTCCCCACCTCCCACTCCGTCCTAATATTCCTTCTATTGTTTCTGGGGGTAAGTAATAGGATCCTACAGAGAAAGTGAAGATTTCCCCGAGGCTGTGATAGGCCTTCTCAGCATGAAAAGAGAACCGTCTTTATCTAAAACTGTTGTATTAATAACACCTCCAAAACTAAACAGGCTCATCCAATCCTCATTACCCCTGCAATCCCCAGACAATAGACCAAAGAATATGAATAGCAAAAGATAGGTAATTAAGACTGTTTTTGAAAGCAGACAAAAGAAGGCGGTCTGAAAGATAATCAATATTCAAATTTATTGCTATGATTTAATTCAACTCAGCAGAGGATTAGTGGTTAAGCTGAAGGACAAAATCTTTTGATTTCAAATTGAAGTATATTCCCCCACAGGGAGAAACAAGTAAGGAAGATACAATAATTCACTTCTACTCACAGGCTTCAAAGATTTCACAGGAGATGTCTGACCTGTTGTAACAAAAAGACAGACAAAAAGAAACATGTTAAAATCTATTATGTTCCTATTTGAAACAACATAAGCTCCAGCAGATGGCACTGTCTCTCTGACTAAGACACAGCGGCAGGAAGTGTAAAAATAAACCAGTGAGCTACTTAAAACTCAAGAGCTGTCTTCACTAAAGAATGCTCCATTAGGGAATATTGAGCCATCCATAAGATTAAAGATACATATGGAATATAGTGTTAGTTCATCATATTCTGTGCTGCAGCCCAACTGTATAGCTGAGAAAGCAGGTAATGGCTTTTGTGTTTAATGCCTATAATTCCACGGCTGATAATTCTTCCCTTTGCTTTGGAGCACACCCACATGTTCCATCTAAAGCACTCAGATAGTTCCCTATAGAACATCTCACACAGCCCAGCGCTCTTCCCCCATCCTCCTCAATTCTCTGTATTAATCAAGTTAACAAATACTTGCAACCCTCAGGCCACATGATGACCAATTGGCCTGATCTGAGGTTAATGGAACCTGATGCACTGTAACGAGGGAGATATTTTCATGCATCACCATTAAAATTCCTAACCCAACATCATCACCAAAAACTGAAAATGAAACGTTTGCTTTCCACCCAAACACTCCCTACTGCGCCCTACTGTCACCTCCACCCAGCTCTCTGATCTTTTTGTTTTAAGCAAAACTCACCAACAATAAACACACAGTGCAAGAGGGAGCCTCCCATAAGCTACAGGCCATTGTCTAATTAGGGTTTAGGATGGCATTAATTCTTTAGTCTGGTGAAGCCAAGCCCATTTATGCTTCAACAGTGGTAATCATGCAGTGGAGCAGGACAAAACTATGGTGGCACAGCAGTAAGTGTTAGTAGTATGGGTGTTTGGACAACAAGGGAAGACAGTTCAGGCATAGCTTGGGGCATGGAGGACCCAGTGGACCTCCCCTCCTTAGCAGTTTAGCCGTGGATCTTTTAGAGGCCACGGATAAAGAGGCATGCAGAGATCCCCTGCGCTCTGTTGATGATCAAAGCTAATCGGGGTTCAACAACTTGCACAGCGTGTCCCTCAGGCGGCTATGGCGAGATGTAGGAGACATTTGAAGGGTGCCTCCCCTTCTCAACACTGTGGAATCAAGCGCTTCTCCACACTTATGTAATTCCCTCTCTCAGACTTGTACCTTGCATTACGCCTCTTTTACAAGTTGCCATAAACAGGCAGAAAGAGTTGAGCTGTATGGAGTGAATGTTTGAGAAATACTTGCGATGCGCCATCGGGATATGTAAAGCATTGGCAAGAAATTAAACTCATGAACTGGCTTTGAACAGCATCTACAGTAGCTAGAGTGGTGAACTTGGACTTATCCAGCAAAAACTATTCAGCTTTTCCAGTGGAAGCTTTAAAACCCACTGCAGACATGGTGTCTGCAGTGGGTTTTAAAACATGTGATATCACTCAGTGTCCCTAAACTGGCCACAGCACAACCTCACCTCCCATCAGTATCAGCACTCTGACCTCACCTCCAAGCATCACTGTAGAAGTAGTTTTAACAACTGGTGTAAATAATGTGAAAAAACAGAAAAGGAAAAAGATGAATGTGCAAAAGGTAAAATGAATGATATAATTACAAGAAAAGCCTGTTTATTACACATCAGGGATTATGGATCAGTGTGACTACACCATACTTTATTAAGCCATGTTCCCTATGCTGAGTGGAAATACCCTTAAAATTTGTTTCAGTAATATAAGAACACAAAAGGTATATTTTAAGGTAAAATCCGAAATGCAGAATCGATGCAATTTGCAAGAGACATATTAACTCCAATGAACAGATAAGAAGCATATGTCAGAAACCATGGGCATAAAATTACATATTAGCACAGAGTTTCACTGGAAAGATACATCTTGCATCATTTTTGTGTTTACACCATAAATATTATGGAAACAAAACAATGCAGATATTGCTACCTCTCTGTAAAGTGATAGCCAAGATAATACATTTTACTTAATTTTTTAGAAAGGAAAGCCTTTGAATAGCATTTGTGTTTATTGAAATGAAAGCTTAAAAGCTTTCATTTTACTGACTTTTGTTATTTTTAACATGTTTATATTGTTAAACACTGTGCAAAAGATTAAAACTATGTTTTTCTGGCAAAGAGACCCCATCCTGATCAATTTTTCTTTGACCATTGACTGCTTTCATTCTTTATCTTTTTGTTATCTTTTTATCTGTTTCCATTTACAGCTCTCCTGTCCTTGTAGACGTATCCCTCCTGTTGTTTCAGACACACACACAGTCAAATGACCTGTATGTTTGTGTTTTTGAAATGAGGAAAATTGAGAGCAGTGGATGAAAGAACTGACAGGGTATAGAAATCTATCTATAGCAGCTCAGGAGTCGTTTGTTAAAGAAAAAGGCCGGGTACTGAACTGATAATTACAATGAAAAATAATGAAGAAAAAAAAAAGAATCTGTCAAACACACCCTGTCAGGCTGTTCATGGTCGAGACCATAACTCATGGTCATTTTTAATGATTGCAGGTAAGTCTAGCTGCCTGGAGGCAAAATATAAATGACTTAAATTTCCTGTGCAGTGCAGAGCATTAAATAAAGATAAAAAAGATATCTAGATAGATGGAAGAGATGCAGAGATGTATGACTGTTTTACTCTCACCTCCTCTCAGTACCAGCACGTTGACCTCACTGCCCACAGGAAATTCTTTCAGGATGTCCACCACCTGTGCGTGACTAAGGGTTTGGACATTTTGTCTGTTGATCTCCTTGATAACATCTCCTTTTTGAAGCCCACGGCACCATTGGGCATCCAGGATCATCTTCACCTTCTGCCCCAGAGGACAGTCTGCAATGGCGAACCCAAATCCTCCAGGCCCTTTCACCAGTGGGACACTCACCAGCTCGGGCTGCAGCATACCCGTGGCCCCCTGCTCAGGCTGCCTCCCATTGGGCAAAGCAGCTACGACAGGCCGACCGCTGGCGTCTGTTGTTACGTAGTGAAGTTCCTGTGATGAGCCATGTAGGACATCACCTTTCACTAGCAGGGGTTGGCCATTAATGAGCGGCACAGCTGTCACCACTTCCCCACCATGGAGAGGCTGTGTGGCCGGTGGAGGAGGAGGAGGGGGTAGAGGGTCGTCACTTTCTAGATCTACATCCGGAGGAAGTGGGTACCCACGGCAAAGAACCATGTCCACGTATTGGTTGATGGGGATCGATTGAAACATCTGCACCACCTCTGGATGAGTCTTTCCCAGCACACATGTCCCATTAATTTCAACAATCACATCCCCTGTGACAAATGAGAAAAGACAAAAAAGAAATCAAAATATATTTTATTCATTCTTAACCCAGACACCAACTGTTCACAACTCAAAACCTTTGAATTACCGTCATCACATGCTTCCCCCAGAATCTCATCACCACCTACCCTTTTCTCATTTCATCAATTTCCTTTACTGCTTTTATTTCTTTTTATCTCATTCAGTCATGTTTTATCCCACCTACACTTTCTACATTGCACGCCTGAGCAGTGCTCTTGTTACAAATGAAAAGAACTGGAGAAAAAAGATTTCCGCCACATAATACTATTCAAATAATTACACACACCACACACCTTACCAGACTGACAGCTCACAGTGTCAAAGTAAAATCAATGTCACTGTAATCACGTAATGCGTTTGAAGACAAACATTTCCAAAGTTCTTCATAACATGAAAAAATGGCTCCTTTTTTTCTGTTTTTTTTACTCAATCTCGTCCCAATTAAGGACATTAAATTTTTTTTAAGGGAAATTAGGCCTGCAGTGCTTTTTAGATATTCTGTTTTTATTTGTGATCTCCTTGATAAATTGTGGACACACTCTCACAGTGATTTGTTAGGCTACCCACCCCTGAAAATGTATAGCACTGTTCCATATCTCTTCTATTTATAGAAGAGAACCCTTCACTTTGGTTACCCTAAAGCCTTAGAAACAGCTCTGCACTCTGCCTGACAGATGTCAGGGACTTTATTCAACATCTTTTTTGGGGAATTTCCTTATACCAGAGTAAGAGTGATAAAGATGTGTTTTTTCCCTCTTAGTAGATCTAATATTCATTTTGAGAGTGCTGTTTGGAAAATTGGGGGTTATGCATGCATGAAATAAAAATGTAGTGTTAGAAAAAAAAAAAAGCCAGAGAAAACATAAAACATCCAATTTTTATGGAGAACAAAAGGGGACTTTTGTTTTGTAAAATGTAAGTTGTAATGTACTGTAGAATATATTTAGCTTATAAATATGTGAAAGTATAAAAGACGTATACTAAACTTAAAATTGTGTATCCTCTGCATAGTGTTAAAACAGACATTCTTTAATGTAAGATGTTGAGGCCGCACATGCAATAATAAGAAGGCAAAAACAATCTTGTTGCACACTGCAGAAATACCAGAAGAGCGGGAAAACCTGGATAACAAAAACCTCCCAGTATATGCATTACTGTATGTCTAAGAAATTTTCAAGAGTCTAACTTTAAAACATTTTCTGTACCAGTGTGGTCTTCCTGACAGCGACATTGCATTTTAATTTAAAGTATTTTCCCCTTTTGCCCTGTCTTTTGAAATGAAGTTGCTCACCAGATGCCATCTTGTTGTCCTGTGCTGCAGGGCCATCACTCAGCACATTTTTCACCTGGAGAAACTCATCTGTGCGGTCTCCTCCTATGATAGTAAATCCAAAGCCTTGGGAGCTTTTTTTCAGAGCTGTGTGGTACATCTCCCCCTTCAGCTGGTTGGGGTCTGCAGTGAAGCCGAGCATACTCCCTTTACCTGTGCAAAAGTTAGACATTTCACACTCATTTCTGATAATCAACCAGCACATAATAAAATAGTGAAGAAATGCAACCTCTGAACAGTAAAGCACTCCAACTGCAGCAACAAAAGATTAAAAAATTGACATTCCTCTTGAAATAATAAACAGTGTGTACAAAAATGTAATTATACGCATTATCTGAAAAAAAAAATCAACACATTAATCAGTCATTATCCAAATAATAGATGCAATGTATATTTAAACACAATAAACCCATTGACAGAAAGGTTTTTTGCAGCCATGTTGTAAAGAAAAGCCCACACACAGATGAGGTGACAAAATTATAGCTTTAGAAGCTAATCTACTTGCCTCTATTCATTATAAAACTATAGCGCAGAACGTGCAAACAGTACCTCTGACACTATCTAATTTAGCGTATTGTCCTTTTATCTCCTACTCTATTTAATAAATGGCTTAGGAAAAGTGAAGCTTTGAGACTGTTGTGATTGCAGGCTTTATGTAACTTGAGTCAGGAACAACTAAAGGTCAGCAGCAACATCAATAAGGACCAGCATCTCTGTTGTGGCATAAGAAATACACAAAATAGCCCACTCTCATTGGTTTGCATTAAGCTGCAGCTTCTCCTTATCTTACAGTTCTACACTTTGGATCATGAAAATACTGAAACGGTAAAACATCTGATTACTTTGAGGTAATTCAGTAGTAAAATACTGTTTTCCAACTATCAGCAACAGTTTCTTGAAAAGGTCAATACAAATCCTTCTCACATTCTGTCATGGTAAGACGGCATCTACTAAATTTATTTTGGGGGATTTTCAGGTGACACACCAACACAGAGAAACTCATGATTATGAGCGCGGTTGGGGTGATATATATTTTTTATATTTAATATTTTTTAACTAAAAACAAGAAGCAAATCAATAAAACAATCAAAAACTAAATGTGTATTTATTCCCCTGTTTTTTTGTTTTTTTTTTATTACAGCAGCAAGTTTTAGGGATTTTTGTCTCTTCCAGTTTTTCACCTGTAAAGGCAGATATTTTCTTTGCATAACAGTTCAAGCTTAGCCACATTAGATTGAAAACAGGTTAGTTATCTGGCTGCTAGAACGTACAACTATACATTCTAGCAGCTGCTTTTTGTGTTTTGCTAGAATAAAGTGAAACTCGGCAACATGTTGTAGTTTTTTAGAGGTATCCATCCAACATTTATATTTATTTTCATCCATTCAATGTTCCATCAACTCGGATCAGCTCTTTTTCCTGCAGAAAATGATTATCCCCATAGCATGATGCTGTCACCGTTATATTTTCACAGTAAGGATGGTGTGTTCAGAAAATTGTGTTCTTTTGTATGTTGGCAAAAATGTAACTTCAGTCTAAATTGACCAGAACAGATTATTCGATATGTTTGCTGTTTCTCCTACATGGCTAATGGAAACCTGCAAATGTTACTTGACAATGTTATTTTTAAACCATTTCTCTTTCACTAGTTTTCAGTGAAGGTTGGCTCTATGGACTGTACTAATAATACCTATTCTGTAGCTGAGTGAAGTTGATGAAATTGTCTGATTTGAAGAAGGTGGGGGGGCTGTTTGACCTTTGATGACCTCTAGAAACATTTCCTTATATCTTTAAAATGATACAGCACAGACGAAAATATTTGTCGCACAAACGTAGCACAAATGTTTGACACCAATTTCTTCGGATTTGAAGAAGGTGGGGGGGCTGGTTGACCTTTTCACCTTTACCCTATCATTAATATCTTCAAAGCCAAAGCAGCACAAACGAACATTTTTGCTGCACAAACCATCACAAACAGAGTCGAGTTAATTGACACCCATTGTGTCTGAATTGAAGAAGGTGGGGGGGCTGGTTGACCTTTGATGACCTCTAGAAACATTTCTTTATATCTTTAAAATTATAGCGGCACAAATGAAAATTTTTGTTGCACAAACCAGCACAAACGTTTGACACTAATTTCGTCTGACTTGAATAAGGTGTGTGTGTGTGTGAGTGTGTGTGTGTGTGTGTGTGTGGGGGGGGGGGGGGGGGGGTGTCTATTCTTCCAACTTAGTTAATCCTTTTTTTTCTTTTATTTAATTACTGATGAACAGTTTATACAGATATTGCAGTAAATTACATACAGGCTTAGTTTTCACTAATTAGGTGACTCTTAAACCTTGTTCAGAACATTACTTAAATAAATTAACTACTTACATTTACTCGGTATATCTCTAAAAAAGCTAATTCTTTTTTTAGGAACACGTTCAACTGAATCGGAGGCTCTGCGCCATCGTCTCTGCTCTCAGTCTGTGTTCAACGCATGATTAACGTCAACCCAATTTACAGATCCTCAGCCAATCGGCATCACTTATGACTCTAACTCAGTTCCCTGCTTGTCACTGAAGTAAAAATCTCTCCCCCTCTACAGAGTCTGATATTAAAAGTCTCTTTGATCAATCTGTAGTAACAAACTGCATTAGAATGCAGCATTACCAATATGTGAAAAGCAATTATTTTGATTAGTTTTCAATGGAACAACTAATGCACTTTTTAACACTCCCAACACTGCCATTAAAGGTAATACGTTGCACTGATTTCTATTTAAGGTTTCAAAGAAAAGGGCTGAAAACATATGCACGCCACACTTTCCAGATTTTTACTGCATATAAAGTAGCTGTTGAAAATCATGCACTGTTTCCAATCCAGCACTAAACTATACAGTCCTTGTGTGGCTTTATCTTATAAATCCAAATAAAATACATTGTTAGTTGCAAGGGGTTATGTATACTTAATATTGCAAACCTGCCAATTATAATGTCAGTTTGTGACTGAAACTAAATTAAATAAAAAGATTAAAAGAAGTCCAATTAATCAAAGAAAATACAATAATTCTACCTAAAGACTCTAAGACCAATGTGTTTTTTCCTGATAAGAGTACAGGCTCAGGTAGTTTACACATTCCTGCACAAACAACATGAAAGGATGTCATATCACTCCTCCCTCCTTCAACAAAACCCGCATTAGTCTGTCTTAAGCCCATCGCTCCTACTGAAGATGTAAGCTTGTATATAAATGTCATAAGTATAAGAACTAAAAGGCTGAAGAATTAAAGTTAATATTTGTTATCATGCTTAGTTTCAAATGTAATAGAAATAACAGAATTTGATGCATTTTTTGTTTTCTAACAATAAGTAGTAACAAAATAATTATATATGAAGACGTTATTATTTTAGACATTATAAATTAGAATTTGTGGATAAAATTAAATATTAGGAAAAAATGCCCTGTCTGAAAATCAGCTGTTGGTCTCTGGGAATTGTAAGCTCCATGTCCTTCCAGTTTGTTTTGGGTATATCTGTTCTCATGGCCTGAACCCACTTCAAATGATTGCTTTCCCATATTTAGTTATCAACTTCCTGTTCTGGCTGGTTTAAATAAGAACTCCACACCTCCCTCTCACTTCCCCTGCCTTTTATAAACACTCCATAACTTTCAGTGTGAGAGGAATTTAAATCAAGGCACTCTCAAACTCTCATATGGTTCATCAGGCTAAAAACGTCCAGGGCAGAGTGGCTTGAAGTGTAAATTATCACAGCCAGTGAGGACTCCAGATGTCCACCGCTGGTTTACGGATCAAGCATAGCTTATTTACATAATGACATTGAAATTGCTTGATAAACTCCAAATGAAATACTTCCCTATTGCTCCTCACAGGGAAACCTGAAACATGCATTTGATAACACACGTTAGAAAAAACAAAACATCGAGATATAAAGAAAGTCAACAGAGAAGGGAACAGAAGAAGAAGGTGGTGTGGCATGTGTGTGTCTGGAAGCCAAAAGAGGGTTTAAAGGCCTCTTGATTGGAATGTGTTGATTATAAACCAAAAGGAGATAAACAATAATGTCCACCTTGGCAGCCATGCTTTTTTATGCTGTTTGTGTGTAAGAGGTCAGAGTAGTAGTCCTTCTAAGACTTTATTGATCATACATACAGTATATCTAATGACAACTGCATCAGGTAGACCTTTTCATATATCAGGCATACCTTTTAATCAGCTTGTTATCCCAAATAAATAGACCATTTAATTGCAGGAACTCAGTACATTTTGGTATATAGATTTGTAGATGGACACTTGCTAAGGGTAGGGTTGACACCATCATTGAGAGAAATACCAGCTGACCTGCTCCCGTCAACACCTTTGTTTATAGATGTTGGAGCTTGGCCTGTTTTTTTAGTGTAGTCCTGTTTCTCTGAATGTGACTAACTCTCTTCATCCTCTGACATGGGGGCTGGCTTGGAGCTGGTATGCCTGTCTCTGGGTTTCCTGGAGAGGGCTGGTTGACAGTTGCCTTTTGTATCTCTGTGTGTCTGCTTCTGTTTCCTTGAACCCCAGTCGACCTCAGCAGATGGCCGCTCACACTGAGCTTGGTTCTGCTGGAGGTTTCTTCATGTTAAAAGGGAGTTTTTCCTCTCCACTGTCTCTACAAGGATTTTTGGTTGATTGCTGTAAGGATTCAAGGATTGCCTTCAAGTCAAAGAGTCAATTCAATCGGCTGATTTTCCTTAGATTTGAACAAATCTGAGTGGTTGAATCTGGTTGAATAGTCTCTGTAAAGTACCATGAGATGACGTGTTATGAATTGGTGCTACATAAATAAACTGAATTGAATTGAAATATAAAGTAAACATAATAAAAATAGAATATTTAGGTCACTTTGAATGTGGCATGCCTGTCCCAAATGGGTAACTCCGCAAAAAGATAAATTTTCACATAGTTTAGAAAGTAAAACGAATAATATAGGTTTGTCACAGGTAGAATGATATATTTCAAGACTATATTTCTTCTAAATTGTATGAGCCTATAATGGATAACAGAAAACCAAAATTCAACACATGAGAACATTTGAACTGTAAAAGATTTAAAGACTGGAAACTGAAAACGCCAGCACAAGTTTCTAAAGTCTGTAAACAGTCTATTAGTTAAGGTGAGTATCCTTCACCATCATGGGGTAGACTGCTGACATGACAAAAGTCCAGAAGTCAGTAATTGAGAACCTCCACAAAATGTTGTCACTAACCAGTGTTCTGTTCCTGCACCTGAATCACCATGTGACATTGCAGCTGAACCATTACTGAGAGAATGGCTCTAAGGTGGGTAGTTAAGGCTGCACAGAGGGCCTTTGGGGGCAGCATTCCCTTCACCTCAGACCTCTCCACATGCACTGCACTCCAACCATCCTATTTTTTGTGTGTGCATCCAGTTTTGCATATATAGCTTTGGGAATTGATGTCCCAGAGCTAGATGATAACTCAATAGATTTGCTTTCACAATTGTATTCTATTCTATTCTATTCTATTCTATTCTATTCTATTCTATTCTATTCTATTCTAATACCAACACTGTCTTTCACCAAATAAAACACTAAGGAAACTAAAAGCAGAAAAACAGATGAAAGGAAGATTGACCTGAAATCTTGCCACATTTTATTCCACCTGGAGCTTCATAGACATCCTCAAACAACATTTGGTAATAAAACTGGCAGAAGTTCTGCTAGAAATTTAACTTTTCCAGCATTTTGTGTTCATTAGATTGTCACAAGCACAGAGCAACGAAATAAACTCTCTGCATTTAACCCATCCCCTTGGGGAGCAGTGGGCTGCCATTGTGCGGTGCCCGGGAAGCAGTGTGGAGGTTATGGGTCTTTGCTCAGGGACCCAAAGTGGCAATTCGAGAGGGGCTCGATTTCAGAACCTCAGAATTCCAAGCGCAATGCCCTAACCACTTGGTTAGCATGAAGGGTCTTGCCTAAGGACCCACACTGGCTGGTAATTCCCCCCCAGCTGGGATACAAACCCAGGACTCCTGTTTGCGTACCGGTGAGCTCGCAGCTGGCTAACTCAAGTGGTAAGTCAAATTTCCATCAGCAGGTCATATCTCTGTGATACTTTCTGCTTAAGAAACATTTTATCTGGGACTGTTAGATGCGTGAAATTACTCTCCGGGGATTGTGCATGAGCTTGAGGTGCATGTTTATGTTGAAGTGGAAGAGAAGCAGTGTTTCAGAAGGAAAAATACATTTGCGGGCGGGGCAGCTTACAGGTCTTAAAAAAAAGTATATATATATATATATATATATATATATTCATGTTTTGATGTATACAACACCCTCCTTTTATTTATGGTATTTCTTTTCAGGATTGATAATTTCCCAAGAAAAAATGTGCTTGGACTTTTTTGGAACACTAGTAGTCTGTGTTGTGGCCTGAGGTGTAACCGCTGATCATAGCAACTGTCTGACAGCTCAGCAGGTTGTGTAATCAGTAATCAGCAGTGAGATGGCGGTTTACTCTGTCCCCATACACCTGAGCAGAGAGACGCCTGATTATGCTCAGCCTCTTTAACGGGATGTTCCACCAGCTGTTGACACAAGCACCGCTAAAAGGCAGCCTCCTCCCTCTGCATGCCTTCTTTTACATCTCTGAAACCCTGCCAGCACTAGGAGCCCATCTCGCTCCACACTGATCTGCAGCTTGATCTTCCGTTATACTTCCTTGTAAGAGAAAAATGCTTATATTGTTGCAAACTAAAAGACCTAACAACTTGTTTGTATATAAGGTTTCCTAATGACTGACATTCAGCTTACTTGTTTCTACCGTGTACTTAACTCTAAAATTAAGGTTTTGATTTAAAAAAATATCCTTATAAAAACAGTTCTATGACCATAGAAAAGAGTAAATTTTCCCGCGTTGCTCAATGTTGGTAGAAAACCATAAAAAAATACCAATTCAATCTAATTTGGTTCCAATAAAAATTTAAGATCGTATGAATTGAAATGATGGGCCGCTTAGTGGCGCAATGGGTAGCACTGCTGCCTTGCAGCAAGAAGGTTCTGGGTCTTTCTGCATGGAGTTTGCATGTTCTCCCTGAGCATGCATGGGTTCTCTGCGGGTACTCCGGCTTCCTCCCACAGTCCAAAAAACATGACTGTTAGGTTAATTGGCTTCTCTAAATTCTCCTTAGGTGTGAGTGAATGATTGTTTGTCTCTATGTTGCCCTGTGATGGATTGCAACAGCGACCTGTCCTCTTGCCCATTGAGCACCCCTCACGACCCCACTTGGGATTAAGCGTGTAAAGAAAATGGATGGAAACATAATCATTCTTTAAAAATGAAATTTAATAAATGTGTCAGAATTTTATCCGTTTGCAACATTACCCAGCCCCCTGAATTCTCTATTTAATTTAAACAAACTGAGCAGCAAATGGACAGAGTCTCATTATGCTTCATCTATTTTGTTAGAGCTGTTACATTATGTCATTATCAGGATAAAAGTAACATACAGATAGTAAGGAATCAAAAGTACAAATATCTTCAGTCAAATGTAGTAAGTAAAAGAAAAAAGTCATTAAATATTCTCAAGTAGAGATACCAAAATAGCTGCTTAATAACAGCCGCAAAGTAGTTACTAATTGATACCTCTGATCAAAGGAGAATTATATTGCTGTCACTTTCTAAAAAGAGAGAAAAAAAGGAATTAAAATAAAAATGACCAAAATGAAACAAAATTACTTCTCTTCCTTTCTAGCTTAAAAAGTAAAAATAAAAAGTCAAAGACGTTTACTCATTAAAGAATTAAACTAAAATGCTTCATGCATAAAGTAGCTCTTACCATAAAAGCTACAATTAGCAGTTTGATCATCTCAGGTGAGTCGAGTCTAACAGGAATTTCTACATTTTTTGTAAAAGTGACAATGGCAGTGCACGTTTGAACTTGTGCTAAACTGCTTATTAGTGGACATGAATGTGCACGTCTTAAACGGCGAGGGTGTTTTCAGGGCTCAACAGAAAAAGTTGAAGAGTGCAGAATCACACAAAGGTCTCAGGATAACTTGTTAGACATTATTCTAAAAGCACGGGCATGCTTGAATAAGATATTTTAAATATTAAAGATTTGTTTAGTCGTTATTATTTTAAGTGTATTTTAATATAAAAGAAAATTGCAGCAGCAATTACAAGTTTTCACAAAAGATCATCCAAGCATCTTCCATTATGCTAAGCTGGATGCAGTATTTTACATATGTATCATTTACATACTTTGCCATGGTTTATATTTCCCTCAGGTGTTTTAGAGAGAAATACCTTAGCCACTGTTAAATACAGGCTAAAGGTAATGAGTCATAATAGTCGGTATAAAACTGCTTGTATAAGCGACATTTGTGGAGTAATTATATAAGGGTGCTGTTGTGTTTTTGTTTACTTCAGCAGAAAAAAAGAAGACAGCAGGTGGAGATTGCCTACCAGCATCAGCCCATGTCAAGTCAGAGTAAAAAACCTCAAAGAGCTAAGAGTCAGATAGCAGTAAGCATCAGAACCTAATCCCCTTAATTTGTGTCACGCCCCACCTCTGAAAATATTCAAGTTGGTCTACCTGTTTTTTTAAATCAGTCTGCTTACAGACAGGGAGACTGGAGCAAGCTTGAAACCGCACTGGGAATGGACATAAAATTCATGTAAATGAACTTACTTGCCTTTATTATAAGCAAAGTAAAATGTAGTACCTAGAGTCTAGGTACTACATTTTGAGAGAGTACGGTGCTAAAACAGTTTTTAGTTCACTGGTATCGTCATGTCATGGTATCATCTGCACAATCCGAGACTGTTTAAAGCCATGCTTGCAAACATCTGGCTTTTTACTGAAGGCTGTAATAACAGAAAAAAAACCCTGACAGAGTATATCTCTCATGATTGTTGCACTTAGCAAATGCAAATAAACAAATATAAATAGAGGAATAACTGTTAGAATTTGAGGAAAAATGTTAACCACCCCAAAGTTAACGATACAACAGAACTAAGATCTTGCTATTGATTAACTTAGTTGTTTTGTGTAGATTCTTGAATGTGTCTTTAAACATTTAGATGTTGTAACTGAATTGTAGGCTTTAGGTTTTCATGCAGGACTGGCATGCCCCATTTACACTACCCCTCTGGAACCGATCCGTGCTGAGTTCGGACCCATCTTTCATCAGTTAACCGTGTTGAGCTCGGTTCGTACGACCATTTACACATTACACTAGCAAGGTTCCTTGCCTCCTATCGGCGGTCCACAACATTACAACTCTTAAGGTGGAACGCAAGCAAAAATGGCACCGCCCATAATCTTCAGGAACATTCATGTACCTGGATAGTGTCTTCCACCTAGATTTCAATGAGAGCCTCGGCATCTGTATCATCCTAGGTCCACGCGATTTTGATGCCATTTATTTTTAATAGGCGGAGAAGAAGTTCATGTTGTGAACAGGTTAAGAGATCTGTGGATTACAAAGCCGGACAAACTGGAAAATCCAATTAATGAGTCAGATGACTGTAAATAGGAGATGACACGGTCTGTGGATCAGCATTTAGATATGGACTCATTTTGGTTCTCCTTATGTTCTCTCTTTAGGTTTTATTGTAAAGAGCATCCTATAACTATTTTCAGTGATTCCCTGTTAAAATTATCCAAATTGCTTTTCATGCAAATTGCCACAAATTGAACTTTATGTGCAACTGTGGAGTTCTACTCAACTACTAAAATCCTAAAAAAAAAACATTGTATTTTGTTTTTTGTCTGCCAGATAATCATTAGTCTCCCATTTGATTGGCCATAACAGTAAAACAGTTTCTTAGTTTTTTTGTCATAAAAATCTTGTATTAGTTTTGGGTTTTTCATTTTCTGAAAGTCATAATCTTTAAAGGAAAAATAAGAAAAATATAGTAATATATATCCACTTGCATTTAAAAAATCTATACAAGACACGTTTCACTGTTCAAACCACATTTTTGCCATAAATGAGCTTTCTGATGTTTTCCCTAATTTGTTGTAGGTGTAGAGGATGTAGAGACATGAACTTATCCGCTGTTGTTACCTTGAGATGGTGCAGCTGCAGCTTGCTTGGTTGCAGTCGTGTCTTTGTTTAGCTTCTTCTTTGCCTCCAGGACTGGGTTTTCAAACTGGGTCCTCTGATTGATGTGGCTAAAACAAACAGATTTGCTGTTAAATCAGGAGGGATTGGTAAAGCAGAACCAAAACATCTTAAAAACAGCTCACATACAGTATAGGAACCAACTAATAATGTAGGAAATGAAGGTCAGACAGGGAGTAGCATCTTTTCCTCTACAACAAGCTAAACATCTTGTTGCCCCTTTGGCATACAAACCAGGACCATTGTTTCAAAGGAACTCATTTTAAGCTAAACACTGGCAGCTACAAACTCCATCAATATGACATCGACTCTCTGTGTCCAGAGTGTCGCGTTTCCATCTCTTGTCATTTCTACCTTGAAGGCTTTTATCTGCAGCCTGAGCAATAAAACAACAAAAGCTTTTCCTGCACTCATTTCGTTACAGCAGTGAGCCGCTCTTCCTTCAGTCCTTATTCTACTGCCTCAATGTGTTCTGGTTAAGAATCTCTCTATTCCATTCCCTCCAAATGGCTGTAAAACATAATTGCTATTCCACTCATATCCTACTGTGATGCTGAATGCAAACACATATCACACCCATGTAAGCAGCATACACATTCAGTATTGTTCTATAATCATAAACTGCCATGAGATAGTGAGACCCCATGCGATATTGTGCTTCCGGGCAGCTTCACTTTGCCACTAACTGATAAATCAAAGGAAAATCCTTATAAACCTCTTTCAGGTAAAATATGTCTCTCTGTGTGTTATATAACTTGGCACCTTCTCACCCAAGATGATGCTAAATCCATTTGTTTTATTTTTAGACAGAACAGATTCTTGCCGGTCTGCTGATAATAAACACAAAGCAGCTAAATAGTCACATTTGCTCTGATGCTTCATATACATCTGAGTGAAAAATCACAAAGCACTAATTCAACTTACTCCACATAGTATGTGCCGTATTGTGGATCATCAATTTCCTCCCAGCCGTAGGGTAACTCTGGAAAAAGAAATCAATATGTCAATTCTTTTGTGAGAAATGTCAGTAACAAGCTGAAAGGACAAACTGAATACAAAGACAGAATATTTATGACTTATCTCGTAATTACAACCTGTAGTTTAAAGTCAGCTACAATCATACGATGTCAAATAATACATTGATTACTTTCATACTGTCTAACAAGTAATCATACACAGTGCAGACATTGTATCAGACTTAAAGTTTTGTGTTTTTAAGTCTTGTTATTTCAAAAATCATTCAAAACTGAGTTCAGAGTTTTGGGTTCCCTTCCAAAAGTTTCTCTCAACTTTGAACTAAAATTAGACCAGTTTTGTCGGAAGGTTGAGATATAAGTTAATCAGTTTTTTTAGGCAGTCTTACTGGCAAAAACCTTTTAAACATTGCCCCTCAAATGTTCTGTATGCTGGGATCAGGATTTTGAGACAACCAAGTCTGAACTTAAAGTTTGGTGTTTTGGAACCAGTCTGAAACTAAATTGGTGTTATTATTATTATTATTATTAATATTATTATTATTATTATTATTATTATTATTATTATTATTATAAGCGCCATTATCTAATTTGAAGAGCCAAGCTTTAAAGGTATAGTAGAGGACTATACATTGAAAAGACCCGTCATCTCCACTTTAAAAGTAAAATACACATGCACAACCCTGCACCCATTCCCGAGAGGGAAAGTCCATGCTCAAGCCCATTTCTCCTCGTGCACGCTCTGTTTAAAAGTGACTGTTTGCATCGCTCATGCAAGCTTCCTTTCGTAAAGATTAGCAATTTTGCCAATATGTTAGAATCACCACCGGTTAGTGAAAATGGGGATGAGCATGTAGGATGGCCCTACATTAACATATCACCAGAATAATTGACAATTAGGAGGACCCCTTTCACCAGGAAAAATCCCATCCTCCACTATACCTTTAACTTTCTGGTTTTCCACAGGATGCTGCCACTCCTGTACGTCACAGTTTGGATACTGTTGAAAGATCCCCCTCTTTGTGCTCTCAATTTAATAATAGACAAAATGGAAAAAAATGTTTTATCATTTAACTGTATAATTATCTAAAATATTAAGGTACTTGTCAATTTACAAACTATAATAGGGTTTTTAATGCTTCTGGATTTACCTATTCTTCCCTTTTAAGTGGTATCAGCCTATATTTGCTTAGGACCCATTTTATTTTGCATAGTCACTCCAAAAAAGCCACCACTGGACTTTTTTTCCCAACATTTTTGGAATGACTATGACCTGGATGACATTCCCCAACCACTTCCATCCAGCATCTTCAGTTGTTCTTCTGGTTCTGGTGCAAATACAGACATCCACACCAAAACTGGAATCTCTGGGGCACAAAAGCTGTCTTTTTCCTGATTTCTAGTATTACTGAGGCTCTATAATTCCTATATTTTCATGTAACTTCTTAAACAGATGAAAATAGCAGTTCAGAGTGAAAGCCAAAATTTTCTTTGTGATATTTTGTCATATTTCTTAGATTTCTTTCTATTATGTCACGTAAACATTGCTTAAACAGAACTAATGTTTAATATGTCGAATGTTGTAATGTCATGGTATACTCTGGGCTATTTGAGACTGTTTAAAGCCATGCATGCAAACATCTGAGGCTGTGATAACAAAAAAAGAAAAAGAAAACCCTGACAGAGTAAATCTGTCATGATTGTTGCACTTATCAAATGTAAATAAACAAATATAAATAGAGGAATAACTGTTACAATTTGAGGAAAGTTAATGATACAAAAGACTTCCTGTAGAAAATAAACAAATGAATGTTAAACTCGCCTGCGTGTTCACATTGAATTATTGCAGAAACATAAATGACACATCAGAGTGTGCTGATGACTTGTGGCATTCGCTGGTTGAAAACGGTGCCATTAGGAGACAGTTTTCTTTTTCTGAAAACAGCTACTAGATAAAATGCTGCAATTTGAACTCACCATGGCAACCTGAACTCACAGCAGATGGACAGTTGATAATCAGCGTCTCTCAGCTATGTTTAGCGTACACAGAGTTCAATTGTTTTTAGGTGAAACTTTTAAGCACAGAGCAAAAACAAATGGGTAATTCTTCTTATCAGAAATCCCATCTCCCCCAGGTATGAAGGCTACCTCTTTTATTCTCTAGATTTAAAAGATTAGCATAAAAAGCTACACTTATGTAGAGTGCATTTGTGTGGCTTTTAATAAACAATACTTCACTGAATGATACTCATCATTTCCTGTTAAAAATATCAGGCAGACGGAGAGAAAAAGGGGGAAAAAAATAACTTAATGCAAAAGAAAGCTGGAGGAGTTGCCTTTCACGAGCACCATGTAAGTTTTGTTGTAAAAATCCATTAAAAACTTGCTGAAGGGTCCCACTCTGTCAGAAGAGGCCACTCTTGGTTTCTGTCTGCACTTAAACCAACATTATCATCCTTAGGATACAAAAGAACCAAATATATGACATTCCTTTAGGGAGATACATGCTTCCAGATTTCATGCTATTTAGGTCAAGATCCTAAAGAGTACTTTAAGAGGTCATGAGATTTCTCTATTAAGTACCGATATTGTATTATTATATTAAAATATTAGTAATGGATTATATAAATATGCATAAGAGCATTTAGACAGATATTGGCTACTGCATTTTTCAAATCCTATAATGGTTTACAGATTATAATATGCTTGAATAGCACACAACATACCGCCATCCTCGCACTTCTCTGGGGGCTTTGCCTTCTTTGCTAAGCGGGGGTCCAACCATGTAGTTGTTTTCGTATTGTGACTGTGGAGCACAAAAGCAACAAACATAAAATATCAACAGTATGGACTCATTCCAGAGAGGATATCAGAGCAGATGCAAAATAGTTGGATTCCCCACTAAAATATGGACAAGAGTTGGTGCCCTTAGCACAGGGAAACGCACTGGTCTCTTTTAAGCTTCCATTGTGTTTATGGTAAGATGGCCTTTTCTTGCAAAAAACAACTAAATCCTCTAAATGTGAAACATGTCTTGTTTATCCTCAAATGGATTAGACATCTGGAGTGTGTAATCAACAGGAAAATCACAATAGTCTTCTGATATTTCCATAGATAAGCAGCTTATAGTCCAGTTTGATTGAAATACGATTGAACACTAATAACTACGCTTTAGAAATAGATGTTTACTTTTTAATAACATCAAAAGAAAATAAACTGTTTTTTTTTTTTTTTTTACAAAGAGCTTAAAACTTATCTTCCAAGAAAATCATTTATCTAAACCCTAACAGAACAAAAAAAAAAAAACACTGAATGGTTGAGCTATTTGGTTTAAATCTATCAAATTCTCAAAGATATTTCTTTGCTATCAAGAACGAACAAAAGCAAATGTTACAAAAGTGACCTTTTTTTATTCTTGGAACTCCAGTAATGTTAAAAGAAATGAAATAAAGGTGACTAAAATATAACTATACAGTTAGAATTAAACCTTACATTTCATGCCTTCTCTCGCTGATCGAAAAAGTTATTCATACTGAAAAGTATGACTAATGCCCTTTTTATTCATATTTATTTTATTCATAGTGTTTAAATTCATCCAAGTACTAAATGAGATTAAAAACATAAAATCCATACAAATAACATAAAATCCATATGATTTTTTTTATTTTTTTTTTTACATCACATCTTGTGCAGAACTCTATTATTTCACCTTGACAGAAAGTCTATCCAAATATCCTTTCATTATCAGTTACACAAACTGGGGTTGCCTGGTGTAAGTTAGGTGACTGCAAAGATTGTTAAGTATTGCGAAGTTCCCATTAATTAACTCACATTTACCATAATCACAAAGGCTCCTGCACTCACCATGACTTTTAGCATCTAAACCACTATCATCTAAATCGGTTGTAGAGAGTCCATATAACTGGTCAAATGTATTTACATCTAGACAGTAATAGTTTTTAGAGCTCTTTAAATACAACGGCAGACAAAATGCTGTTTCCAAACAGTTCTTTGCCATTTATATACTGCATTCATTGATATTACAGTGATAAATGGACACTAATGTACAGACACTGACCACTTTTTAAGACGCACATTGCTAGTGGTAGGACCAACTTATTATATTATTAATGGCATAGATAAACAAGGTTTTAGATACTATATTTTTACTGTTGGATTTAAATCTGGTGACTGTGGAGGCAACATAAGGGATCAACTCAGAACGTTTAAGAAAAAAGCTTAAAATTATCAAAAGGTTTCAATGAAAACTGCATGTTGGATTTGACCAACATGCAATTTTCAATTATCATTCAGTAGACTGGGCCTGCACCTGCCGTAGCCCCAGCTTTCCTATCTTTTCTGATGACACCTGGTGTGGTCCTCTGCAGCTGTTAATCTCCTTCAAGTTTTGATGCACCGTGTGTTACGAGGAAGTGATGTACATACCTTATATTTTACTGTTGCCTTCCTATCATCAAAAACTGGACCCTTCTCCTCTGACATCAGAACTACAATTTTGTTCACACAACAGCTGCATACCACATATTCCTATGGCTGCATGCGGAGATCCCATAAATCACTTTCTGTAATGCTCAGAATAGCACATCTGTCATCAAAAACCGTTGGTTTAAAATCACTTTAAAGCTTTGAGCAAGCTTCTCTCACCATGTCTACATACCCAGATACATGTATTGCTGCCATATAATGGGTCGATTACAAACACTTGAAGAAGTGAACCTTAATAAGTAGCAATACATTTAGTGACGGTCTTTATTACAGACTGAATTACTGAGCCATCCTTGTAATAGACTTAAGCATGGATTTCTCTGATAACAGCTTTTATTTTTCTAGATTAGTTGATCTATAGCAGGAGTTTTAAAACACAGCCTTTTTCTGTTCCCTGGAATGTTTTTGAGCAGCACTTTACTGAATTAAAGAGTGGTATATATTTAACTGACTCGCACAGTTAACTTAAGAAATTAAACAAGACTCTTTCAAGACTCATGGACCTATCCTGATATTGTTGAGAAAAAAGTAAACAAAAACTGTAGCTATATTTTTTTTAATTATATGCCTCTTTTTTATTGAGAAAAATTATGAGGGCATTTTTAAATATAAGGATCCAACACAACTTATACGTACTTCTTAACCATAGCTGTATATAAACTGTAACTCTTTCATCTGCTATTATCTGTCATTATATATCTTGTATTATAACCCCACTAATACATATATATTATCCATATCCTAACCTTCCTGTATAATCTGTATATAGTTTTTCATATTTATTTATTTTACAGCCTCTTATAATTTTGTCTCTGTTTATATATTCCATTTATAGTCAATACATATATTGTGTCTGTGCACATGTAAATAAATATTCATATCCCATATAGTATTTCTGGATAGATGCAAACTACATTTCGTTTCTTTGTACTTGTGACAGTGTAATGACCATAAAGTTTAAATCTATTCTATCTGTTTTATATTTTGGATATAACATAAATAACCATTTTTTTGTATTAATATATAATGGGTTTAGTTTGCTGTTGAATGTGTTAAAGAGAAAAAAGTAGCAACGAATATGCATATTTTTCTTTATTCCATTTTTTCAAATCCATTTCTACCTCAAAATTAGCAATTTTGCCCCTTAGTAAAAAGTTTTGGACACCACTGATCAACATGATATGAATAAATAACATATTCAAATGTCTGAGCCTTTGTTCCAGTGTTACATTTGCAAATGGATACTTATAGCCATGTTCTGGGGCTGACACATTGAACAGAAATAATTATATTAGACTTTTAATGAGATAATTAGGGCAGATCTATTCACTCTTAAAGCAACTTAATAAATGTGTAGAGTTTCAAGTTAACCGTACATTTTACTACAAGAAGAAGCTAGACTCCGCTTCTCTAATCTAAAAGACCAAATTCTGAACCAATGACATTGTTGCTATGAGCCAGCAGACCTGAACATAGTTCAACCATGCAGCCCTCAGCTTGAAAGTGTTAGGACAAAATGTTTATATTAGTTATAACTGTTTCCATGGGCGTAGGTTTGCATAGGGACCATAGGGACATGTCCCTACCAAAATTTAGGACGGACCTATTTGTCCCTACCAATAATTGGATGTAAACAACATGTTTATAATTTACTATACAGCAGCCGCTTCTTTTCCTCTCGCAGCTTCTCTGCCTGGTAGCTGCAGCTCCCTGCTCTTTCCTGTCCCTTTCACATAGCAGCGCATCAACTGTGCTGCGCGGTTTAACTCTCTGATTATTCTGCCTTAAGTTCCGCCTTCTCTCTTTCTGATTGCGTGTTTTCTAGACTGTATGTGCGCGTGCGCGGGTGCTTGGAGCGCGAAAAAAAAAAGACGCTAAAATAAATGAATATTGGGCTACGAAACTAGTCCAAATTAAAAACTATATTATCTACGATAAAACAGGCAAAAGCTTCTGATTGGAGTTCTGTAAAGAAGCAGGAGAGAGTTTTTTGATTTGACGAAACAGAAACGTTTAAAAGTTTCCTTTGGAGGAGTTCTGGATGGAGAATATTGACAGACAAAAACTTTTTTTTTTTACTTCTTAAATGCAAAATGTTTACATATTTTTTTACAATCTTGGTATAATTCCTGCTCTAAGTGGGTCGCTCTGTCGGCTAAAGGCACATTTTAGTGGCCCTATACTCCAGTTAACGATTAATCAATTACATAGTTCACGATTATTTAAATAATTTGTTAATATGATTAATTGTTTCAGCCATAGATAAAATACATGAAATTAGCTACACAGAGTAACTACAGCCCAGATGTACAACTTCTAATATTAATATTTTAAATGCTCAGTGTCAGTTCCTCTTATAGTTCCAGTGCACATGTAAATACAATACATTTATTTGCTGTCCCTTGAATGTATTATTTTGCATGATCCAGAGAGAGCATATTAGTTAAAAAAAAATAAGAGTCGGTTTTACCTCTGCACAATTCTATATCTTCAGAAGAAAACACAGGATAAATCCACATATTATAGACTATGTTTGGTTAAACAGACATTGTCTTAGTCGCAGGTAAATTTAAATGCAATCCTTTTCAAAGTGGAACAAGTCCTAATTCCACATTCATCAGAGCCAGTGATGCTTTAAATATTGATAAACAGCATCTAGTGCATGTAGTGCTTATAAGATTTGTATTAATGTAGCAAGAAATGCTGCTGTTCTCTTTAAACAAAATGAGCCTTGAAGCTCACATTAAGCATAAAAAAGAGCATGCATATTTTTGCAAAGGACCAATGAAACTGAAGAATAGTGTCCCTACCAAAGTTGAAATCAAACCTACGCCCTTGACTGTTTCTAATTATATGAAAAGCAAAATAAAATCAATCCTGTGTTTGTGACTTTTTTAATGAATAATCTATTTATATAAATTAAATACTTTAGTCATTTTATCATACAGTCTTTTAAAATAGGACCACTTATACTGACTCTCATCAGTATGTAAGATGACAGCATTTTCTCAGCAGCCAATGTCTCCTAAGCCCTGTCTCACTTACTCTATGAAGTAGACCATGCCAGTCTCGGTGTAAGCCATCTCCCAGTTGTAAGGCAGGGGCTCCAGGCTGTCATCGCGGGGAAGAGAGCTCCATGTACGGAAGTCCATGGTGCTGCTGGACTGAGTGTAGCTGGGCACTGTTTTCCTCCAGTCTTTGTGCTCTAGAGAGAATGGATGGACATGTTAGAAAAAGGGATAAAAATAGAAAAAGGCAGTTAGAGGATATACCTCCAAAGTACAGGCAAGCTACGTTATAACACCTGCTACAGGGTCAGTAAAGGAAGAAGATATTCTGCTGATTGAATTTGCATGGAAGTGATGATGTAGGTGTGTGAGTAGGTCTGCCAAAGGGTTGTTTTGCATTTCCTACTGAGAAACTACACTATAAAGAAAATGAAACAAGCAACAAAGACACAGCTAATTCACTTAGCACTAAATCCTTTGTCTCAGGAGATGGTTATAAAAGATGAAAGACAAGAGCTTTTCTGCCTTTCCTTTTTAACCTCCCAACAATAGCAAATAATGTTGAAAGATTTAACGTCCAACACACACACACCTCAAACAGTTCTACAGCATTAGTTTTTGCAAAATAAATTATTTCTCCTCAATCCTAAGATTATTTTTAAAACTCTCAACACGCTGTTTTTCAGCTGCATTCTGGTAATACGCCACTTTTTTGAACGGCCTTCTTTTCCCTCTTAAGATCAAAAGCACACCCTCTTGCTTCATCTTTACAGAGACAAAATGCGCATGGCATGTTTGAAGATGCACGCTTGTCATGTAGACACTTTGAAAAGCAGCCTGAGGGAACGGCCCAAAGGAAAGCTGAGTTCATCAGCAAGGTTCAAAGCAGGGTGAGGGCCCACTTGACAGTAGGACTGTAGTTGATAACGACAATTTGAGCTCTGATGAGGAGTTTAGAGACAGAGAGCTCACATTTTCCATTAACCCTCTTTCTTTTTATTCCACCATGCTTGTTCTGTCCATCTATGGTTGGTCTGGGACCGCTCTGCAGCTTCCCCTCAGCAAAGCAGTCATTTGTAACTAGTCTCCTTCCATAAAAAGAACTCCTGGATCATTTAGTGTTTGATTTCAATATGATGGAGCCGTTGGGTAAACAGACATTGGATCCCTGTGAATCCTTTGTGCAGCTGAGCAAGTAGCGCTTGAGCCTTGTCTGTCAAAACAATGTTTCATTCAGGAGAAATTATTTCAGCTTGGACTTGCTTCACTGTTAACCCCCATTCTCCTGCTAAAAAAAGGCTAGGTATGTTGCAAAGCATGTAACCTACTTCTGTCATAGAGGTTTTCTCCTTGAAAGCTTTAAGGGGATATTTACTCCTCAGAGAGACGAGAAGCTGAGCTGATTGAACTCTAAGACTCTGTCAAGGTGACCTGTAAAAAAGCTGCCTGGACACAGTAGCAGTTTTATTCCGTTTGGAGATGCACCAATTATATGTTTTTGGCGAATACTGATTTAAGCCAAGGCTGTTCAGTGGTGAAGTGGGTAGCCCTGCTGCCTTGCAGCAATAAGTTTAGGGGTTCAATTCCATTCTGGGGTCTTTCTGCATGGAGTTTGCATGTTCTCCCTGAGCATACGTGAGTTCTCTCCGGGTACTCCGGCTTCCTCCCACAGGCCAAAAACATGACTCTTGGGTTAATTGACTTTCCTAAATTCTCCTTAGGTGTGAGTGTGTGTGTGAATAGTCGTCTGTCCTGTTTGTCTCTGTGTTACACTGCGATGGACTGATGACTTGTCCAGGGTGTACCCTGCCTCTTGTCTGTAGACAGCTGGAGATAGGCACCATCGCGACTCCATTTTGCATAAGCGTGTAAAAAATGTGTTGGATTTAAGCTAGTGATTTTAATTCTATGATTTTTTAAAGGAGTAATATTGACAAAAGCAGAAAAAAAATGCTCCAGGTTTTTTTTATAGAGGTAGTATTCACGAATTAAACAGAAGTTCAACCAATCTATATCAACTGCTCTTTTGTATTTGACTCCATATAACAGGAAATGTTGCTGTGAAACCATCCTGGATAGAAATATTAGCTATGCTGCTGCCATCATCATCTTTGTTTATAGATGTTGTAGCTTGGCATATTTTTTTATTGTAGTCCTGTTTCTCTGACTGTAACTAACTGTTTGTGCTCTCTTTCATCCTCTGACATGGGAGCTGGCTCGGAGCACCTTTGCCCAACTGTGTCTTTATTGGACAGGGCCACCTGTGGAGCTGGTTAACAGCAATCTTTTCTATCTTGGCTTCTTTCTGTATTTCTGCCTTTGTCTCCCCGAACACCAGTCAGCCTCGGCAGAAGGCAGCTCTTACTTAGGCAGGTTTTTCATCCTGTTAAAAGGGAGTTTTCCTCTCCACTGTCATTACATGCATGAGAGGGATTGGTGAAGAGTCAATAAGTCGATGCAATCAGCTGGTTTTCCTTAGATAGAAACCTTTGAATCATCTGACTGTATGATCTGGTTGAAAACATAGTTCATAACAGAAAAAAAGGCTTAAGAAGACCATCACAACAGGTGAACAATAGCAGAAAGATTGCTGTTTAAGAAAAACAGTCTGTGGTTGAAATTGACTGACCGGGCAATCCATTGACCAGCGGGGGCCTCTCATCATCATCCTCCTCCTCAGGTACGGCGCTATCCTTCCTATCCATCTTACTGACTGAGGTGGTCCGCTTCCTGGGGACTTCACTGTGGAAATCCTCATCAAACAGCACCTGATCCACCAGGTCGGGCTGCACCAGATTGGGCTCTGCAGGCGGCTTTGGGGTCCCATAGTAGTTACCTTTGAGAAAAAAAAAGCATGATGGAAAAAAAACATGATCGATGGTGCAACCATGAATACGGAAAGATGGGTTCAAATGAACAATTAAAAAGGGTCTATAAATATATTGTATTTACTGTATATATATATATATATATATATATATATATATATATATATATATATATATATATATATATATATATATATATATATATATATATATATATATATATATATATATATATATATATAGCTTACTGATCTGACATTGATCAAATAAACCAATTATATTGCATTATACAGCCAAGTTCAATGTTTTGGGACTCCCTCCTCTGCATGATTTTCACGTCTCTTAACCTTCTGCCTTGTTTTCCCTCGATAACTGCACCACAGGGCTGTCATGACTCATATAACATTAAAATCACTTCACTTAAAATTCTCCAGCAACTAATTACACTGATCATTGAATACAGCAATTATCTATCTTTCTGTTTTTTCCTTAATGAAGAAGGACCTTGTGTATGATGAGTATAAATATTCAAAGAGAGCACAGCCCGCTGAAAAAGAAAGGGATGGAGTGCAAAACTTTGTTAAATTATTTTCTCATTTAACTCATGGGGTGATCCATCTATCTATGGGCTGGTGAGCAGTATGCAGAATGCAATTTGGGCACAGAATAAGTAATTATTGCACCTCCATTAGGACTATAAATAATGTGCCTACTAATTTATATGCCCACCATTTATTATGATTATTTGCTTTGTAAATGTTGCTCTGTCAGATGTGTTTACACTAAAACCACCAGATTATTTTCTGGCAATCCATTTGCGAGATAAAATATTTACATAGTTCATACAATAAGTGATCTCAGCTAAAACAAGAAATGTAATTGGATTAATTAAAGTATGTAGAGTAATACCATAGGGAAATATGAATCTCTGGCAGTTTAATTAGCTCCCATAATTTTGATCATACTTCAATTTAGTCCCAGTTGTTAATGGAACGATGATATTATGTGCTTTTGATGTACTTAAGCGTTAACACACTATCAAAACAAAATGCATTTTTTTTCTTGGAAGCAGCATTTATTAGATCTAGATCTTTTTTATGGCATGGAGGGGAAGAATAAGAAAATAAAGCCATGGTGTGCAAAGAACTGTGGAGAACATCACAGTCATTCCAATGGCTTTACAGCACTAACCCTGACACTTAAACAGCTTTTCTGAAAATTGAGCTCATCTTGAAGCCGGCCTCATTTCTAAAAGCATGCTAACAACAACACCCAGCGTACAAGGGTAATGCAACGACAGCAGATCTCCCTCAAAGCGGCAAGAAGATTGAGGAGGAGAGAAAGGCTGGATGAAAGCCGGCCCCTCCCTATTTGACATGCAACTCTGTGTTTACCAAATGACACTCATCCGCATTTGTCAAAGATGGCTTCATTAACAGGAGTTGCATAATGATAGCAGGGAGAGATTTGGGTGTGCTGCCTAATCCCTGACTGCCTCCTGCTGCAGAATGACATTTATCAGCCAGACGCTACCTCTGTGATTAATTACTTACAAACATGTGTCTTGGCCCCTGATGAATGTGTGCCGTACATATAGAAGCGTGTGAAAGCAGTGTGTCAGTGAAGATGTGTGGCACCATTTGCCATTACAACCGCCGTGAAGCCTCATACACAGATGAGCCTGGGAAGCTTGTCCTGCGGTACGTGTGAACCTCATATCAGAGGGTTGATGAGCCAGGGTAGAGTGAGCCGACTCTTTCAAAGGGTGTGCAAGCCATTTTATGGTGGTGGGCTCAACTACAGAAAATGAAAAGATTCCTCTTGCCAATGTCACTCTACAGGCTAAACAAGGTCATGTGCTCCTTCATCCTGCTACAGCCACTCAGAGCAGACAAACACAGGGAAGGAGACGTTGGGACTTGAAGCTCCATTCATATTCTAATCAAATTTAGTCTCATTCTCCCTTTTTTTCCTTATAAAATGGCAAGAAAATTTCATCATGGGGGCTCCAGAAGTGTTTGATTGAATTTTTGTATTTCTAGGCAACAAAATAGAGATTATTGGTGAAAGGAACTTTCTCTGTCTTATCAATATCATCTTTTGGTCCATGGACATGTTAGAAAAATCAGGTACACAGCAACACTGAGATGGAGAACAGACCAAAACATCTAGAAAAGCCCAATATGAGTGCCAAATTTTCCATGTTATTAACTGCTGCTCGTTTGACATCTTGCCAGTAGTTTGTGTGGAAAACAGCGACGGGCTAGGTTCACCAGGACCTCAAATACGATAAGCCTCTCTGTGCTTGCCTGTTGTCTAAACAGGGTTGACTTTTAATGAGCGAATCATGATGAAGTATTTATGGCAACGCTGTGTATATTTAACCCAAGTATAATCTGAATTAGAGATATATGAAATTATCTTTTAGGTCGGTATACAACACTTTTTTTTGCTTTTCAGTTGGCTGCTCTTCTCAAAAATAATCATATGTATCTTGATTTGGTCAAGAGTGCCAATTTAAAGCAAATCAAGTTTCCCTTAAACACAACACCTAAATAAGCTAGAAGTTGTTGCTGGCCAACAAAGCAGATATGATATTTAACTCATAAGATATATCTTTGGTTCTGTAGTTAAGATTTTAATCTAGAGAGATGAATGTGGCTTTGTCTTTACTACGACTTCTCAATCTGCTTGTCTACGGTGTTTGAGTTTGCATTAGTGCAGTGTCAGCCTTTAGGGGTGCTAAACCTGGAATATGCTGGTGAAGATTCTCAGTCATCCAGGTCACAGTCATTCCAAAAAAAAGAAAATGAAAAACAATCCACTGGACTTTGTTTCCAAGTTTGAAGACATTTCGCTTCCCATCCAGGAAGCTTTCTCAATTCAAAATATCAAGAATAGCGTTGTGTTCGAGGTTTCATACAGTAACCCAACAAAGCCTTGTTTTTGTTTAGAAAAAATGCTAATTGAAACAGTCGAAACAGTGTTGCTTTAATGCAGAAAGCCCAATAATGGCATTTGCATGCCTGGGTCCACCAGATCCTCCAGAGATTCAAGTCCAGGAGCCACTGTTGAATCACGATTATTTCCTGTGGTACTTCTGTCTGAAAAGGGCCCAAAACTATTATCCGTCTTTGGGGATGGATCACCCAGACAACAGATGTAGACAAGGTACTCTGACAGGTAGAGCAAAAGCCCTGACACAGGTGTCAGGCCAGGACCAGCTTTGAAACTACAAGAGGAGGACAAATGAAGATTAATTTAACAGTCTTTGTAAAGGGCTAAATCAAAACAGATTGTTAAAAAGAAACCAGCCTCTACAGAGCATTCATAACTTCATCCAATGTTAACATTTCTCAAATTTCCATTTTGATTGAAAAAAGCTTTGTCTTCACTGCGCTCCTTCATCCTACCCCACAACCATATCCAGTCCTTATTTGTTTGATGCAACATAAATTGACAGCGGATTTCACATCACGTCCACCCTGGGTTTCGCTTCACATTGCTTCACTCCTGAATACGCCTCTAGATAGTGACAACATGCAACTCACTCAATCCAATTGCCATTTTGAACATTCTGTATGGATGCATCTTTAGAAAGTATTTGACCCTTTGGCCGAAACAAGCATATACGAAAAAACCAAGTATATTCTTTATCAAGATCAGCATGGAAATCCAAAGAGCTTCTCTGAATAGGCACGCAAAGTTGTATGGGCTGGATGGTATGAAGAAAAAATGACATGTTGATTTTATCAATGAACATTTTGAATAGGAATTTTCCTCTTGCCTCTGTCTTTCATTAAATTATTAAGATCATTACCAAGCACAGGTGTAAGTCACAATATGGGGCAAAATGTAGCGCTTGGCAGAGGTCTGCGATTCTTCTAGTTTACACTAAAATTATTTAAAATGACACAAATTAATTTTGACAGCCCACCAAGAATTGAATCTAATCAGTCCTTTGTTGTTGCCAAATTATTACTCACACTGATTTGCAATGACCATTGTGGTTTAATACATTTTGCAGCCCAAGTTGTATGCCTGACCGTTACTTCAAATAAAAGATGAATAGGACCATTTATTACAGATTCATTGACCACGGTAGGTGAAAAAAAAATCTACAAAATTACTGCAATAAAATTTTTTTCAAGTGAAGAAAAAATGCAGGATCTATTAGCATAATAAGCATTCAGGCAACTCATTTGGGACTATTAGTGAAAGCATTATGATTAGTTAAGCATCCCATTAGCTCAGTACCTTGAGCACAGCTCACTTACTGTACACTAATAAACTGAAGGTAATTCATGAGCTCTTCAATGAAGAACTGAAACCCATGTGAGCCATAAAAGGGGACAAATGACCTTGTTTGTTCTTTCCTTTTCACAGAAAAATAGGCTGCACTTCAAGCCCTACCAAATTAAATAAGTACCATTCTGTGGTTCGATTACTTCCAACTCCTCGCTTGGTTCCCTGTGCAGCTGGAAGATCAACCACAAAAGCCATTCAGTGCCTTCTGCTGACTGGGCTTAAGCGGAGTAGCGACTGCTATCAGAGTATTCCCTATGGAATAGTGTACCAAAACCTCCCAACTTTGAAAAGCTAATCCACACGCCTGCACTGAGCCAGCCGGTCCTGCTTACACTGCAAAGAGTGTGTTCAATGGGAGCTGAGAAGCTCAGTATGCTTTTATATCAACTACTGTATTATTGTCATCTGCTTACTCTTGATTTATCTTCCTCTGCCGAAGGTCAACATTTTAAACCCAGACTGGCTCTGGTTAAAGAGGACTTGCATCCTCTTGGTAGTTTGTCAATTCCTGAAATATTTTCCTTTTAGCAGAAAAAGAGATTTCTGATAAAGATTATGTGGGATTGTGTAAATTACAAGTGTCTATAGGAAAAAGGTTTTGGATTGAAAATTACATTTTATGAAATACTTTTAGTAGATTTCATCCCAACATCTTACAGTTGTATCTCAGGTTTCGATAAACTAACAGAGATTACACAGTACAATTACACAGCAGCCTAACACACCTGTGCAGACCAAGCAAATAGCAGATCTCACTTTTAAGGCTTCCTCACTTTGGAAAAGGATTACACTTCATCTTATAAATCTTATAGGAACCAGAGGATGCAGAAAAAAGGGAATGTCAGAACAGCGCAATGATGCTAGATTTGATGCAACCAGAGATTTTCCCCTCAGACTTTTAGCAAAATCCCTTCCCATTTTAAAGTAGTTTGGATTTGCCACAAAAAAAAAAATGCTTAAAGAGAATGGGGAAGATTATTGTTTCATTGCCATAATCACTGTGCAATGAGATACATCCCCCTTTCCAGTTCCTTTATGACATAAAAATATTTAGACCCTCTTACTTCCTAAGATATACCAATGAAGAGAAACAGCTCATGCTCCTTTGTATCAAAAGAAAAGATTATGATGTGGTCATTCTGAGAACAAATATCTATGGCTATTTAAACTTTTTATCAAAAATAGCTCTAAATAATACGGGTGAATTTTTAAGATACACTGCTTTTCAAAAACATTATACACATTCAAACTTTTTTTAATTTATGCACATAACACCCAAAAATGCTACTATAATTGTTTTATCTGTATTTTGTATCTTATCTTTGTTTTTAAGTGTTTAAATGACCTTACCCCATTTGACCTCTCTGCGCTTCTTCCCCCCTACTTGCCTCCTCAGTCTCTCAGGTCAGCAGAACAGCAGCTCCTGCAGGTACCGCAGTTTAAGAGGAAGCTCACAGGGGAGAGAGCTTTCTCTATCGCTGCTCCTCTTTTATGGAATAAAACATTTTAAAGCTCGGCTTAAGACTTACTTTTATTCGCTGGCTTTTAACACTGGCAGGACTTAGTTGTTGTGACCTTGTTTATTTAGCTCACATAAATTCTTATTATTGCCTTATTCTAGATATTTATGGTGTATTTTATTTTCTTATTGAGTTTTATTATTCTTAGCTATGTTCATTTGCTAGCTGTTTTAAAGCGCTCTATTAATAAAGTTGATGATGATCATGAAGTATATATTTTGGATTGTTTCTGACACAAAATAGTGTATAATTAAGAATTAAGAAAAAAAATATTTCATTTTTTCTTAATAAAAACCTTAAATGTTTGATGATTTTACTCCTTTTGATCCAGTGCCTTTAAAAGTCACTTGATCAGAAAAAAATGTCCACTTTGAATGAATTAATCTCAGTATAAAACACCAGAAAAATCAAGGACGAAATGAGTGGTGGAATCATACAAGCTTTGATTATGAAACAATCCATTCACTCATTTCAAAAGGAAAAAAACTCCTAATATACTAAGATAACAGCAGCGTAGCTAAACGGGCAAAAAGAACATTCATTTGAAAGGCTACCAAGTGGTCCAAGGTGACTTCAGGGATGTAGAGATCAACACCTAATGAAGGGCAGTCTGTTGACTGGACAACTATTAGCTGTGACCTCTACAATCGTTCCACTCTAGAAGAGGGAAAAGACTTTGAAAATGTCACAGAAAGTCAATATATTTCACAGAGGGATTTCCCCACTAGTGTTGGACAAAGCAGAAATGTGTAAGAAATTGCCCTGGTCACATGCAACGTAAAGAGGCACTCTGAGTGCACACAATGTGTCATGGTGGTGCATCCATCATAATTATGGGATCCTTGATTTCAGTATGTACAGAAAAAGGCTGTCTTTCTGGAGGCTGGGAGATTATCTGAATGTGAAGGAGGTTCAAGCCCCAAGACGACAACCCTACATGGGAATGGAACCAAAAATATTCAGCTGATAGAATAACAAAAAGTCCATACAAAACTCTGATTGAGAATCTGCAGCAATAACTAAATACAATCACATAAACTCCATCCACGCATCCATTCTTACTGGATCTAAGCTGTTTCTTTAAAAAAGGAGGGGTAAAGACTTCAGCCTGTAGATGACATGCTCTGGAGACACAAACTTCCCAGAAATGCTTTTGTTTCTCCTGCAAAATGTAGAATAACTCCTTTCCTTTTTTATTTGTTAAAGAAAATAGTATATGTGTACTTTAATGCAAATCTATGACACATTGTCTTTACACTTAAAAAATATGTGCTGTTTTGTGTTGGTCTGTCACAAAAACTCAAATTCTGTTGTGGTTAAATAAATCATTTTGCACAGACCTCCACCTTCTGTTTACCTCATTAAAGTGCTGCTTCATAAACATTTATAAACAGCTTAAGATGGAAAAGACGGGGTACCACTCTTAAAGCTGCTGTTTTGGATGCTTCATGATGAGCTAAGCATACTGGTTGTGTCTGTGAGCTGGGAAGAAAAATAAGGCTGCTGATTTCTCCCATGAATAAAGCATGACTTGAAAGTAAGAACACAAGTCTGTCCTCCTGATGTGTGGCTGTGTAAACAGCCGCTGGGATCAAGGGGTTGGCTGGTTTACAGAAGGTCACCAGCAGGCTCTACATCTGCTTACACTTTCTCACATTGTTGACTGAATGTTAATAGTTTATGGGCAAACTTCCACCTGAATATGCCGACAGAGACAATAAGTGTACAAATAAGGGCTCAAACCTAAAGATGAAATCTCAATCTACAAAGGTACCACGATACAATGAAAGCACTAGTAAATGTGCATTGTGTCAAGCAGGAAATAAAGGATTTCTTTTCACCTTCTTTATGAGATGGTTTTGCCAGGATTAAGAACAACTGATTAACATGCAACAAACATCTTCCTCCGCTGTTGGCGGAAATTACTGTTCCACCAGCACAACGCTTTCATCATATTAGAATATTTCACCCCAGCTGTCGCAGAGATTTTACAGAGGTCATGCAGCGCTGTTGACAACTATCGTGTTTGCCTTGGGGTTATGACTGAAGGGGGAAAAAGGGTGAAAACAACTGAGAGAAGAAGACGTGTTTACTCTCGCACTGTGTCATCATCTGTAAATGTGGTGTTGTGAGAAAGGCACGGCGAACCTGAGAAATGGGGAGAGAAAAAAAATATTCTGATCACGGAGTGATGCACAGAACTGCTAGCATTATGGGATGTTATTTCCCGTTACTTATGCAAAATGACAGCACCTTATTTACCTGTCTCTTATTTGTTCTCAGTAGTCCTAAATACATCTACAAAACCATCCTAGTTGATTTACCTAAAACTTTTCTCACCCATATTCTAAATCTGATAGTTATAATTAATGTGGGATTAAATTTGTAAGGGTGTTGCTTTAAATTCAAGTAACATAGTAACTCAAACTATGTTCTAAACAAAGGTGCTCACAATACTTGAAGCTGTGACACTGTCAGTGTTTTTTTCTAAAAGGACCATAGCAGAATAGATGGCTGAAACAAACACCCTAAAGCACCCGAACAATGCAGTGTCCTTTTCAAAGAGAGAAGCCTGACCTTCCAGCTTAGGAGTGTGATGTACTGTAGTTATGATCTACCTTCTGTGTAATCAGCTGACTGCAAGATGTGAAGAAGAAAATAATAACTGTTGAGTTAAACTCAGAGAAAAAGAAGATTTTGTTGTATTTATTTCTTATGTGTGATTTATTCATTAAGCGTTTGGATTTGAAAGATGAAAATCAGTTTTTATTTTAATATCTAATGATGTACTGATTTTGCTTTCATACTTTCTAGGTCGGAGGTCTTCAACAGGGGGTCCGCGACCCCTAGGGGGTCCACAGAGGTACTGCATGGGGGTCGTGAAAGTTTTGGTTGATTTGACTTTTTTTTCTTTTTTTATATTCCCCCCTGCTATTTTTTCTTACTAATTAAATGTCTTTAAATCCACATTAACATGAATTCAACACACTGTAGTAAACAGATAAATGGAGGCAGAAGATAACTTTTAGTCATCAATGCACACATTCAGTGACACACAAGAGCCCTTTCAAGCCGGGCACAGTTTCATTCACAACACCTGTCCCATCAACCAGGAATCAGAAATACTTTAATAATCCCAGGGAAAATTACTTTTGTGACATGACTCCATCTGTAATAGACTGACTATAGGACCACTGATGGCCAGATGGAGTAGGAACCCCCTAATTAAATATATATATATATATATATATATATATATATATATATATATATATATATATATATATATATATATATATATATATATATATATATATATATATATATATTTTAGGGCTGCAACAACGAATCGATAAAATCGATAAAAATCGACTTTTAAAAGCGTTGGCAACGAATTTAATCATCGATTAGTTGTGTCGCGCGATTAATGCGTCATCCTAGGGCTGGGCGATAATTCAATAACGATATATATCGATCGATAGACGTGTGGCGCAATAGAAAAAAAGAGGGTCGATAAAAGTTCGATAAAAAAGAAACGCAGTTTTCCTTCCTTTTCATTGTAGCCTAGCATGTAGGTTTATGCTAGTCACTGCTTCCTCCCAACCAATCACAATCGCGGACCAAGGCACGCCGTCACAAAGCCCCGCCCTCTCAAACCACAACACAGAGCACATGAAGATGCAGCAAGGAGAGGCGGAGGAAACTGTTACAAAGAAAGGTTTTTGTAGTTCGGCAGTCTGGCAGTATTTCGGTCACGGCAAGTCGGACAAAAAACAAACCACAGTCATCTGGAAAATGTGTCGGGAACCAGTGAAAACCAAGTCTGATAACACAACCAACTTTTTTTTTTTTTTTTTTTTTTATCATCTCAGCCGCTCACAGCCGCAGGAGTACGAGCTGTGTAGGCCCCGGCGCGGCTCTCCTCCGAGGAATCTTCGGAAAATATATATATATTTTCAGTTCTGGGCAGTTTCCCACGTAGTTCTAACAATTGAGATAAAAATGCTGAGGGGCCAGAAACTTCAAAGTAATAACTCAGGTTAAAGCAGGAACAGGGGTGGCGGCGGCGGCGGTGGGGGGGCATTTATTTATTTGTTATATTTATTTTGGTCACTTTTCTGTTCACTTTAGTTTATTCTTTGTCAGTATTTAATAACATAACTCAGGTCTCTTAAGTTATTTTTCTTTAAAACAATTCTGTTATGGTTAAAAAAGTTGGTTAAATAAAGATTTAATTGGAAGTCTGTGTTTGTGTTTTTTATTAAAATTAAATCATTTAGCATTATAAAAAGTCCAGGCAGAGCTGCACATAAAATATGGTTTCAAATCTTTTCAATAATTATCGATATCGATCAATATGCATTTTTTTTTATCGATAAGCTTTTTTTCTATATCGCCCAGCCCTACGTCATCCGCCGCCGCCGTCATTCCGGGGAAGAAAAAAAAATATGGCGGAGCGAGTCAGAGCCGCAGTTGCAGTGTTGCCAACTCAGCGACTTTTCAGACCCCTCCAGCGACTATTTTTTTAAAAAGCGACTAGCGACAAATCTGGCGACTTTTTACGGTGTCACTGGCGGCTTTTGGAGACTCTTACGTGAAAGCATGCATCATTCCTACTCTTGTCCTCCAGCGGCAGCTGCTGCCGTGGGGCGCCTCCCCCATCCCAACGCCTTTCTCCCTCTCCCACATAGGGTTGTCACGATACTACATTTTTCAACTCGATACCGATACTAAGGAAAATACTCGATACTCGATACCATTTTCGATACCACAAGGATAAAAACAAAGACTCCAAAATTCTACAGAAATATTTTCATTAATAAATAAAATACAATAAATAAATACAATAAAGGTTGTATGCTGTGCACAATATTAAGCAAGCTTGATAAAAAACTTATAAAATTAAAATGAAGTGTTCCTTCCTTGGCTATGCTTTGCACACATAACAATGACGCTAGCCAAACCAGTTAAGAAACAAAAATAATTCTCAGCAGCTGCACCTCTTACAAAAAAAAAACTCTGAAACTGAAAAGTGCACAGAATTATTCAATCACACAGTTTTCTGAATGTGCATTTTCCTCTATTCTGCACTTTAGATGAATGACTGCTTAGGTGCCCCTGGTGGTAGCACTGTATCGATACTTTTAAAAACAAGTATTGTATCCGGATACAATGTTTCAGTATCGATACTTTTTTGAGTTTCGATACTTTTGACAACCCTACTCCCACAGGAATCCCTCTCAGCGCTGCAGTCCGAGCCGCAGGATTTTAGTGAGGAGTTTACCCTCAGCGTCCAGACTGCTAATGAAGCGCGCATGCCCCGGGATTGACGGCGCAAATTGATCACAATAATTAAAATAGCCTGCGCTTTGTAAAGTGAAAAAAGTCGTAACATGCAACTTTTGTAAAAAACAAATGAACATGGCACGGAAGCACCACTGTTATGACGCAGCACCTGAAAAGAAACCACGTTGGAGCCTTCAATGGCAGTGAAGAGAGCTGATCAGCAGGATGAGTAACCATGTTTGTTTCATTTTAAAGTGGGGAAACGTAAGTTAGTTTCTCAGGTAGCTCATCTGATGCTTTCCTTACCGTGTTAGTAGGTTACAGACAGTGATAAGGTCGGCTTCTTATTTTACTTTTAATTTCATTTGAATTAGCTTAAGCAGCGTTTATATTTTCTTTATAAATAAATTAATTTGCAAATTATGAGGGCAAGGCTTTTAAAGTTTAAATCTTCTGGCAAAGATAAAGTAAAGAAGATCCTGCAATTTATGGAAGTAAAGCAGAATAAAATCCAGCAAGATCAGTAATATGTCAATAAATTATATACCACATTTCCATGTAAATATCTGTCTTTGGAGGATGTGTTTTTTTTAACACCCCTAGTTCTCTCATTTTTATTCCAAAAACAATTTATAATTTGAATCACAGGGCTATTTTTATCTCTATGGTTCAGTATTTTCTCAAGTAGCAACTTTAACTGCTATACTTTCCTGTCTTAAAAGGCAGAACTCTTCTAGTCTAAAAAAAACAAATTTGTTGAAATGGGGGGACCTATTGTTTGAACCCCTTAGGGGCTTTTAAAAACAAAAATGCCTGTCTTTTTTGCGCTTTATGAAACAAAGTACCCTATATTTTGTGGATGTACAGCTACATTTCTCATGTAAGTTTGCGTAGTTTTAAAACAAACATTTATTTTTCATATTGCACCAGTACAGTTAATGAGAAACCTGTACTTGTGTGCTTGTTTGTTCTGTCTAAAATGTTTATTTTGGAATAAAGAAGTTAATATAAAAAAAATATTTTGTGTCCGATTCATCGATTAATCGAAAAAATAATCGGCCGATTCATCGATTTTCAAAATAATCGTTAGTTGCAGCCCTAATATATATATATATATATATATATATATATATATATATATATATATTTAATTAGGGGGTTCCTACTCCATCTGGCCATCAGTTTAGGGGTCCTTGGCCTGGAACACGTTGAACACCAATGTTCTAGTTGAAGGTTCAACTTTAATTTAAAGGTATAATAGGACTTCAGCACTAAAAGTAAATGAGGAACAGCTGGGATTGTCTGAAGGAATACACCCCATGGCTGATTAGTTACTTCTAATTCTTATACTCAAATAATATGAGTTGCCATTAATGAATAATGTATAATGACATATAGAGAGACATGAGAATGACTGTATACAGGATTGCATGCCTTTATTTATAAGTGTCTCTAGTATCAGCTGCCTACCATCATAGGTCCCACTCTCCAAAAGGAGTCCACTTTCCTCCAGGATCCTGAAGTCTCCAACACTTATAAAGTTGTAATCTACTCCTGGCACCTCCCCCTCTCGAGGAAGCCGTGTGGTACCTGGGAAAGCATAGAGATAAGAGACCGGGTTTAAAAACACAGCTCCTAAGAAACAACCGTGCATTCAAGTGATATGATAATACAAAAAAATGCTGCCGTTAGATGCAAAGATTAGCTCGTGGTATTTTTTTGTACTGTGTCACTTCTCAGCTTCTGAAACCATATATAGTGAGTCTGAATCCAAACATTTAAAAGTCACAGAAAATCAAACATTCAGACATCTAATACTTCCTTGAGGTCTGTCTCTCTTGCCACGAGATGTGTATTAATTCTTTGTTATCTGTTCGCTGTGTAAATGCAAAGTTGTTTGTCACATTTTGTTTTGCAAATCTTTGGCGCTCAAAGAAAAGTTATGAATCTGTCTAAACTTAGATTAGATTAGCTTTATTGATCTCACAGCGGAGAAATTCACCGGTCACATATTGGCCTAGTACTTAAAGAAGGTGCAAACAAGGAAGAAAAAGGTGCATTAAGTCCATTTTTTCTAGCTGGTGGACTCTGGCTTTGATTTCAGACCAAAATCCTAGGAGTTTGGAGGCATTTTCTAAATATGAGCAGCCTGTTGAACGCTAATAGATCCAGTCTGTCATCTCCGATGAGTGCCTGCAGCTTTTATACATTATAAATGGGACTCTCTTGATGTACATGGCAACAGCTACAATCAGAAAACAGCTATGTTAATTATAGATGTGAATTATGATGGAAGTAATGAGTTGTGTAACCTCCCGGAGTGATATAGGTTCACTCCACAACCACAAAGAACAACCTGAATGCAAATGATACGAGGCCCTCCTGCAAGCAGCTTTTCCTCCCGTGGTGAAGCCACAGCCTGTGTAAGTACTGATAGGAGAGATATTTTCTTCTAGGATGAACTTCCAAATGTGATCATGATTTTTTTTTCTACGTATTGAGCAGAACAATAAACAGAGCACACAAAATTGAACTGTGAGGCCATGTGGCTATTTTTTTTATTTGAATAAAGGAAAAAAAAAAAAGGTGTCCTTTTGACTATGGACCAGGATAGGCTTTACTTAACAAGGGATTTTTAACACTTAAGACAAAGTTTCAGGAAGGATAATTACAGAGGGAAACATTCATTAATTTGGAATTCAGTTTAAATACAAGAAAAAAATGTGGTTTTTAGATCTTTAAAATATAAGAAAATACATCTTCTAACCTTCCGCTTTTAAGTCCCTCTTCAGACAATACGACAAAGCTACATAACAATACACCAGAGGGTAGATTGTCTATGAAGAGTCTCTGAGAGTTTTTTTAATGTACACCATTGTGCTGTTAATAGAGTGTGAAAGATCCTTGATGGAACTGATTATGGCATAAATTTGATTCTCCGTCACTGTTATGCTCAGCGTGTGATTGGTGTTTTGAGTTTTCATTTTATGCTTTTATTTCCTGAGTCTCAGATTTATTTCTTTTACCTAGTCCACACAAAGATAATCACAATATCTTTTCAAAATCGGATCAGAAAAACATTGCGTCCACACATGTGTACACAGCGCCAATGAAGCAGCTGTATTACATATGCTGGGCCCTCTGGTGGCGCTGTGACACTGCCAGTGCTGACAAAACGACTGGGTTTTTGCAGACATAGCAGTAAAGAAGCGTAGGCAGATTACAGAAGTAGACTGAGCTACATTGTCATCGTATAAAACAGATGCGGCTCCCGTGTACACACTGAAACATTAAAACCGAACACTCTATAAAAACTATCGTTTGTGCTCTCCCAAAACATGACCTCTGATTAGGTGTCCAGGTTCAACGACAGAAATCCATTTTTTTCTACATGCGAACAACATATAGCAGTAAATATGTAGATCATTCTAATACAATGAAGTAGCACTAATCGGTTTGAGAAGACTATTCTGTCCAAATGAACTGAACTGACATTGAAGCCTTAAAATAGAAGTATTTTGAAATAGTATCAGAAGAGCATCTCTAAGGTTGATTTTTCTTTTTCTTTTTTTTAAGTGTAGAGTCTGTGCCAATTAGCAGTGCAAAGATTTCCGGCTGCTCAATGGCCTATTAACCAGATTTATGTAGCAGCTTCCTTTTATTTTTTCCCTCTTACATTTTCTCTCTAATTGGACTGTGACAGCTCCTCTGCTCAGGTACAGAGCAGTAAAAAACACAAGCACCCAGCAACACCAAAATTACTAACACCTTAATTTAAAGCCTTTGTTAGTAAAAGCAGGTAATATTACATTGTGTAAAAGAATGCCAGCCTGTACTGCCTCTCATTAACAACTTGTTTTCATGTTGGTGCCGGCTAACATCCCACGAACTTTCCCTTGTAGGCCAATTACTTGCCAAGCAGTCATGTATCTGTCAAATATCTTCATGAGAAATCATCCTAGATGTCAAACCAATATTTACCATAAGCTTACATTAAGGGAGTCATTTTGGAAGGCAAGATGAAAGCAACAAATAAAAAAAATGTCTCTTAAACATCTTTTCTTACTTTATTTTTTTTATTTATAATTGGCTTTTTTAGACTGGTCCTTTAGGAAAAAATAGAGCATTTTTGCAGAAACTCCAGTTAAATGCCAGACAAAAGAAATGTGACGTTTAGAGGATTTATTAAAGAAGGAGATATTTTCCGAGTGCATGCAGGCCTGAGTTTAATGTTTGTTAACTGTAGCAGGTAAAGTGAGTGCAGGTCTTCTGGAGTTACACAGGATCAGTGAAATTTATGTCTAGAGATATTTTATTATGCATGGCAACCAACCTGTTTTCATCTGCATAAATACTGGAAACAGATGGGCAAAGCTAGCAGGTATCTTTTCAAGGAACCCAGTAAGCACACTAAAGTGTTTCATCTTTCTGAGGCATACAAATTGTAATTTGAAAACAGTGGTTGGCAGTCATCCATACAATTATGACAACGTTTGAAAGTAAATACGAATTTTTCTTGGAACTTTCCCAGCTAATTTTTCTTCTGGGTGAAAGAAAACAACTCGTTTTCTAGCTTTGATGTAATTGTAATTTTCAAACTTGTTAGAAGTCAGGTTTAAACTTTATCATCATCATTATCATCATCATCTATTTACAAAGTACTTTATACGTATACTTTAGAACTTTATAACGTGTTGCACAGGTACTGTACATAGAACTGAAAAAAGAGACAAAAAATGATATTTATAAAAAAGCAATAATCAAAATAAAATACAAGGTTAATAGTATATGCAAGAGATTAAGTAAAAATATGATATCCAGCAGTAAAAGCTCTTTGGGACATAAAGACCATTATGACATTTAAACATTAAGAGTAAAATTTTAACATAATTATTAAAGAAGATAGGTTTCAGATATTACAGGCTAACAATGGAACTAACGACCCATTCATCGGTTACCATTTGCATGTTTCCGAACGATACAAGGCTTTGTCTATATCAGACTCAAACTCACTGCGGATCTAGACATTTGAATTGAGAAAGCTTCTTGGATAGGTGGCAAAACGTCTTCAAATCTTGGAAACCAAGTCCAGTGGATTGTTTTTTTTATTTTTGGAATTTTTATGGAATGACTATGACCTGGATGACTGAGAATCTTCATCAGCTATTTCATTTCATTTATTGAAAGGGGACAGTGTACATTAATCAACATTAAGGAAGGAAGGAAGGAAGGAAGGAAGGAAGGAAGGAAGGAAGGAAGGAAGGAAGGAAGGAAGGAAGGAAGGAAGGAAGGAAGGAAGGAAGGAAGGAAGGAAGGAAGGAAGGAAGGAAGGAAGGAAGGAAGGAAGGAACTGCATCAGCTTGTTAAAATGTTGGATTCTGCAAATTCTAGCCTGAGCATCCATTATAGCAAACATCAAACATAACTTTTAACAGCAACAGAATGGCTTCCTATTTTCCCTTTTCTACTTGAAATCCATTAAACCTGCACTGCAAACTGGATTGTCGCGAGATCTGTGTCTTCAGTCTCACAACAAATCCATCTTGAAAGACTCCTGCTAATACGTCTGCATGTAACGACAAGCGAGTCGGACCAATGAAATGCCAGAAGCTAAAATAGCCACACTTTCTCATTTTAAAAAGGAGCAAAGAGAAGCACTTTTTTTTTTTAAACATCCAACAATGGTTTCAGTAAACACGTTCCACCTGTCATTCCGGGTACAAATCTGAAACGTCATGATTCGCTGCTATGATTGAATAAAAGTATATTATGAAAGGCGGGTACTAGCTGGCACATCACCCAATCAGCCTGAAGTATTGTACTATATGTCCCTCCTTTTCACGGACAGACCGAACGGCAGCCTTCCCAGATATGTGTTGAACTCAGTTCTACACATATCAACCTGGCTACTGCTAGGGTAGAAATTCATGGCCTCAGATCTAAATCACATCCAAGTAAAAAGTCTTCAATAATTTCAAATAAGCTTTGAACTAAACACAAATATCCCTTTGGTCCTGCAAAATTCCTCTGCAATCCTTTCTGTCTGCACTGAGAATATGTCAAAACAGGAACACCGGAAGTCGACAGTCAGAAGAGAAGTAAGATCAACATGGAGAAACAGAGCACAGTTTTATGATGGTACTTCAAACATAAAGGCAAGGAGCCTTAGATGCTGGGAATTCAGATGGTCTTCTCCTAAGCAATTTCTGAGAAAAAAAAAAATAAGAAAGGCATTCTCAAGAAGTTTAACAGATTAATGTCAAAGGGATCACATCGTCTTTCCACAGAAATTCCAAGCATTTTGCATATCTCCTGTATGCAATATTTTTTATTTCATCCTATGATAAGATGCAATGGTTATCAAATCTAAAGAAAAGGAAGATTAGCTTCTAATGTTCTCTTCTTAGAGATACGCAACTCTCCATATCATCAAGGAAAGGGTTCATAGTGTAAAGATCTATGCCTGTTTGACACGTGATTTGAACAGAATTACTAAGGAGTTGAACTTGTAGAGATTTTATAAGTAAATCAGTTATTGTCAGGAGACACTTTTCCCTTCAATCTTTTATCACAGTGGGAAGGCCAAATGAAAAAAGCTAGCGTTGTGTTCTTAATGCTCAGAATTAATCCACCCCCTCACAACACAGGTTTGTTTTCAACTGGTTCCAGAAGAGTACAGAAGATCTGAAAAAACTGCCACATAAGGACAGTTTTAGACACCTGCATTCCCTGTCCCACTACTCCTTAATCACTGAGTCATTAATTGCATAATGTTATTTTGTTTAGAGTTCAATCACTTTTTTGAAAGCAAGACTGATCTGAGATATCAGTTAAAATATACTTTGGTTAAGCCGGACCAACCGTGGCATACAAACATACAAAACACATGTTGCAGGGATATGAGAGGAAGACAGTGGGCCCCTCGACTTTTTTTTAAATTTCTTTTTCAACTTTCATTATCATTACATTGTGAGTACAGATCAATTCTCTGCATTTAACTGACTGTGACTGGCTGGATGTGCTCTCTTCATCCTCTGACATGGGAGTTGGCTCGGAGCTTGTCTGCCTGGCTGTGTGTTTCCTGGACGGGGCCGCCTTTCACAGCTGCTTTTTGTATCTCTGCTTCTGTCTCCTTGAACCCCAGTCGGCCTCAGCAGATGGCCGCTCACACTGAGCCTGGTCCTGCTGGAGGTTTCTTCCAATTAAAAAGGTGTTTTTCCTCCCCACTGTCGCTACAAGCATGCTTAGTGTGAGGGATTGTATTTGAGTCAATGAGTCGATGCAATCAACTGGTTTTCCTTAGATAGAAAACTTTAAATCAATTTGGCTGTATGATGTGGTGAACTCTAAAGTGCATTGAGATGACATGTGTTGTGAATTGGCGCTATATAAATAAACTTATCTAAATTGAATATATCCCACTGGGGAGCAGCAGCAAAACAGGCCCGCTTATCTTATTAGTGTCTGTATGGATAATACAAACATTTGTGGTTAAGTTTATTTTTAGGTCAGCTTGTGTATCATCAGCTTTAATTTTCAACAAACTTTGTGTCTGACTTTCTAATCCCTTGTTAAGAAGAAAAGAAGCATTGATTTGTCACAATGAGAAAATTACCACTCAAGTTTTAGCACTAGAAAGGTGTGAGGTTGGGCCATTTTCCTGTATCGGTGTAATAACTGTCAAGCACAAGAGGTATTGAGTTTTCAGAGTGGAAAAGTCACAACTGACGTCTCCATTTTCAAAAATTGACCTCTATCGTGGGTGTTCGCCAGTCCACCAACTTGTCACGCTCAGATTCTTGTTACTGACCCCATTTGAGTTTTTTTCCTAACGAACAAGGTAGCCTTCAGCATCAATTTTCAATGAGCCAGAAATTCTGATAGATTTGAACTGAAATCGCTTAAAGCCATGAAATTGTTGCCAAACGTTTTCTGCCACTGGACTCTGAGCTCTTTAAAACTGTAAACAGAAACATGAGGAGATTGGCTTCTGTTTATAGATGTTTAAAGATGAGTTATTACTGAAACTGATGGTTTTCAGGATTAGTAATGGTTTAATATGATAGTCTCACCAAACATAAGGTAATAAAAGTATTAAAAAGCTGAGTAAAAGGTAGCAGTACACAATAAAACTAAATAACGAGCTCTGAAATATTCAAGAACCAGATGTCAGCACAAGACTAATGAGCGTTGACTCTGTCCTGTTTTTTCCCTGGTGGGAAGTCTGGAAAATGCACAGCAAGCATTTTGGTGACAAGAGATGTTTATTGTTTGGGGAATTCACTGCATGCGAGTGTGTCTGCTTCTCACTACTGTTCCTATGTCAGATATCCAAATAAACACTAACTTTTAATAATGAAGCAAAGTTAAACAATGTCATCCAAAATCCTTTAATGGGTTGTCCATTAAAACACTTTTGGTATACAACCCATCCTTTTATCTGCTGCATATGAAATACCGAAAATAAAATGAGCTTTCTGAATTGTTCTAAGTGTATGTTGAAAGGTGAAGTCGAGAGATTACTGGGTTTGAAAGTGATTCTAAGGGCTCTTGACAGTGTGTGGTCAATGTCACTTTCAGCACACATAAGAATACTCAACTGATGTTCCAAAAAGAACCTTAACTCCAAATGTACAGTCGATAACATAAAAGCCTAATTAACATATTCTTCACAAGTATCTTGACATGCAAAGGATGAAAAGAAAGTACAATGTTAATTTTAAATACTTTGCCTATCAGACATCAGTTCAAACATTTTAATTGAACCCGAACTTGACAAGACGACAACAGATCACATAAGATGTTTCAGAATAATAAAGCCAATATCAAAAACCTGAGAAAAAATAAAGACACTTTAAAATTTGAGGACATGCAGAAACACCTTCAGCCATAATAACTTAAAAAGTCAAAACGTTCTCAGTCTCTCCAAGTCTCTCAAATCTCAATGAAGTGGAGCACCTAATTTGGTAGACATTTTTTATGCTCATAAGATTCTATAACACGTTTCATTTGTGTTGGGGTTTAAACTTTGACTAGGCCCTTGCAGCATCTCATTTCTTTTTGTCCCTTTTTCTTTTTTTTTCCTTTAAGAAATCCTTTTGTTTTAGACCAGCTTGTATATTTTTATGACCATGTCTTTTGCGACTGTTAATGTAAATTTATTTTTATTTGTATTATAATTTTGTGAAGCCTTTTGTGAACTCTATGTCTGTGAAAGGTGCTATATAAATAAACATTACTTATTCACTTACGGCTCAACCTCAAGTTGATGAACTCATTTAGGTCCAGTTATACAGTAGCTGTCATACACATAGCTTAGTTTTTTATATCAGAATTTAAAAGAAGAAAATTACCAACAACACATGTAACTCATCAATAAACAATGATTGGTTCATACTAAAGGCTGTTTAACGCTGCAAGTTTTTAAAATTGTTGGGTGATTTTCTAAAAAACTAGTTTGGTAGTACATTGTGTTGTCTCCAACCACACTACAAGGACATCAAAGACGGGCCATTTTGATTCAGGATATTTAGCTGTCAGAGGGGAAATCTTGCCAAACCCCTCCAGATCAAGCATGACTTTGCATTAAACACACATAGCGGATGAAGCAGATGCAACTACAGTTAGTGAGTGGGCATATTTTATCAGAGAAAATAAGGAATAACAGGGAAAGGTATTGGGTAATGGAGTGCAGACAGCATTAACAGGAATATCACTTGGAACACTTTTATTTGGGGGCGAGTTGGGTTCTTTTTGGGTTTTCTTAAAGGACTCACAAGTCCAGGAGGCTTTTGAAATGGTGATAACTGCTGTCTAAATGGGTCGGGTCTTGGTTCTCAGCTCTGTGGGTGTATGTAGAGACAGGACTCACTGGGACAGCTCATAATGGGGAGTATATAAATGAATAGTCTAAGATGTTGTTAGCTTGGTTGTCCTCTGGAGGACACCACACACGATAGGATATCGAGCCAAGAGAAACCAAATTGCTGGATTTCCCAGATTTGATGTTTTTCCGATGAGACCCGATCACTCTTATAATACACAGCAAGATTATCCCCCCAATATCATGCCTGCAGAGCTTATTTATAGTTGCTTTTTGTATCTCTGATCCCTTCTGTACGTCTTCTGTCTCCTTGAACTGCCTCGGCAGATGGCAGCTCACACTGAGCCTCATTCTGCTAAAGGTTTCCTCCAGTTAAAAGGGAGGTTTTTCTCTCCACTGTCGCTACAAGCATGCTCGGTGTAATTACCTGCGAGTCAATGAGTCGATGCAATCAGCTGGTTTTCCTTAGAAAACTTTTAATCAATCTGACTGTATGATCTGGTTGGATTGTCTCTGTAAAGTGCCTTGAAATGACATATGTTGTGAATTGGCGCTATATAAATACACTGAATTGAAACATGCTTTATATTAGGGCTAAAAGTTGACCAGGTCTGTCCAAAGAACTATGGGAATTCTTTATAAATAACGAATCACTCTTATCTGGATCATTAGTTTTAGGTATCAGAGGTATTCTCCTGACATCCTTTTCAAACAGGTATCTCTTATTCAGCCTTTATCCATTTCTGCTGCAATGAATATTTAATGTCTTAACCGCAGCCTATAGAGTCTGAGAGGGAACAGCTGTCTGTTTTGTAGCGTCTCTGACCACAGCAGATCTGATGTTGGGGTGAATCTTTAGGATGTCCACTCAGGGGGGAGATTGGAAAATGCTTTCAAACTGTAAAAACAATCTCCCAATTATAGAATGATAAAATTCTGGTTGTTTGGAAATCCCAGTTATATTCGCAGCCCATGATCCTTTATTTCTTTCTGGCTTTGTGTTATTTTAAACAGATCGGTAAACACCAGAGGTTAAGAACTGCACAAAAAAACTCATTTTAAAAAGTGGGCAGGCCTGCTGGTAATCAGTTTATCAAGTGAACCTAATTAGCAGCGCCTGAAGGCAACTTTCCTATTCTCAACTCATATGACCACAGAATGGTTCACTTTTACTCTTAGCTTTTCAATTTCTACTTAAATAAAAAAAAAAAAAAAATATATATATATATATATATATATATATATATATATATATATATATATATATATATATATATATATATATATATATATATATATATATATATACTCTATATATACATATAGATTTAATAAATTATAGCAGCAGATCAAATAATTTCATGTGCATATTACATACAACCCAATAAATCTGAGAATTATTTCTATTCATAATGACAACATAAACAGCTGAATACTATGTTTGTGTAACTGTCATAAGCATTCAAGTTCAAGTTGCCGATGGGGTTATTTTTAGAAAATAATAACTTAAGAATGTGGAATAGTCTCTACATTGAATACTTACATCTGTTGACATTCTGGTTTCAGGTGTTTTTGTCTCCTTTAAACATTATTTGAATTTTTGTCTTTATATTCAATTCATAATGCACAAATACAGCTGAAAATATGACTGAGGTGGAATGAACAGAGAGAGAGATAGCCAAAGTGAAACAGATAGGTTGAAGGATGGGAGAAGGAAAGTGAGAAGCAGAATGATGGAGGTGCCGTCACTGTGCCAGTCCTCGTCTCTTGCTCATTAAGACAGTAATTCAAGCAGGGGATTAGAGAGCCAGACTCATGCAGCTAGCCCACTGACGCTGCTGATGAATTGTGGTTATAGGCTACAGCCAAAATGCAAAGCTGTTATAAGTAGCAGATATGTGAGCAACAGAAGGCAATGTGTGCAGGTGTGTTTAAACCATAGAGGAGGTGAAAATGACAGGCAGCAGCGGCAGAGAAATCCCTCTGTAATCATGTTGTGTCCAAACGCTGTAGCTGACCCAAAAAACTCCCCTTGCAACTGAGCTCTAAGAGGAAAAATCAAATAACTATTCAGTTTAAAGCCAACAGCTCAGGAAAAAAAACACGTGTCAGAGCACAGCTAACAGGTATGTAAAGATACAGGAGTCAAACAGGGATTTGACAGAAAGGCAGTGAGAGGAAGAAAGAAAAAGAAAGACTGTGAATGGTGTTTAAAAGAAAGAACAATAACTTAAGAATAAGAAGAGAGGGATTATAAATTAAAATGTAAAGTAAACATTTCATTTTGTAAAAAAAATCTCACACTATCACATATATCAGAGACAGTGCTGTATAAAAATGTGGGGCCAAATTCCCTAAAACCTAGGCAATCCAGTTTGTGGGGAATAGACAATACTTCAGGGATATCTGTGTATATGAAAAGCATGTAATAATCCCCATGTGTAATCTAATCTGGATCAAAATCATTACAATCTACTGTAGGGACAATCATTTATCTGTTTTGGGAACAGAAGTAGATTCTACTCTTTATTTACTTCTCTGTTGGAAATAAATAGTGCAATAACCTGTTTTTTAATCTATCTATCTATCTATCTATCTATCTATCTATCTATCTATCTATCTATCTATCTATCTATCTATCTATCTATCTATCTATCTATCTATCTATCTATCTATCTATATGTATATATATGAGTGTGTGTGTGTGTGTGGACACACCGTATATGCTGTATATATCCCCATGCACTTTTTCTTCCTTTGGCACCTTCTCCTTCTCTTTGACAATTTGAGCTGATGTAACGAGTCAATTTCCCGACTGTGAGCAATGGCGTAACTATCGGTAAGCAGAGACTGCAATTGCTTAGGGGCCCCGACCTGTTAGGGGTCACTGACACCTGGTTGGCCCCCTACACAATTATGGACCATACATCATACTTCATATGGGGCCCACTCAGATAATATTGCTTATGGGCCTATTGTTGTGTCGTTACGCTATTGACTGTGAGATCAATAAAGTCAATCAATCAATCAAACTGTAATATTAACAGTGAATTCTGGTTTTGTTTATCATAAAATATAAAAAATATTACTACCATTTTAGATCTGAATTAAATCTGGGTATCCTCTTTACACTTTTTGCTGCATCCTTATCTTTTCCACAACATCAATGATTTTCCTTTTAAGGACTGAAATGCTAAAGCTAAGGAAAAACAATTTTATCAGTTCTACTGATTAAAGAAATAGCTTTTTTCATCCATGGCGTTTTATCAATAACATTCTTCTCACTGTGAAAAAGAGATGTATACATTTTCACTCCATCCAAACATTGTCATCATGCAGTATTTCCATCTCTGCAAAAATAAAAGGAAAGTTTTCATCTTCAACATATCGGAACCCCATGGTTGTTTAACACTTATAGAAAATGGAAACAGCCAGACATATTTTCATTAAGCATAAATTGCTATCAGCAACACAGTTGACATTATTTGTGGCAGTTCTGTTGGCTTTCAATTTCAACCTTATTCAGCCGCCTCATTATTGATTTCAGGGAATTGATAGTGATGACCTCACAGACTACAGAGAAAATTACAACTGGAGTGGTAAAAAAAAAAACTGTGTTATTTATGGATGGAGTATGACTTTGATCACTTTGATGATACCATACGGAAGTAAATAAGTTACATGGGGGTTCAAGTGATATCCTTGGCTGCGTTGCCATAGTGACAGTAAAATGGTTGCTTTTTAGTCTGCCCGACAAAGTGCTGTGGAAGACAATGCAGGAGTAGCATATGTGTCTCAGTGACCTTGATTTGTGTGAGTGCAGAACCTGTTTAATGGAAAGCAAGCAAGTTATTGCATAATGGATTTCTGCAGCATCTGATTTTGTTCCAAGAGGTAGTTCCCATTAAAGCATATGTGGACTGAAAAATGGGTGAGGAAACACATGCCTGGGCTGGCTAAGTTTAAAAAGCATTAAAAAGGAGGTTATTCAAAGCACTTACAGGGTATGGTGCGTAGGTAGAGGTTGTCTCGTATGATCTGCTGGAGTTTGTGGTCGAGAGAGCCCTTCTGAAACTGCAGACTGAGGTAGTGGCGCAGGTCTGTGTTCAACACTTTTCCTGCAAAAACAGAGAAGAGAGGGAGAAGGTCAGCAAAACATGTCTGCACTTTGTTTAAGAAACAGAGTTTATCTGTGTGTTATGTAGTAATACAAGGTAAACATCTCTGTTCAGCATACATACATACAGTACAAACAACAGTGGGCCAAAATTGCAGCAAGGTATTATGAGAAGTCTGTTGAAGGATACAAGAAATGTCTGATGCAAGTCGAAAAGGTATGGGAATCTATGTAAGTCACCCTAATGGACATAAATCAGTAAAGTTTGACACTTAGTGAAAAACGGACACATTTCAGGATTTATTTTTAATTAAGAATATAAATATCAGAAAATGCAATGTTCTACTGCATTTTGCACCATATTTATTTATTTGTATGGCACTGAACCTTTCCATATTAATGCCTTTTGCACCATGACTTTAAACTGGTTTTCCTTTTCTCCTACACTGTTTACATTCTGATCACTGCTGCACTTTATAAATGGAAATGTCCATTTCACTGTTGTAAGCTGCTCATTCGCTGTAGAAAAGCTGAATGAATTGAAATTTTGTTTTGTACAAACTCTGTGTATACAAGATGACAATAAAGTTAGTCCAAGTCATCTAGTCTCAGTTGCGTGCGATACAGTTTTTTTTTCGCTTATTTAAATATTTGTATGTATTATAACTTTGTGCAGGATTTTACAGCTTAATATAAGATGAGTTTTAGCAACAAAACTAATTTTATAAAGGGACGATGTAACATTTACATCCTCAAATTGGTGTTAACAAATTTAACATCAGCAATCCAGTACTCAGCATTTTGTTTTGGGTTCGTTCTTACTTTTTTTCTGATTACATGACTTTGGAATATTAACATGCATCTCCTGGATTAAATAGAGACTGAGTGACAAAACAGTCTCAGCGGGAATTTGGATAAACTCCAACTCCACAGAGGAACAAACAAATTAGGAAGCTATTTTAAGTTCCTGAACAAATCTCTTTGTTTCTGTCCTGACTCCTGACCAGCTTTCCTCTCAATTTTGGTTTAAATCTTTTCCAGTTCAGTTTAATATTTCAGTCACAGGAGGAAAGCGTAGTGGGGGGTGGAAGTCAAAAGGTAAGACTAATGGTTTAAAGTCCTTTATTAGACCTTAAAAAAAACCTAAAAATAAAAAATAAAATTAAACTGAAAGAGATTAGATTGTGACACTTCACCGATAAAATTTAAATACTATTGTACAACCAGGTGCTTATATTGTTCAGAAAATGCATTGAAGATTGTTTTGCTTCCACATAGGAAAAGAGCAAAGTGGTCTGAGCTGACTTTATTCCCTCTCTGCCTTCTTTCATGTTACACAGAAAATCTAAACCCCCAACTCTGTTAATGGATCCTGAGTTCATACTCCTTCATGATCCCATATAAGCCTAAAAAAGAGGAAAACACGTACTCCTGATATGCACAAACCCAGAACCGAGGGAGGGACTAGAGGTTTCCATGCAAAAATAAAAAGAAACCTTAAACGGATCTGCATCTGCTTTTAACTCCCAGAAGTCTTTGTAAAAACAAAGGAATTCATGCAAAGTTTGACGCAGAGGGAGATTGTTAGAGCTGTCAAACACAAGTTGGAAGAAAAAGATTATCTACTGAAGAAGATGAGGAGTTTGGAAAACAGATCTTCATTTTCTGCCTGCCATACGCTTCCTCATCTCTAGTCTGAATAACAAGAGGGAGCTTTGTGAAAGATTGACGAAGGTCGAAGATTTCATCTCACTCTCATCATCTTTGCAGTAAGAACAAACTGCCAAACAAAACTCTGTTTCAGTAACGGTATCCACTTCTGAAAAAGGAGACATGTACATGATTAACTGATCACAAAAGAAAAGAGAGACAAAAATCATCACAGTAATCCTAGAATTTTCTCCTAAAAATATAAGCCCTCCCTTTACTTTTGGAGCCAGAAGGTATCCTCTATTTAGACATCTCAATGCCCCTCTATGTTTTGGGTGGATCAGTAAAACTGATTAACCTATTTTTCTATTATTGTAATTGCTGGTCCTCTAAAGAAAACTGCATACATTCATAGCTATCATATAGAGCTCAGGGTAAAAAAAGATGAATCCTTTTAAAACCGCCTCTGTTTCAGTTCAAGTTGGCGTGAGCGCAGCACATATTGGGTGATTAAAAAACTATTGCCATTTATCTATTCTCACAGTTGGGTTGGGAGCTGGGTCTATACTAATGATGACTTTCACCTTAATATTTTAGTGCGGATGTGTATGTGGGGGCGTGAACGAATCAGTCTTCCAACCTGTGTAGGCCTACTGTGAAATTACCACATCGAATGTGACGTGCTGACAACAATGCAGCTATAAAGCCGCTGGGTTTGCTTCAGGGAAAATTTTAATTTTAAGAAACTTCCCAATGGAAATCTCAACAAGACTCAAGCTGTTTGCACCTCGTGCAATGTAGAATTAGTTTACTGCAGGAATCCTTCCAGTCTCAAGTAACACCTAAACGCAAATACATCCCTTAACCAATACGAAAGATGGTGGGGCAAACACTGATGTAGTGCAGGAGTTGTTTTAATAAAACTATAATGTTTGAGTGTAACTGAGGCAAGCCCATTAGCAGAGCTCTATCAGGCAAGCTAACCAATCTCCTCACCCAGTAGATAGCCACAAGCCTCAAGCGACCTGGATATGATCTTTTCATGGCTGTCTGAACAACACAGATCAGATTTTTTCCAATCCAACCCAGGCCGCTTGGCTCTGTGGTCCTGAATCCGATATGAATCTGATCTTTTCAAATGCGACCTGTGTCTGAACGGCCAGGTTGGATGAATCCGACCTGAACGTCATTAATACCCAACAAAGGTCCTTATTCTGCATCTTGCTACGCAGAAGTGGCATGAAAAGCAACAACCATGGCAGATTATGATGCGGAGAGCAGTATTTATGTTTAACTATATTGAAAAGATTTTTTATGGTTGGAAAAGACCGCTAGATACGGGGCAGTACTACCATCCATGCTTAGTTCCCTAAACATAGAGCATGCTGACCTGTGACATCATTGCGTCCTCTACTGCGCATGCAGGACACTTGTGTTGTATGACTGCAGTTCACACAGGAGATCACATACAAGTCGCATATAGTTGGAAATATGAACGGCAACGCAAAAAAAAACAAAACATATTTCACAAAAAAAATCAGAATTGAGCATCAAGGCCTGCAGTGTGAACGTAGCCAGAGTGGCTGATGGGCTCGAGCTTGTTCTCCAGGCGGCAACAGGTGACCCATCTTACAAACTACCTGCAGCGTGAACTATCATGAGAAGAATTCATTACCAGCACTCCACGGAGAAAGCCACAAAAGATAAGAATCTGGTAGAGTTGACTGTTCAGCACTGACAGTTGACCACAGGACATCTGTGAATAACGATAACCAACTGGGAACTTCACTCCTTTGCTTAAGGTAGGTGATGTTATGCAATTTCAAATATCATTTTACCACGACACCACGAATAATTACCGCAACATTATGTGTGTTTCTTGATGATTTCTTTGATTAATATGGGTAACGTGGGACGCTTTTTGAAAATGTAGCTTCAGTGGTATTTGTTTAGCCCATTTCATTGCTAGCTCTAGAGTCGTGGTGCATTCAAAACCTCGGGAACTTCACATCATAAGAGACATTCTAAACACAGATTTTAGTTTTATCTTCAAACATTGTTGCCCCAAAGTCTCTTTTTTGGAGACACCACAGTATATTATTAAAGTGGGACATCTATAATTAGAAGTGGGACACTATTTTTGCAGCAAAAACACAGTAACAAATGAGCCAAAAAAATGAACTTTGTCAAAGTCTTAAGTAAGATGATGAAATTACGTGTGAATTTGCAAACATAAAAAAAGTAAACCTGATATGCAATATTCTGGAGGTAGCACACACATATGAATGCCTTTGGCAGAATTCAAATGAACAATTTTAATCTAGATTAATTTCAAGATTACAGTGAGATGAATCTAGATCAAAACAATGAATCTATGCCCACCACTAAAAAAAATAAAATAAAAAAAAGGACTCTTGTTTTATCCTGACTTGTAGATTTATTCGAGTAACTTAACCACTGATATAAACGCTGTAACGACTGCTATGCTTTTTCAAATTTGAGAGTCAACATTTAAACCGTTAATCTGTTAGGGTTACTATAATAACTTCTGATCTATTCTTACTGAGTTTCTCTAAGTATTGCTGCCATATATCCCTTTTCTTTTCCACCTTAAATAAAAATACTTATTTTGTAGCTCTTTCCCTTCTCTGACAAATAAAGCTAAAAATCCTGACCTAGCCTAAATACATTGATAAGGTAGTATTTTGAAGCATGCTAAATATAAAGACCTGACTTGCATCTATTTTTAATTAATTTTAATTTCTTAGTGTGCAGAATTAATATTTTCTAAATATATGGATTAAGGGTTATATACGTATGGATTTAGAAGTAGCATTTAGTTCCTATGCTCCAATTACCTGGAACAAATTCCCATAAGACTAGAAAAAAAAAAAGTCAAAAAACAATTATTAAAACTTCCTTTGACTGTTGAAGTAAAACTTAACTTACAGTAGGTGTTATTAGTTTAAGGTTGTGGTCCAACTGTTTTATTTGTTTTACTACCCATTTTTATTGAGTTCATGTCACACTTTGAATTCTCTTGTACCAAATTGAACTATACAAATAAACTGTCCTTGTCTTGCCTTATAGGCTTATAGAAATAATCTTTGATAAAAAAAGAAGGATTTCTCTGGAAAGTAAAATTGTGCCCACCACACCGTATTGTACACCATATGCAGCTGCAGGACAGAAAGTGGTAATAGTCAACCAGAAGGCCAATTAAAAAATATATGCATGGAAAGTGACAAACACTCAAATCCGACCCTTTCATTGCAGTACAGCACAGTGAGGTATTTGTAGCCTCCTGGGTCCTGTCACAGACAGTAAGTGGGATCATCACATCCAAATATTTTATTTCTTTTTCCCCCATCTACTAAAAACTCTGCTGCTGAAAGAACTCATTTTCTCAGCTGGTGACAATTTATTTTTCTTACCAACATATATCTTTAACAACATCACCAAAAAATAACAATATTAAACTGAAACTAGAAACTCAAGTGATGTGGTTTAATTTCATTATGCACACAAAAAAAAAACATTCAGATTTGACTAAAACATCAACCAGAAAGTAAAGGTATTAAGAAGTGGTCTGTGGTCCCCCCCTGCAGAACCACTCCTTTATTGAGTGTATCTTGCTAACAGCCAATCATTTCCACCTGTTTTCTATTCCATTGGCACAGCAGCATGTGAAGTTAATTCTCAATCAGTGTTTCTTCCTAAGTGGACAGTTTGATTTCACAGAAGATTGATTTAATTGAACTTATTTTTTACATGTTTCCTTAATATATTTCGAGCAGTGTATATACTTGTCTTTCTGTTATTAGCTTAGAATATTTCTTAATAAAGCAAATAATGCTATGTATTTTTCCTTTTTACTTTATGGTATACTGCTCTTGGTGATGTCTCACTATCTTGTGCTACCTCGACTCTTTTGCAGAAAGCAATGTCAGGGAATGTGTCAGAAAGGTCACCCACGGGAATCCCTTAGCAACATGTTGCCATTTCACTGAGCATAAGAAGCACTCTTCTTTCCCAAGCCTGGAAGTCAGAGAAAATAGCTGCACTTGCTCTGCAGTGATGGAGGCTGTGGCTGGCACCCTTTTGAAGCGACAGACTGTTAACATAGTCACTTAGACCAACACCTTTCTTTGGAGCCACAGAATTAGACTAACACTTGAAGCTGTAGATTTAACTCCTTCACACATGCATAATTCATTTGTCTATTTTAAGACATTTCAGAGAAAAGCAGTCTTCAAATTACACACAAAAAATGAAAACTTTATGTAACACAGACAAAAGAAAAGTAGAATGAAACTAAAAAAAATATTTCCCTTTGACTTCTAGCATAACCTTATCAATTCACCTAGCAAGACATCCCTGATTTATTTTTCCACCTTTACTAAACTGCAATCAGAAGACATTTTTTTTTTAGTTAATTGAAAATAAAATGAAACAAACCCAAAAATTTGGCTCTTTTTTATTTATTAAAAAGCAAAACTAAAAGTGGAGGGGTGATTCTTCATATGCCAGACTGTTTCCTGGACCATGTTGCTGGGATTATTCTAAGGCTGAAGCTATTAATTGGACTAATCGCGATTAATTGATTATTGAAATAATTGTCAACTAATTTAGTATTCGATTAATCATTAACTGGTGTAAAGAGACTCTAAATCATGCCTTTAGCTGACAAAGCAACCCACTTAGAGCAGCAATTGCACCAAAATTGTAAAATAAATATGTAAACATTTTGCACTTAAGACAAAAATCTATCCAATATCCTATATCCAGAAATCCTCAAGTGGAAAAGTTTTAGGTTCACCTGGTTTCATTTCCACAAAAGTCCTCTTTAAGGAACCTTTTGCTATCAGATTATTAATAGACAGATTCATCGGTTTGCAAAATAATTGTTACTTGCAGCCCTAGATTATTCTCAATTTCAAAAGATGCATGGAAACAAATGCCTCCTTGAACTTTTAGCATGAAGGCGAATCAGCACTGATGTCAAAATCTTAGAACATAAATTTGGTGTGCACATTTACGAATGGCAACTCTTTCTTCCCTCTTTCTCTAAACCGTGAAAATTGAGCAAATTCCTTGTGTCAATTTTGACATTTTGTTCAGAGACATTCTCCCTCAAGCAGGTGGACATCCACTGGGAGGTCATTATCTCTGTTGTCTGACAGTCAATTAACAGTCCTCCGAATTGGAAATATGATTGGTCGGGACATGTGCCCTGATACTTTTGCAGTGAACTGGGTTATATCAGAGAGACCAAAGGGAGAGATTGTACTAATTGTGCACAAAAGTCCAGATGTGGCCTGGAAGTTTATATGCTGAGGACTGATGTCTAGTTTGCCAAATTTAAACCATTATTTTACTTTTTTCATTAATGAATATATGATGTTCATTGCAGTTGCAGGTAGTATTTTTCAATTCATTTATCTATTTTGTCATGAACAGGTTATTTGTTTGAGTAAATGAGATACCGAATAAAGGATAGCTGAAAATACTTTTGTTTTCACAGGAATAAAATCTGACCAGCTGTTGCAATATATATTAAAATATGCACAATATTATAACCATATCCTTTCATTTTAATAAAACGTCTTAGTAATAAAGACAGAGCCAATTCGCCACCGGCAGCTTCAGTATGAGGCCTGGACACTGTCATTGGGCGACAGCAGGCCTAAAGAGCCGGTCTCATTAATGATTTATTTCCAGCTGAATATATTTTTTAGAATGTAAAATTATAAATCATGTCAACATTTATGATATGCAGAGCACAATTCAACAAAAATAAATAAAGGGCTGAAATTAGCTTTATCCACTGAGCACAAGACTTGTATAAAGTGAGGAATTCTGTTATCTCCAATCTCTTTCTCCACATCACCGTAAAAAAAAAAAAAGAGTGCGCAGATGCTCACTGTCGGCCTTCACCAGAATGTCTACTTATTGCCTGTAAAAAGTTAATTACAATGATTATGTGAACCACCTGCCTGCCTGCTGCTTCCTGTGCTCACCCTGCTCTCTTGATCATCATTACAAACTCTTGATAAATGTTTAAAGTGCAAAACCATGTCTAGCTTGGTACTGGGTTTTTAGAAACTTCTTCAAATGTGTGGTCCAAAAGGTGGACCACACTTTTGAAGAAGGCTTAGCAGGATTGCTGGTGAAGATTCTCGGTCATTAGGTCACAGTCAGTCCATAAAAGTTAGATGTACAGCCAAGTCTTTTCTGGAGGAGGTAGAGACTCCAGCAACATATGAGACTCAATCCCATATGTTGCTGGAGTCTCAAGATTTTCTCCAAAAACAAAATTCCTGTAAATTTCAAACCAAACAAGACCCTTAAACAAAGACTAGTGCATCATAAAGACAAAACCCCCAGACCTAATATGAGCGAGGGGTGTATGCAGTTCAATGCAGTGAGGAATGCTCTGATCTTTATATAGAGAAACCAAACAACCTCCCCACAGACAAATTGACCAACACAGAGCCTCCTCCTCCTCCAGACAAGGCTCTGCTGTCCACCTACACCTTATGGACAAATGGCATTCTTTCGAGGACCACAATGTTCACAATTTGGACAGAGAAGACTGATGGTTTGAAAGGGGTGTGATGGAAGCCATCTATGTAAAGAGAGAAAAAACAACCTTAAACAGAGGGGGTAGACTCAGGTTTCGGTTCTCAAAAATCTACAACGCCGCAATAGAGTTGATTCCTTCCCGCTATCATCTCAACACCTACCCCTATGCAGGGACCAAAGCCTCTCGCCTGGTCAGCCAGGCCAACAGTGCCCCTAATGACCCCCCTTTCAGAGGCATAGACCAGTATCAGGTATTGCAGGCTAAAAAAGAACCCAAATAACTCCCCATTTCTAAGTCTAAACAGGTCTTGTTTTGATTCCACTCTATAAAGCTTCGAGCTCAACGCTAGTTCTGACATTTTGAATTGAAAAAGCTTACTGGATGGGAAGCAAAACATCTTTAAACTTAGAAATAAAAGTCCAGTGGATTGTTTTTTTAACTTTTTTGGAAGAATCTAAGGAGCATTTTTAGACTGTGACAGTTTGGTCTAACAATTCAGCCTTCAAAGGATGCAACCCCTGAAATGAGACGCACCAATTCACACAGTCATGGTGGCAGGTTGCAATACAGCCACAGCTACCCCGATGGCACACTGACCACCATCAGTAGGCAAGGCGAGTGAAGTGTTTTTCCCAAAGACACAAAGACTGCGACAGACAGAGCTGGGATTTGAACTAGCGCCTTTAAGGTGGACAAATTAGCTTAATATTAATGCTATATAATATGCAGGGGCAACTAGTGACTCCAATCCCTAGCAAATCTGTTACCAGCTGTTTTATGAAGTTGTGTTTTTGTGTTTTAAACATTAGTATGATTGGAACCACATCCAACCAGCGATAAAAATAGTGATGGTTCGTTAATAATAATGCAAATAAAGGTTCTAGCATTTTCTCTTTGATTAATAATCTCCAGGTTCTTTCATTTCTCAGACGTGTGCAAAAATTAATTACCCAAAATGATGAACAATTTGGAATCATATTTCAGCTTAAACACTTTAGCTCCCCTATCAGGTTACTAAAGAGCCCAGGATCAATCATGTGACTATAAAACCATAAAAAGGTCTTTACTGTAAAAGCAAGGGCCCTAGGAATGTGTCTGTAATTTAATTTTACCCACTCTCCTGCAGATTGTTTACAGAATATCCGGTCATAAATCTTACAGTCTTCTGGTGGCTGCTTTTATAAATATTGCAAATCCTAATTAACTTTATGTCTAATACAAATGAAAAAGGGCCATACAGATACCAGGGGTATCCATAACAATTTAACTGTAAGGTTAACTCCACAAAGACAAGATTTCTTTCATCACTAAGAGACCAACTGAAGAAATACACAGTGGGCAAAGAATCTTACCAGCTCTTTTTCTCATTTATATGTTTCACTCGCTTCCATAGATCCATTGTCCACCAAGCTAAGTGAATTGAAACACCATTTAATATAGAGCACTATGTCTTAGATGTAACACAAGGTTTGTCATTTTTCTTTGTGCTAGTAACAGGCTCAGATTTGCAGCTAAAATGAATGAAAATGTCTAATGGATGTAGAGGCAGTCTGCTTAGAAGGTTCAGGTGCTCAAAGTATACGTACCAAGACATAAAGACTCTCAAATATTCACTTAAAGCTACTGGTTACCAAATATTAGACATCTTTGGTCATTTTTATGAGCCTTGTTTGCTGTAGAACTTTTTTTTAAATATTAGTAGTCTTCCCTTTTTGAACCAAGGTTCTAATTCCAAGGTTTGCTATAGTGTTATTTTTCTCTTTATAATAAGAAAGGGTTTACATTTATAGAAAAGCATGGATGGTCTGGTTGTTGTGATTGCCTTGTGAGCTAGAAGAAGCAGTCTAGAAGTGTAGATGGGCCCACTGTGTGCGGTCAATACACCACAGGTCTGCTACAGAGTGTTCAAGTTAACACAGTTGCTTTAGATTGAGGACCCATCAAAGTTACAAATTTATGTTTGTTCCTGTGTATAAGCTGGTAGCAGTAGGGGTGGGTTTCCGATATGGGCCAGCAAGACAGGGGCTTATGAGTGAGAGATATTGCCACTGGTAATTAGAATGGCAAAAAGTAGCCATTATTGTAAATTGTATTTAATTATTTTCTAGAACTTATGAAAATCTTCACTTTTCAAAAAAATGGTTTGTCATCATCTTTGCTTTGATGGCTGCTGGTTAAAAAGCCTGATTTCCAGAAGAACCCACCAGAAATTAAAGAATACTTGCAAGATGCAAAAATAAGAACAAATGTAGCATGCAGTGTTTACATAAAATGCAACTTGTGCTAAAGCAGTCTACTAAATGGACTGAGGGTTTCTTTGATCTTCAGCAAGGATATCTAGCCCTCCGTTCCACTGAATGTTGAAGTGGTTCTGAAGGGCAGCAATGCAGCTGCCCCTTTGCAGCTGTTAGCAGCAACTCTGATGAGCCAAAGCTTTTCCACCCAGTGCGCCATAGTGCGTTTCTGAAGTATCCCAGATGCGCTGGTGTTTGCCACTTCTCTAAAATACGCTGTTCTATTTTTGCTAACTGAGTCCTCATCAATCTAGAGCAGAGTAGAACTTTATGGCAGGAAGTCAGTTAATGAAAAGCAAATCAGATTTGGTTCATTTTAAAAGTAAAAGATTGAATGTCCATACTTTGGATCTAATTTTTCTGACTTTTATGTAATTGTAAATTCTGTCCATACAGTCATTCAACAGCCCTAATACTGAAAAAATAGAAATAATAACCGTAAACAGATTTTGTTTAACTCACTGACCCATGATAGATCCAAAGAAAAGAAGGTAAGGTGACTAAATAAAGACCAAGCACATGGAATATGTGTAGTACTGGCTAAATAACCCCGTAACTGGTTTATTGTTCGAGTTCAAGCGTACAAGTACACTACTATCATGCAATCCTTAACCTTAATTAGAGTGAAACCATGCATAGACACTCTTCTCTAAAACACACCCTGTGGAAGAGGGTACCTGTCTGATAGCACACTACAGTTGCACCACTTCAACATTCAGTGGAACGGAAGGGTTAGTGTCTGCATGCAGGTAAAATAACTGTTTCTGGGTTATTTGTTTTGGATCTTATTTCCTAAATCGTTTTATTGAGAGAACAAAGAGAGCATTGCCTAAGTGAGTGGGATCAATAGCAATGCGTCTGGCTATTTTCAGGATTCATACAGCATAGACGGAGTCCAAATCTTGTTCAATTACATCCCACAATCACCTGTGCTGTCCCCACAACCAATGCTAAGTCCTTCTTTTCCTAAGCTGTGCAGCCCCGATACCACACTGTCACACTATAACACAGGATACCTATATTTGTGCCACTATGAACATTTGTAAGAAGTCTATTTCTGAATCGAATGAAGTGGGTTTTCCTTGAAACCAGGACCTCAACAACCAAATCTTGTATCAACTGTAGATAATGACCGACTTAAATAAGGTAAGTTTTTTGTTTTCATACTAACCAATCAACAGCTTTAATCAGAATCATCAATCTGGCAGAACCAACTTTTAAAATGATATATGTGCTTTAACAACTTGATCAGAAATAAAACAATGTGTTAACAATAAGTATATGGTTTTATAATGACAATAAAAGTTACTTGCTCTTTTAGCATCATCAGTAATCAGAGGTCAAGTCAAGTTGTGTGGTGATGTTTTATTTGTATGGGCAAATACTGTTATTTACACAAAGATGAACCCCATATCTATTTTAGAAATCATTTGCATCCATCCAAGTGTACAAAGCACCACTAAGGATACTGTATTAGATATTCATTTGATACGGATTGGACCCAAAATAACACCAAAAGCAGTGAAAAATACAGGGCATGCAAGGAAAGCTTATGCAAGTTTAACACAGCAAAGATATACATAGAGGTTAAAGAGTTAGGTTTAGCTATGACATCACTGTATAAAAAGACATGGCTAACATGTTCACAATAAAACATTAAAAAATGCATTTTACTTTTTTTTCACTTTTGAAACCATTTGTTTTTTTTTTTACATATCATTTGTTTTCCCCCGAAATGTCAGATTTGTTTGGATGCCTAGGCTTAACAAGGATACACCTTATCCCATCTCAATGTTTAATGGGGCCTAGGCCAATAAAACTAGTTACGATCAGCAGTTTGACTTTATCGTTGCTCCCTTACCAGGTCTTAAGAATGTGATCTAATCGCCTGTTTCCCTAATCTCTTTAATTTCATGCTTGCACCTCCTCTGCCTTACCTCACCAATATTATAAGTAACAGAACATCTACAATTCTATGACATCTTTATGCTGTTTTTCCATCGGCATGAGCAATCTTTTAAATAGACTCAGCTTCAGCCCAAGCAAAGATGCTATCAAAATATCCATTGCTACATGAAATAGAAATTATTTGCACTGAGAGTCGAAGCAGAGAAAAACAGCAAGTCAGGGTATCATAAATTATTCTTTAACTCTACCAGTTGTCACACATCGAGGGAGAGCTGCATCTGGGACATGCCCTGTTTTTTTTTCTGAAAAGCTGAATTATTTCAATACGTTTTGAACAAGTATGCAACTTGATTTCAGTTCTTATTTACTAGTTAAGAAAAGTTTACTTGCTCTATTTTAGAACTGCAAATCCATTCCATGGACCACATATTCAGCCATAACATTATGTTTCAGATTTAAGAGTGTCCCACTTTCGCTCCCAGAAAAGACTTCCAACCCATCGGGGTTTTTAAAGATTATCACAGAATGACATGGTTGATTGATGCCCACTGTTGTCCTGCTAAGAGTTGTCTGGGCTCTTTGTGTCTGGAAACATGATTGGTCTTGTTTATACTCACAAAACTTTCATTTTAACAAGTTGAACATATATGATGAAATGTGTTCACTGTATTGTTCTGCTATTTCTTTGTAAATACTGTATCTAAACTTGAATAAAATGATAAATAGGTTTGTATATTTTGAAGTCTCACTCTGATGGGTTTTCTTTTCCTATACTCCTTTGCTTAAAGCTTTCCTTTGCCTATACCGCAGTGAAAGCAGACAAATGCTGCTTATACCTCAAACTTGTTCTCCCTCGACATTCAACATAAAACGTAATGATGGGTCACAAACATCCTCTTTGTCAGGGACCGCTCTTCCCCTACGGCCTTTAGTCAAACCGGGCGCTAACACCTCTAAGACCTTCAATCATTCTCCTCTAGTGACAGCACACCACCTAACTCTCTCCGTCCCGCTCTCAACTTTCAACTTGATGTGGACATTTAAGGGGGATAAAACCGCTCCAGGGTGGACACCTTTGCATCAGAATTTTACCAAAGTTCATATTTTCAGACAGCTGCACATGAAACTGGGATCAAGGCACAGGGTGCTGACTCCGTTGAGAAAAGCAGAGAGTGGTGTGCTCTAAGCCTGGCTTATAATCTCACACCTCACACAGCGCCGTCAGATGAATTCTCTTCACTTATATAACTGGCATGTGGAGCGTTACTGTGGCTGGAGGCTTCTGCAACAGAGGAGCGTGATGGGCCGATGTTATGTTTTTCAGTCTGTTTGCTTGACTGGCTGGACACAGAGCTATGCAAAGTTAAACAAGCGGTGGCCTAACAGGTCCAGACCGCTCACTGCATACTTAATTTCCTCTCATTTTAGCAGCAAGCCCTCATTGGGACCTATGTCCTGTAAAAGCATCTTAGATGACCAAAGAAATATGAATAAAAGACAAGGTGAGGCTTATTATATAGGTGGAATATAAATGCCTGATCGTTATTTGGTGTTTTATAAAACTTCTAGAGTTAAATACATGGAACATAATTAAATATCTGAGGTCATGAGTAATTACTTTTTTAATTAAAAAGAAGCTGAAAAAAATGGCTTCAATCTCATTTTAGTATTATTCTAAGCTCCACATGAATAGGTTTAGAGCAGCACCCCTCCCCAACATTACAAACCAGACAGGGCATGATCATAGCACGACATGTTTTCAACCCTCTGATCTCTAAGGTAGAGAGATATCTGGCCTTACATTAAAAGTTCACTAACCCCATACTCTCTTCTCCTCTGCCAGCAACCTCTCCCCTCGGTCCATAGATGCTGTGGAGATGAAGGTTTGACCTTCTTCCTTTAAAGTAAAGGCAGGATTTGCCCACCTCATCAGAGTTAGAGATGTTCCGGCTTGTTTAAGGGTTGTTTTTTTTATTTTATTTTGTGGGTCAGACTCCAACTTTGTTTTCTTTTCTTAAATTTAAACACAACATGTTTATGCTCCTTATTGATTTATAAACATTATGAGCAATGCTTCTCCTCAATACTAGATTTTGTGCTGTCAGAATAAAAATAAGTCTAACAGAAACAACCAGCATCATAACCCAGATCAGTTCCTACTTATACTAACTTATATCACTAGCAATGTGTGACAACTTTTCATCATAACTAGGATCCAACTGGAATGTAACATTAATTTGAGCTTGCCAAAATGATTAGTTGTGTTAGATTGTTTTAAACTAAAAGTTGTTCTTGAATGTATCTTCTGATTAGTCTTCAACTGGTTATATTACAACAAAAACCAAAACAGCTTTTCAGGTTTTCCAATCACATAGTTATAAATAAAAACCTAAGATTTGAAAATAAAGGATGGATGGATGGATGGATGGATGGATGGATGGATGGATGGATGGATGGATGGATGGATGGATGGATGGATGTTTCATAGATTTTACAATTTTTTTTTTTTTCAAAAGGGTCCTGACTTTGACAGGCAGTTACATGTCTATCAGAGAATTTATTCCACATTCTTTATAGACAGTTATAAGATTTCAAAAATGTATGTTATTCATGCATCTACATAAAATTACTCTTGCATTAATCGTAACTTTTGCCACATTTCTGTCTTGACTCAGTGGAGAGTGATATCCTGCCCTATTCTACCTCTCTACCACTGAGCTTGCCTGTTCCCATCTTAATGTTCTGCCTGAGCTCTCTCTGGACTCCTAGAACCCTGGACCAACCTGTTCTTGTTCTGATTAGCATCCCTGACCAGGCTACGGACTTCTGGACCTCTGAGCCTTACTGTTCTGATCTGTTTCCCTGACCTGGCTTGGTCTCCTGCTTGCCCTCCGGGACTGCAATCACTGGTTCACTCAGGGCAGCACCTGCCGCATCTAATTGGCAGCCCACGGGCTGGATCTTAGAGCATTTTACGTAGGTAGACTGAACTGTCAAACCGGGTAAGTGACTCTCATAGACAATCATCCTCCGTCAGATTATCAAGGTCACTTACCTGTGTTTTTCTCCTATTAGAGCTTTCTAATGATGGGTGTTGCCCAGCCAGAGCAGCTGCTGATCCCTAGATCCAATCTTATGTTTTTCATTAACACCTTAAAATTATCCCACTGTATGTCTCGCCTGAATACCGAGTCCTTCTGTCCTGCTTTATGACGCTTTAGCTCAATTTCTATTTTAAGTGTAGTAGAAATAAGGTCAGCCAAGAAATGCTTGATCCATGCATCTCAAATTGAGAAAATACACCAAATTCAACATTTAAAATGTCTGCACAATGTCATTAAGTGAAAAAGTTTTTTTTTTTTGTTTTTTTTTACATATATTTATCTCTGCAAGTTTTTCTTCCCAGGGTCATCCTTTTTATTTAAAATCTGAAAATATTGAGGCTTTAATTTGCAAGAGCTCACCAGTCTGCTTAAATTTTAAATATTGTGATAAAGGGCCTTCGGTTTTCTTCTATGACAAAAAAACCTGTCCACTACTTTCTGCTCAGTTTTTCTTAGCCAAAACTTGAAGGTCTCACAAGTATTGCAGCAGTTAAGTTGCTTCACACTCCTGGATGAATCAGATGCTCTCAATCCCTTTCTTATGCCAATTTACATTTTTGTTACATGCATCTTCCTCGGCTGTAAACCTTTCAGTTTGTAAAGAAGTACTGTGACTGCTGAGCATCTCTTATTTACTCCCACTCCTCACTTCCACCTGTTTCACAGCCAACAACATGCTTCACATAAAAATATTTAAAAAAAAACAGTACAAATGCACCCAGTCCATTTCTGGGAGGGAGAGAAGCAAGTTTTCAGGTCATATTTAAAGAACAAGTGTGACTCAACGGGGCCGCATTGTTCCATGCTTGTGAAAGGGTCGGCCTGATCCCAAGCTTGTTGTCAAATCGTGTCTCCATAAAAGTGAAGTCATGTTTTTTCGAGGGAGTAAGAATCCAACCAGAAGTTTTCAATTATTTAAAGAGAGAGAAAAGTGTTAAAGAGGGGAATGTATTAGTAGTTGAACATAGGCAAGTGGACTGCCATGTTCAGGGATCAGGAACCTGCAACAAAAGCTTTGTTTTTTTTTAAGATCCTTACTGTGACATCAGAAACACAGGTAGCTCAAAACCTTTGAAAGGCATAAACAAAGCCTCAGCAGTAAGGCTTAAAACTTTACAAAAAACTCTGGGCATTATTGCATCAACTGAGTTTATCAAGTAACCCTTTTAATGTGGAAAATGTCTGCAATGAGCTAAAATAGTCAGTCGCAGCCTAAGATGGCTGGCAGATGTCATAGTCTAAAGCTCAGCCATTTATCACTCCATCCAGTGTAGAGGGAGGAGAGAAAAATAGTCTATCACAGTCATCTGCCTCAATTGCAGCGGATAGGAATGAACTTACAAAGTGCTCTTTAATGGCTACAATCACAGCAGAGGCAGAGAAAATCCCTGGCTCACAGTTTCTCTATCTGTTCGCACAGGGACACGATATTAATAATTCAACCAAATGCATAGTTAGGCAATGATACCTTTGGAATAGAGCCATAATTGTTGCTGTGGGGATGACACGTGCTATCCTGGTTGTTTTCAGGCAGCAGCTGCTTGGCCAGATTTTGCACAGGAATAAAACGAACAGGGCTTTGTTTGCCAGAAAACACGCACAGACCTGTGAGACTGAGAATTTGTGTGTCACTCTGCTCTTCTACTCTGTAGAGCATCTCCCTCGGATGTCATTAAAAGTTATTTTACTAGGTCTGTCATTGTATACTGGCTGAACAAAAGGTGCAGATCACTTCAAATTTTACTCTCCAGGAAAAAAAAATAGCTACTATTCTGTCTCTTTTATTATCATGACCTCTTGTGGAATGAGAGGGACGTCATTTCAATACAACTCAAAAGTAAAGCCAGTCCATTGCTTCCAGTATGATGCAGTTTATTGTTGAGTGAGCAAAGAGCATCCTAAGGGCAACAGAGCATCTTATGAAAGTGCACTGTGTAAAGAGAGCTACATTTACCCAGTAAACACCCATGAACATGCTCTGAACGATGATCAGGTAATCTATGTGAAATCTCTGTCCACTTGGATGGGAAGATACCGAAAATTATGCAGCCTCTGCCTCATACATTTACATTTCATTAATCAGCTGAATGGAATCCATATTGGAAGATGACAAAGAAAGACATTCTTAGGAATCTGGTCGGATAGTTTGACCGGATATTTAAAGACAAGGGTTTCCTTTAGCATATTGGTTTCTAACAATGGAAGGTCATTAGGAGAGATGCATCAATCAAATCGTATATGTGTCAGTCTCGATATTGAAGAAAATTCTAGGGTCTTAGTAAGAAAGGGACCAATCCATCAAAGCAGATGTATTCAGTCTAATCTTGTTATAAATTTGGGTTTAAAATCCTTTTTGGATATGATTTATATAAATAACTATATCTATCTGTCTATATCTATTTAGTTATCTGTATAGATATACTTGCTTGCAGACAGTCTTTAAAATAAAAACAGTAATAATAATAACATTAAAGCAAGCAGAACTTAGTTTGGGTACTTGGATATCAGAAAATAAATAAAGTAAAAGAATGTAGTCCCTTCCTAACTAGTCTAACTCTACTAGTCTTTAGAAATCATCATCATATGAACACAGCAAACTGAGCTATTGCCTACATGTACATTTTTTTTCTCCAATATTGTCAGATTAATTCAATATAATGTATAACAACAGTTCTTAAATAGTCATTATTAAATGATCCGAAATAAAATGAAATGGCATTTTTGTCTATTTTTTGAAACATTAACAAAAAAAAAGATGTAAGATGGTAGACGGCTAAGAATTTATCTGAGCTCTGGAGGTCTGAGGAGAGCATTCCTGACCTCTAAGATTACATCTGAACTCTGGATGTGTTGCCACTCAACATACTTGGAGGAGAAATTAAATAAAATCGACCTCAACATGCAATCAGTGAGTTTATCCACATGTATTGTTATAAATATGTTAATTATCGCTGTTTAAAACTGATTAGCATTTCATGAGATGTGTAACGTATGTATCTGGTGTCAGTTTCATGTTAACATGCACATTAGAAATTGACAGAAAAATTTAAATTTCTTAAATATTAACACTATTTTCCTTGCTGAATAAAAATCAAAGAAGAAGTGATAAAAGATTGCTTTGTAAAATTCATCAAAAGCAATATATGCCTTTTTTTGTTTCTATCTCTTTAATTACAGAGCCAGTCATAAATAAATTTTTTTTTTTTTTTTTTTAGCATTTTTTGTTATCATTAAATCCTAGACATTGGTAAACACTACAGTACCTCAGAAGACAAATAAATCTCTTCTACAGAAATATGATAAAAGCTGTATAACGGATAGGGGCTTTGGTAAAGGGTATGATTACAGTCAGCTATTTCTACCTCAGATAAAAACCCATCATTATGCTTTATAAACCACAAGAAAACATCAAAGTCATTTTTAGAAATGAAGACAGAAAGGGTTGCAAAAGTTCAGCCAACCCATTTCTAAAGAGCGATACCTCATCAACAGCTGTACTTTTAACATTTTTCAGCTGTGTTCATTCAGCAACTGCTGCATGCAGTGCTGCTGAGGGAGCTTGGAGGTGATAAGGTCATGATGAGAGATACAGAGGATAATGATGGCAATTCCAATAACTCTTCCCGCTCACTGCGCGCCCACTCACTCATGAAGCAGAATCTTAATCCTGGGCTCTAATCCTGCTGACTGAGAGGTCCCTCAGAGCCATTTATAACAATGAAAGTAATAAAAAAGGAAGCCCAACATCCATCCGCCCAGTGTTTATGACAGGACACTCAGATTACATCAGCTCTGACACTGGAAATATCTAAAGAGGAACACAGATGAATCCCCGGCCTTGTTACTTTATGTTATAACCTGCCAAGCTTCTTGTTGACTTACTGCAGCAAATATACAATGGATTGGGTTTAATACACAAAAAGTGGAAAGTGGTAATTTTCCCACCATTTGGGGGTTTTAAGCTGGTCCAAAAGTGATCTAGTATCTTCAGTCTGCACTCAAGTATTACACAATATCAAATATGGCAAAACCTTTAGTAATTTTAACAGCTTTCAATAAATATTTTCCACTTCTGACTGAAAAATGTCTTTAAAATAGCCCTTTATTTGACCCTTTATGACTAAAACATTGCTTGATGAGCAGACTGACGCCTCAATAGCTCAGTGCAGATGTATCTATAAGCTTGTAGCCTATTTTCCTGAATTTACTTCTGGTCAGAAGTTCCTGCTCTGTTTCTGCTGATGTGACTTCAAAATTCATCCACGGTAACTGGGCCTGACCTAGCAAACAATTGAAGCTTTATATTCAAGAAGAATTTTGTAGACACTCAGAAGTGACCAGCATCCAGGTCAACTCAGACACCCATGGCATCTCCACGTAAGGTGAGAAAAGTAAAAACAATCAAAACATTGTCCAGTATGAGCAGAAGAGTGCTGCAGTTCTGCTATTTTGCGACAGTTGGCAGTATCATTAGAAAACTCCATAATACCTCTAACTTTTTTTAACGAAATGTTTGAAGTTTTTCCCTTCAAAATTTGTCAATTTGTCTTAACTGAACAACGAATACACATTGAAAAATAAGTCATTTTCACGTCTCTAGAGATGCTCGTTAAAGTCTATATTCAAGCAGAATCTCACCAAAACCTTTAAAATCCTGTTTTTCTTTCTTTTTTTTTTAAATGTGCTTTTGAAGCACTCTTGTAAAAATCTGACACTTCACCTCTACATCAGATCTAACAGTCTCTGTAAATGGCTTTGTCTGCTGATTGCTCTATATTTTTCTGCTTTTATTTTTCCATTTTCCCTAAGAGATCCTTGGCTGAGGAAAATCCTTACAATGATCTCCAAGCTTCAAGTGTGAGTGCAAAAGTGCAGTTATTAGGGGGATTTTTCAACAGACACAGTCAAAACCGGTCAAATGGCTTAATTTTTGTACCTTGTCAGATGCGTTTCCTTCATGTTGTCTGCAAGATGTTATATTTTTGCACTTGCTGTTTCCTCTATCGTTGTGCTTCATTAGTAGCATAATTTGTTGATACACAGGTTTTTCCAACCTATGAGCAGATATCTTTACCTCAATTCAAATGACCATTAATGGATTGAATGGATGGGAGGATAGATGGGAGGAAGGATTGATGGATGGATGGATGGATGGATGGATGGATGGATGGATGGATGGATGGATGGATGGATGGATGGATGGATGGATGGATGGATGGATGGATGGACGGACGGACGAACGGATGGATGAACGAATGGACCGACGGACAGATGCTGAAATGTAAGCCGGATGTCCCCTCCCCTATTTTGACTGGCAGAACAAAGCTCTTGAGCTGACTGTAGCCTCCGAAAACAGCTTTAGCTTAATTGACCATTAAGGTTAACTGTGCTGTGACTGCAGAGAACTTAGCTAAGCGGTCTGTTTCAAAACAGTATGAAGCTAAACAAAATGTCTCAACTCTGAAGAAAAAAATATGAGCGCACCATTTGATCTCATGGCTGCATCACGGCTGGGATTTTAGCTGCATATGGGGATAGTACACAGATAGGAAGTGAAAATAAATTCACCTTAAAGATTCCAGCTGGTGTTGATTGGACGCTAGAGTGGGTTTACTGATCTGCAGGCAGGGATTAGCTTTTTAACCCAATTATAAGCCTTTGGCTATAAGCACTGGTCAGAACATGGGTGTTTACAGAAAATTGGTTTAGAAACAATAAGTGCTTCAATGGAATTAGCAAAATTTTATTTATAAAAATGAAGGTTCTCAATGACAGAAAAAAAGTTACAATGTTTGGACCATTGGAAAAATTGTAAGTGAAGAAAGAAGATTTTTTTTTTTTTAGCAATTACTAATAAAAATGTAAACTTTTTTTGCTTTAAATATTTTTTGAGAAATATCATCAAAACAGGTCTAGAGCGGGGCCATAACATTCAGAGTCTCAGAATCAGAAGAAAAGTTCCAGTAGAACTGGACTCATGCAGCAGCAGCAGCAGACCATGTTGTGTTCATGATCCTGGGAGGTTGGCTGACATATTTTGAGTGACAATGAAAATGTCAGTTAGTTTTACGCTTAGCTTAGTTACAATTTAGTTTAGGCTGAGTTTACTTTGAAATAAAGGAGCACAATATTTCATCCAGTCATTTCTTTTAGCACAAATGCAGGCGAGACTAAAACTAGATATTTCCAAGTGGCTTCACTTTAATTAGCTTTGGTTTAGGGGACATATAGGTCTAAAACTAGTGATCTGGGATGTATATAATTTCATATTTTTAGAAACTGTAGTTTTTAATGAGCACAATCAATTACGTTATGCATCATCAAACAAGCCTGCATGTACAGCTTAGAAGCCTGGCTGTAGTTTTACTCAGGAGACTTTATAAAAGGTGTCTTTGTTTACCTTCAACTCATAAGGGTTATTCACTCCAGATATAATAATTTAAAAACAACTTTCCTAAAGAGAACTCCTAATTCCTAAGCTAATTCATAAAATCAAATTTATATGGACACATCTGGCTTTTTTTATTAGAAAAAAAAAATAAAGTATTGCTTTTTTAATAAATATAATCTGCAAAGTTGAATAACATCACATCGAAAATATAGGCGGTGCACCTAATGGAACACGCCATGGTGCAATGCCATTTTTTAATAGAATAGGCCAAAGAGGACTTGTCAGCCTTAATGTCTTACCTGTATATAAAAAATGAGTTGGTGGTAGAGGAGTTTAAACAAGCAAAAATAACCATAGATCATTCTACCCTCCACTATTCGTTGCAACGGAGCACCATCCGTACTCTTTGATCCGGGGAGAGGCAAGAGAAACAAACCCAAATAAGAAAACTACAATATGTTTGTAGTTTTTTTTCTTAGTTCCCCCCACCCAAAATTAAACCTAACTATGACTTTAGAGATTATTCAGAAACTTCTAAATAACTCAATTTAGGGCAGTAATCATTATACCATTAACTGTAAATACGTGATAGTTTTTTTTGCATTACCTTAACTTCAGAATTAATGCCAGCCCATGTCTGCTATCATCTTCCATAAACATCAGGTTTATAGAGTGCAAAAATACATAAAGAATAATATCTAGGTTTTCTCTTAGCAGGTTGTTCCTCCTGAGCTCTTGATCTCTGTTGCCCCTCCAGAGTAACCCTGAGTGTTTTAACAGTTCCTCTGGTTTATTCTGCTGAGAAAGACCCAGTCACCCTGTGTAAGCTAAAACAATGGGGCAGCTTTCATAGCAAAATTATGGGTTTGAAGGTTCATTTCTAGATCGCATGACAAGTGGAGAAAGTTCAGTGCGGCAAAAGGGGATATATAACAGAAAGGACATGAGGATATAAATGGATAAGAAAAGAGTCCTTAGAAGAGGCGAAGGAATCACTGCCAGTTGCATTTGGACTCAGCAAGCAAATGTCGATAAGCATAGAGGGTAGGCTTTGACATCTCTGTGGCTTTAACAAAACTTCGCTTTCATACTCTGTCAGGACAGAGGGGCATGTGAGTCCGCAGAGTCTAAAATTGAAGATGAAATAAAATGTGAGAGGAGAAAAGCTCTTAGCGGAGGCTGGGGATGTGAGGAGTACCCATGACATTCCAGTGACAATCTGGCTCAGGTGTGTGCTTTGACCTGCTAATAATCACACATGGGCTCTTTGTGACAAATGGGAGAACCTCAACATGAGCACTGGCAGACTGAATGGGAAACATAAGAGAAAGCAAAAGATTAGGTAGAGAATAAATACTTAGGTGAATTTTCTGTTACTATTTAACTAATCGACTAGATGAGGTAGAACAATAAACATGTTTCTATCCAAATAAAGCAGTACGTCATACACACCCATAATAAAGCTACTAACTGCAGTCATCTCTGAAGTAGAAGCAATGTGTTTTCATAACCCCTGTTAACCAGCGGCTCTGCACAAGAGGCTATTTTTTTCCTCTCCTATTTGCACATGGCCCACTTCAAAGCACATGCAAATCTAGTGCAATCTGAGTGTCGTCTCTATAGTTAACTGTGAAATCTGCTAAAGATACATTGATTCTGTAAGACAGGCATCCTCAGGTAAGTGAACGGAGTTAAAAGTAGAGAAGGAAAGAAAGGAGGCCATGTATTTCCTGCAGACAAATTATGTAACAGTCAGATCACGGTATCCAGACCTGAGAAGCCAAACCTAAAAGGCATTTCAGGCAGGATGTCTGCTGAGCAAGTGGATCATGATGTAATGTGATGAATCTCCGGAGACAATGGAGCATGGATGGTATAGAGCACGGATGCCATTTTTCAGAGTAACCTGCACTCCAGTTGGTATGCATAAAACATTAAGTACACAAAGCAAAGATGTAAAATAATCAATATGTTATAGTTTTATGTTCAGCATTATGATAAAATGTATTTCATAAAATACTGTAACTAATTGAAAAGTCAGTAGATGATTAAGTATTGTCTTTACAGTTGTTTTTCCTTTACATCATCATGAACTGTTACAAAAGCAACACCAGGAAAAGATTTCAGGTAAAAAATGGCGTACAGTGTGAGGGGGAAAAAAGCAATTCCTGTCAAAATTCTTGATGCACATTTTTTATGTTGCTTGAATATTTATACTCAGTGTAATCTGAATATAGTATTGTTAATTACAGTGCATTATACTGTTATGTTTTATATTAGTCAGTACTCTATGATCTGTTAGTTTTATCTTTATTTTTGGCTCTTCGATACTTATATTCATATATCATATTCACATATATTAAAACATATGAATGACATGAAATTAAAACAAAGAAAAAACTAATCCAATAATTATGTAATCCTAGAGTGAAATAACAGTCAATTACTAAACTCGTTCATATAATACTTGAATATAATACTTTTTTGTATTAGTTTCAAGATATACTTGTATCCTAAAACTAGTTGAATGTATCATTCTTGTGTGATTTGGATCCTTTCTTCATCAAACTCTAAAAAGAAGACATCTCCTTCTCTATGCACTCTGCTCTTTGTTTTTTTATACCTATTTTCAAGCTGATTCACATTTGATTATTGGCTGTACCTGTCAAAAAACTTTTTCTTCTTTGTCTAAAACCAATTGAGAGTTTCCAGTTTTCTTGCTTAAAAATCCTGCCTTGTTTTATGTTAAGTTTCTACTAAATATTTTAGCTCATTTATCTGAGTTATTCTTCCTATTACATAAAGACTGCCAATACAACAGAAAAACACCCACGTCCAACACTTTACTGGTGGTATAGGGAACTATAGTGAACCTGTAACATGCTTTATAATTATTCATGCAAATATAGCATGTGCAATTATAACTAAAGAGTTCAGATTTGGTCCAACTATTACAGACAATATTCAAGAGCTTAGATAAATGTTGTTTTGCAAATTATTGTTACAGTAAAAACAGCTTTTGAAGAGTGGTGATTGAACCTTGCGTAAATCTTTGGTTGTTCTTTGGAGTTTTTCGTCAGAAATCTTTTTTCAGGAAAGCCCTTCTAGTGTCAAGTGTATTATAAAATCAAGTTATTTCCTTTACTGGATAATGGTTCCAAGGTTGCTCACTGGGAGACACTGCTCACCAGATGTTTACATCTGTATATTTTGGTAAAATTAGGTCTTGAGAAATGTCTTTGCTTTTGCCCATCATGGTATTCTGCTTTGCTATGCTTCCTTAATTTGGTCATTTCTGTCTTTGCATGCATGGAATACTTTACCAGTTATGAACAGGAAGTGGGGGTTTCAAATCAGACAGTGTTAACATGTTTGATACGTATCATTTTTTTAGAAACATTTTCAGTGACACACATAGCACTCATATCCTTTTGACAAAAGCTATAAACAGACATAATCCCCTGTTGATTATTAACAAAAATCTCAGACATTTCCAATAATCATATCCAAATAAGTTCTTGACACCCAAGATGATCACAAGTCTAATCCCCACACTCATGTGGGGTAAAGCTACCTATTGTTCCTCTAAAGTAATTTCTCTGCATAGTCATTATCCACCATAAACACCATTGCTAAATGCCCCCACTGAGGAAATGGCTGTAATTATTTTCTTTGAAAGGGGATTTTTCATAGTGTTCATTGAAATTCACTCAGCGGATGGTGACTTTTAAGGTTCCGCCATTGCGTAATGATGGGATATTCTTCTTTAATCGAGCCTCAGTGCACTTCGTTTTCAAAGGACCGTCCTTACTTGAGAGAAATGGAGATGGCTACAGGCAAGGAAGTGGGAGGTTTATTGTCTCCCAAGGTTATGTTGTATCCTATTCACCTGTGAAGCTCCATTGACCACACTGCTCTTCATGGACTATCAACAACAAACTAACAACTGCCTGTTGGCAAAACACACTTACACACCCAACCGCACACATTTCTACACTAATTCCCCGCTCTAATGTGTTCTGCAGTGGAGGCATGACGCATGCTGACACCTCTGTATGAATTATGAAAGCAAAGACCAAATCAGGCATTAGTCTCTGTCAGGCTTAACAAAAGAAGCAGTGGCCACCTTTAAGAAATTCAACGGTGAGTAATATACTTAGGCTAAATCCAGCCACCTGAAAAGCACCAGATTTTTGCTGCGCCCAATAAAACGTTCTGCCAGTGGTCTATGGACAGCTCTGTCACCAACTCTTTGTGCTTCACCAGCAACAAACCAATCTGCCAACCCAGCTCTCCATGCTAAAGAGCAAGCAAGCCATGCTTAATCAATTAAAGCTGAAATATGCAATTTGAGAACTGCTATTTATCTTCAACAATATCCACAACAGTCCACAACGGGTTTGGAGGACAATGATTAATTTAATCAAGTGTGAGTGAACTTTCTCCAGAAATCATGCTGCTCCGAAAGATAATCCGCTTTCCCTGAAACGTTTCCAACAGGATTAGCCCCTGAGGGAAGCTTGGATGCATTTTACAGAGTAGAAAGGAAGCAACACCAAGAGAAAAAGAAAAAGGAAGTAGAAAAGGAAATGGAGTGATGAAGATATTTAGGAAAAGTTAGACAGATGGAGAGAAATGACAGGAGTGTAGGTAGAGAGCAACTAAGGACTGACATTGCTTGAATTGTGACTTTACTTAATTCAAAAGGTATTTTAAAAACTGTGTTAAAACAGTGTTTTTCACTGAAGCAGAGGATGTCACCTTATTGCACATTACTGATGAGAGAAACTTAAGTACTTGCTATTTTTCTAATAAATAAAAGCATTTCCTTTACAGGAATTATTTTCCCTTTAAACTGAACTTAGTTTTTATGAAGGTCTTGAACTAAAGCTTGTATTTATTTGACAGAACCATAGAGTGGGAGTTTACATTGGCATAACTAGGTAGCACATGAACCAACAAAACATGTCATGGAAACGCACACAAAGCAGATTTAATGACTAATATTATACTAAAAACCTACTCTTTGACAACATTATGTTTTCTCAATCACCTGCAGTGATAATGAAGAACATATGGGACATACAGCATAGATGAGTTAGGTAACTGCTTATATTAACCTAATCGTACACAACCGTATCATGTAAGTGTGAACAAAAATTGTACAAAGAATAAAGCTGTGTGTAGGATTAAAAACACCCCTCACACACACACACTAAAAATAAAACTGTGTAAAAGGTTTGCAAATATGATGTGGCTTCAAAAGAACAACAACTTATATTTGAAAAATACAACAAATTTGCCCCATGACCCGTAACATGTATTTAAAGATTGGACCAGATCTTTAGGTTTTAATTAGATAGTCCAAATAATCCATGTTTAAAGAAGGTACATTTCTTTTTTTTTATTTATCTTTATAAGAAAGCATAAAAACAAAGCAAAAAAATGTGAATTGGGGTTAAAAGTTTTGGTTTTCTTCCATCAGACTCAGAATGTGCAGGACAAAATGTTCTGATGACAAATAATATATTTATTCTTCTTTGCAGAACTTTTGAATTTAGCTGTGAACTGATGAGTCTCTCAAACAAAATTCCCATAAATCTGCCCTTAGCCTGATTATTTCATGTTTTTAGTTATGATCTACTTGGTGACAAACTTGAGATTGTAATTTCCAATAAGGGAATGCTTAGCAAAGCCTTTTATTAAGTTCTGCTCTCCCTAGCCTAATGCATGGGGTGCGAATTGTTAGACTAAAACAAAAAACTGTAATGCAATAAAGCTCATCCATACATAATGGTTAAATGGCCAGGGCTGGGCAGTCTCTGTCACAAGAAGGCAGAATTAAAGAGAGAGGGGATCAGGGAGGCAGATGATGATGCCAAATCGGTGTCCTCCAAAGCCACAGCAGTCTCCAGCCAAAGCCCCTCCTTTCCTATCTGCTTCTTTCCATCCAGTAAAGCTTTAGCTGAACTTCTCTCAAGTTCCAGGGAAATAACAAGTGTAGGACATCAATACACAAAGAATTATAAAGTCAACAGAGGCCAGAGTGGAGTAAGCACAACAACAAAACAGGATTACATCTAGGATTTAGGAATTTGGCAAACCTAAGCAGGATCGTAAAACATTTAGCTGTATATAATTAATTCTAATACACCAGGATAATCATCTCTGTGTCACATGATTGCATGCGGCGTATTGTGTAATCAACATATCTCTGGTTTAAGCATGCCAGCACAACTCTCCATATTTACAATTAAGGAACTGATTATCCCTGGGGTACTGCATGTCATGCAAGCTCATTTGAGGCATCCCAGTGCGGCATCACTCTGAAAGTGCAATTTACACTTCCAGCATCCATCACACACACAGATAATTCCTCAGAGGCCTGTAATATTCAAGGTTAAACAGTCTCTAGGCAGAAAGCTGATGAATAACTTGAATTAAGCCTCAGCATAGTGAGTTTCCATGCAAGAGTTTCAAGGATGTCATCTTTTCTTCAACAGTGATGAAGCATACCCGGTTTTAATCAGAGAATGGTGACAGTTTGCTGTTTTGCTTCCTCTCTATACCAAACATACAATAAAGAAGACGCAAAACAGAACACTGTCACCATTCTCTGACAATGGCTCTCTCTAAGAATTGGACTTCTTTGTTGCTCGCTTTAAAGATTTTCCACCTGAGCTGTAGATCTCTGGCGGAAAATGATCAAATGTTTTCTCCTTGTGCAACCTGTTGGTTTATGTGGCTGGCTATATCTTGATAAATGAGCAGCTGTGTCATGGGATATTGTTTTTTAACCAACCCCTGCTTGCCTGCCATTTGCCTTGGTTTTCCTAAAGCTGTTTGTTTACTGATGTTATTTCATAAACCTTTAAAGGTTTCACAGAGGAGATCTACTTATATTTAGGAGTGGGTACCAGCATGGTTGTTGCGATACGTGTCACTCTACTCGGGTGACAATACGATATTATCAGGATATTGCAATATCACTATATATTGCGGTATTTTTCCCAGCTATCAAAATCAAATGTTTAGATAAAAAAGCAAGTGCTGTATATGTTCATCAGAAGATATTAATTATAAAGATATTCAACATATTCTCATTATGAAATCGTACGAAAAGTTATGCACACTATTTCGTACGTTTTGGACGTTTTTCCTCAAAAAACCACATCAGTGCGCATGCGCTGGCAGACAGAAAAAAAAAGCAGATCCGCGGACGGACGTAAAAATGGGAAAAACAGTGCAATCATCACTTATTCATGTCTCTAACTACATTGCTTGCTGTTTTATGTCTTAGGGTTAGGGTTAGGGTCAGGGTCAGGGTTAGGGCTAATTGTAATTTATATTCTATATTCATGAATGGTGCTTCAGATGCGCATGCGCATACGACGAAAAAAACGTACGAAATTACGGTGCATAACTTTTCGTACGATTTCGTACGATTTTCATAATGAGAATAGGTTGAGATATTTTGGTATCTATATTGTTTGGGGTTTGTGACTGCCTCAACTACAGATATGGTGTTGCTTGCAAGGCAAAGGGGATCCACAGCGCCATCTTCTGGAGTGGTGGTGCAAAGGTAGCCCATTTTCCCTCATTATTTTAGGTAAATAACTTTTTTTTAATTTTTTATCAACATTAGGAACTGAAAGATATATATTATATCGAGCAGCCGATAATCACGATACGTTGCCAAATAAATGTTTTTCCCACACCCCTACTTATAATGAGATTAAGCTACATGTTGGCCTCTTTAACTAATGAAGTGGCTTATTTGATTTTACTTAGGGGTATCGGAATAAAAATGGCTGTATAGAAATGGATATATTTTTATTTTATTTGTACCTGTAAAAACTTTAGAAAAAAAACACACATCATGTTTCTTGCATTTTAAATCCCCATAAAATTGCTGTATGTTGTTATAGAGAAACAAAGGGCATTGATGTTAAAGGAGGAAAAATACCCCAGTAAGGGAGTCCATAAGCTAAATCAGCTGTTATGTTCTAGTGAATACTTAAGAATAGGGCTAATTCTTACTTTTCCCTTTTTTTTTAAGAGCTCAGGAAAGTCCTTATTTTAATCTGGTAATCAAGTTTGATTTGTAGATTGTTGAGCCCACGCAGGAATCTTTTAAGAAGCAGAGTGTCCCTAAATAAACAGTTTAGTGACTTTGTTTGACAGGTTAATGTTTAAAAATGTTAAGCGCTTTGGCAGGGTCACTGCCGCGGCTCAACAGGGAGCAGCACATAAAAGGACAAGCCATTTTCATTTCCACTTCCATGCATGTGTCCTTGAGCAGGACACTTAACTTCACTGCCAATCTCATAATGTATAAATTTGAAGAGTAATTACCCCATTTTCTGCCTCTTTTTCTGCACAAATAAATGTTCTGGAACTAATATAAAAGGGTTATGAGAACAATTTTGTCTGAGTTCAAACTGCTTTCCATTTGTGGTCTGAGGTCGGTGTGGAAACAGAAAGAGAGCATTATGCACACAGATACAGTGTGTAAATAAACTACTAAAACCAAGCAGAGTGCTGTTAAGCATGCATAAGCCTTTTGAATTAGTCTTCCTGATCTGCCTTGGATGACAGCCGCTCACGCCGGCAGAATACAATATGAGAGCATATCACCACAACACAGACTTCTCTCTTATGTCTACCCTTCCACTCCACACAGAAACCCATCTTTAATCACTCATTATTCCACACTGCAGCTAACATGCAAACTCATAGAAGGAAATGAAGAAAAAAATCCCACCATAGTTGGACGATGGCTGAGTGATTTGAAAAAGGAGAAGTGATGAGCTACTCTTATCAAGACACACTGTCCCTTCAGGGTTTGTCTTCGATGCCATAACAGTAAATTTCCTCGGAGACACTTGAAAGCTCTTTTTCTCTATATGCTCTGTTCACTACTTGACAGCATGTAAATGGCTTCAGGATTCATTAGGCAGTGCGTCTCATAAACCAGACTTCTGTCTTTTTACAGCTGACTTACTACTGACGGAAAAGTATAAAAGCATTCTAAACATCCCTTAAATCCCCTTAAAAACGGCAGGGGGTAAATCTCCATTAAAAAAATTAACAAAATGGCTATAATTAAATATTTAGATCCTCTTTCTTGTGCATAAACATTATTTTCACTTCAACTTTTTTTGTTGTGCAGTGTTTACAATTATCAACATGGGGAATTTAATGTCGACAGGTCAAAACATATAGTAAGTTTAAAACCCCAAATAATTTCTGTCATCTTCTTTGAATCATTTGCTTCAAAAAAAGCAAGTGTGATTGGAGCTGTATGAAAATAAAAGTAAGGCGGCTCTGCTCCTCCATTAATCTACCCGTTTTTAAAGAGTTCTAGTCAGCTAGTTAACAGAAGATCACTACAATTTTCTATTGCTAACACATATAAAAAGATTTTTATCTACAGATTTTCAGTTGCTATAGTTACTGTCACGTTTATGTTGCATAAACTAAAAAAAAAGAATTACTGTGGCAGAACGATGCTGTGGGGCTTCCATCCCTCACTTCCAAACACAAAGTTGGAAAACAATGAATATTGTCTTAATTTAGGAAAATACAGTGTTTTCTGTTTTCAAAATAAAAATCGCAATAAAAAAGCACTACACATACATAAATGGTATCAATAACTTTGGTACCAAAATTAAACTTTAGAAATAGGGCTATTTTTCAGTTGGACAAAGGTCTTTAGTCCTAAAAAGTAAAAATTATTTCATCTGGCTTTCATGTTATTTTCTCTCAATCATTCACGTCAATGAATTCCTAATGGGGAAAAAAGAAAACGGATTTCTGTCTTTCAGCATAACAGGATTGTTGAAATGCCTAAGCAAGGTCTTTTGCAAAGCTCCATGGCTGCAGAGGTGGAACCAATATAACAGTCTTTCTAAAGTGCATTTAAAAAAATCATTTGGGACAAAAACAAAATGTCTAAAAAGTGGTAGAACCAAAGAGTTTTTACCTGTGCTGAGTCAGAGTAACTTATGGGTTGTTTTGGATCCAGGAAGTTTGTTTGCCATTTCAATGATTCTGACTGCGGCCTAAACGCCATAAGGGACCATCTGTGAATAGAGGCTTTGGAGGAAGAACTCAAAAGTCTTGTCTCCTTCCTCCTGCTTTAATGATCTCTGGATGTCCTTAATTTAGATTGTATGAATTTACATAATGAATGTGAAACTCTTTATATTTTAGCATTATGTACAAGTTGCTGTCTATTGCATTAAACAATGACTGTCTCTGTTTAGTAAATATGTAGAGACAGGAGTGTACATGAATATGCTTGTTTTTTGGGGGGTGGGTTTATGTGTGTTTTGTTTGGTTGCATGTTTGCTCTAGTTATGTTTTGGTTTAGGAGGGAGGGAGGTAGGGTTGCACTAAGAGTTAACAGAATGATTAAAGATCTACGCTTAATTTGTATGATATTTTATTTCCAATTGTGAAATAAAAATAAAGTAAAAAAAAAAAAAAAAAAAAAAAAAAACTGTCCCAACAGCACTTCCATGTCACAAGATCCTGCCAGAGAAGTTTTCTGCATTGGACAAAAGAGATCATGATCTGGGAAAACTTTTACTTTAATAACAGTGAATCTTAATGGGTTTTAAATAAACCTAACCCTACTGATTGAATGTCCTTATCTGCGCGGTGTAGACTGGGCCTTTTAATAGGTCAGGACTCCAGTTTTTATCGTTGCCGTTGTTAACAGTAGAGCTTCTCACTCTTGAGTCTGCTTAATGACAGTTTTTGTGGGAGGGTCTCAAACTTTTGATCAACAGCAACATTTTTGTCACATGTTTCTATTTTAATGGTATATTTAATCAAGGGTTTTAAAATATGCGGATCACATAACAGCCCTTTCCAAGTCAGGACATAACATTTTGAGGGGTTTATATAGCAGAAACAGAAAATGAGTCGGAGAAGAAACAGATAAAATAAGCTCGCAGCATAAGATCCTCTGTATTTCCTGTGCTGTGCTGCTGATGTTGTCAGACAATTGTGGTTGCCAGGCAGCCCAGTATTTGTCACTTGCGGATGTGTGCGGTGGAGAGAGCTGGCGTGTGACACTGCACTGCGCCCGAGGGGGAGAAGAATGACACACAAGGATTTAAAAAGTCGTTATCTTTGATTGACTGTGCATTTTCCTGTCACCGCAAGTCATTATGAGTGTTTATGCTAATGTTTTGTACAGTTTTCCACATTTGGCCTTTGCATGTTTACGTCTTCATGAGAATGTGTAAATCGTGGCCTGCTATGGGGCCGTGACACAGCGTGTTATTGTGTCACAGCGAGAGGCTGGTTGCCCTGCAAAATATAGACCCAAGAGAGGAAACAAGATGTCATGGCCTTTCAGATGTTTAAGCCTTGTCCTGCTGGTCATATGCACTTTTGAAGAACAATAGTCATAATAAATGTCTGTTAAGCTTCTCACTTACCTTAAAATGTACCCATTTGCATGGATAGACATTCTTGAAGTATTCGGGGGGGGTGTAATTAAAAGGAATGAGGAATAAATCATATAAAATGGAGTAAACAATCTAAGTCATTACAGGTGTTTGGGTGAAAGTAATTTACCTTAAATAGCTAATGTGTGATAGAGCAAGAGGCTAATAGCCTGCGGAAGAAAGCAAAGGGCTCAAGCAGATACAAGCTGTCATGTTTGTGATTACAATCTTCACTATAAGAAAAACCTAAAAAAATAAAATAAAGTCCACTTCCTTCGCAGGCTATTAGTGATAAGACATCATTGTCAACAGGATCTCTGCAAGTATGGGTTGGACAGTATAGACAAACTACTGAAAGATGAGGGCTTGTTTGCTCTCCCATTGTGTCATCATCTGTGGCTGTGTGATTATAAAACAGAAGGAAATAAGGAGTCAACAGATGTGGAAAAAAAGACATTAGTATGAACGGAGGGGAGGCTGATAATTTAGTTTCTACTCAAAATGTGTTTTCTTTTTTAAAATCACTTCTGGGAAAAAAGAAAATCTATGTTATAGGCTACGTTTACAAAATAAACCTTAGATCTAGAAAAGACTAAATAGCAATAATCTAGAAAACAAGAATAAAGCTTGAAAATGTAGGACTAATCTATTAGATGTAGAAAGACATATTTATGAAAATTTATTTATGAAAACACATTAATCTGGAGTCAAATATTAAATTAGCCTAAACAAAAATGCAGGTGATTAGGAAATACATTAATCTTAAATACAAATCGGGTTGATTCTATTATTTGTGGAGATAAGACATTAACATAGGTTAAGATTAGAGGATAATCATCCTTGGCTGTCTTCCCAATTACGAGTAAATAAATACTTCATGTTTGCAGAACCGTAGAAGATTTCCATACCTTTGTTTAAAAATGTGGATCACATCAGGGAATAAAAAACAAAATTACAAACAACACAGAGGTCTCCCTTTATTTAGGTGCATCGAACTGTGATAAACTTTCTGCACAGGTCAACTGATAGGTCAGAATTACCAGGTCAACACTTTGGTGAACTGTATGGTAGCTTTAGCTAAATGCCAATATTGCTGGGAAAGATAAATGTGTGACAGAAAAGGTGTGTCCCCAAGTGAAACCTTTGCCCTGGGAAGTCTTTTTTCAGAACACAGCAGGCAAATATATCTAGACCTACAAAGTAACCAGAATATTGCAAAGGGAAGATTTAATGTAAACTTATAATAACTTTATAAATTCAGTGAATGGAAACCGTTGTTGCCTTGCAAAGTATTTAAACCTTTCAAATCTTTTCACACAATTTGTCAACTGAAAACCACAAACAGATCTTATTCAGATCTGGCATAATAGACCAAAAAAATGGTGCATGGTTTTCACATGTGTTTAAAAATGCCACAAAAAAAAAACATTGTTTCATTGTATTTAATCCCATTTTGCTATTTGTCATCTAATTCCTCTGGAACCAATTGTCTTCTATCGGCACAAAAAGAAATTTGAATGTGCCTGTGAGTAATTTAATTCATATACAGTCATTCTGTGAAGGCCTTGGAGGGTTGTAAGGTAAAAGTAGTGAAGAAAAAGCTTCACAAAGACCAAGGAACTCCTCAGATAGGTCTGGGGGGAAGTCAATTCAAATTCAATTCTATTACTTTATAGATCCCAAAGGAAAACTAAATGCTGTAGTATCTCATGGATATTCTCAACAATTCGTTGTAGATGATGATAGCTGAAGGCAGGAAGCGTCTTCTGTAACCATCTCTCTTCTAACGGATCTTAAAAAGCTTGGACTGAAGACACTCTGTTGTTGTTTAAATGTCATCCGATGAAGATGTCCAGGTTTTTTATGATGCTCTTAATTTTGTGGGTAATTCCTCTTTCAAAAAATAATCTCTAGAGATTCTAAAGGAGTTCCTAGACAGAGCCGGCCTTCTTCATCAGCATGCCGAGCTTCTGCTCTCATGCTGTTACCCCAGCAGACGATGGCAGAAAGATCATGCAATCCACAACAGACTTAAAGAAGATATGCAGCAAATGCTGAAGATCCTTAGTTTCTTCAAGAAGGAAAACAAGATGAAAGGTTTAGGAAGAGTGAGATCTTAAAGCAGATACTGTAATCTGAATATGAAAAGAGATTGGGCCAAATGCAAACATATACAAATACAAACACCTGGCCACAGGATTCAGCTAACAGGGGACATAAATGTGAGAAAGAAGCTAAAGCCACATGGTAACCCTTCAGGAGCTGCATGAATCCAACGCTCAGCTGGGAACATTGTTACAACAATATCAATGACAATATCCCTGCTCTACACAGTGTTTTGAGAATATAAACGTCGCTAAAACATTTAGTTTTATATAAAATGAAACTAACTAAATGCTACCTAATAACGAACTGCTAAAAAACAGCTAAAGTAGGAAAGTTCGACTACTTTGTTTAAACAAGTAGCAGCCATCTTCAATGTAGAAATCTGGTATGGTTCTGTATCTATGACTGTTTCCACTGTTTCTAATTCCAACTTCTGAGTAAAAAATGGTAGGCAGCATACAGTAACACTACATATCACCCAATCTGGCCTTGGAGGAAGAGGAGCAAGACTGCCAAAGTTGGTAAGAAAGATTTAAAGACGACGCACTGGTCAGATGAAGCAAAAACTGAATTTTCAGCCTACAAGAACATAAAGCTTTTTGTCAGGAAAAAACTGAGTCCACCATCTTCACCATAAGCAGGGTTTGCAAACTGCACAGAAACCCTGGTTCTTACTTTAGGTCTACCCATAAAAGTGTTTATTCTTCTCCAAAATCCAGTTTCTTTGTTTTTACCATAGCTTTCATTGTCTGAGACATACAATAAATCATGGCAGTGAGGCATGTAGCCAAACAAAGGACTGCAGTGCTGCACTTTAACCCAACCTCATCACACAGAGCAGGTTACGTTGCTGCAGCTGGCCTTCTCTCTCACATTTTCACCTCCTCATCTTGATTAGCAGCAGCAAACCTTACGTGCATGTGCTTCATCATCATCTGCAATGGTCAGACATCCTGCCTTCACTCCTCCTATTTCATTCTCCTCTCCATCCCTTCCACCTTTAAGGCCCTTCACTCCCCTCCATTACACTAATAAGGCTAATCACCCCTCCAGCTGGTGGAGCCAAGGGCCTGGGAGAACATGTCAGCAAGGAGAGATCAATGGAGTACATCAAAGGACCCGAGCAACATACAAACCACCCCAGCATAGGGCCCTGAGAGATAAGACTGCTGCTCCCCTACATTTTTCATGAGATTTTCCACTATTGCTCTGTTCTTGCCTGTGGTTTGAGCATAGGGCGTTTTTAATGAGCGGGGCTGCAGCAGATACTACCCCTGATGGTGATATGCAACAGCTTAGAACTGCAGACACGATGACGCACTTGTGCATTGGATGTGAGCATCTGCATAGGGATAGCATTGCATGCATGGCCGATACGGCCTGATTCCTACAGACACCCACACAGGGACGGACATGTAGTTGGTTCCTCTGATCCATTAGAACCTCATCTATTATACATCATTTGCTAATTAGAGGGTAGTTTTCTGGTGCTAAAGTAATTTTGTGGGCATCAAGAGGAGTAAGAGTAGATGACGTTGCCAACGAGCTCAGTAGCCCACTTTCACTTCCACTTCCTGAAGGCTGAACAGGCATTTTCCATTTCTCTGAGGCTGCAGTTTCAGCCTGCTTGGAAGAGCTAGCTGGCTGAGATGTGAGCAAAATGTGAACCAGAGGCTGCTTTTCCTTCCGTTGAGAGCTGGAAATGAGAGGATAAAAGAACCTCTTAAGCTTTTGCTAAGAAAAGTCTAAAAGAGAAGCAGGGATGAATATGTATTAGGGGATTTGTTATGGAGGTGACCTTTAAGCCCAACTAAGGTGTTAACTGGCTGATACTGGCTGAAATGGGCTGAGACCCACAACTTGCATGTTTTTGTGACATTTTCTTTTCTAAAAGACAAAATAACAGCCATTAGATAGAAGTTGTAAAAGGGTGCCTGTGGCTTAACATGGAAAAACTGTAAGGGGGGGTATTTTGATGCAATTTATATGCCAAAGAAATGTTGCTCAGAAAGTTATGATTATGCTCTGTCTAGACAGCTGTTTGCTTCAAACTGAAATGCCAAACTTTTTAAAGAAGTGTTCAGAGGACTGTACATGTGGTCTGTGCCTCGTACAAAAAGCTCTCAATCAATTACAGCTGTCTTCCCTAGAATGCAGGGCAAAAACAAAAGACAAAAAGCTGTGAGGAAAATCTTGTGCTCCATCAAAAATAATCCAGCTCAAGGAAATCTTTCTCATAGGTTTGGTATCGAGTCCCTCAAAACAACATTTGTCATTAACTCTAGAGACTGAAGTTGGAAAAAAGACAAGCAGAAAGAAGGTTTTCCTTTGGAGTTAAATTGACTGTAGACGAACAGGAAAATTATGTGTGATGAATCTTCAGTTCCATCACACATAATGGAACTGAAGATTCCATTATGTGTTATGTGTCAAGTTTTCCTAAACACGTCTCTTTTAAGTGACCTGGCCAATCAAAGGTTGCAAAACCAACACAAAGCTTCTAATTTATAGATCTGTGCTAAAAAAAATGTGTGACAACAAACAACATTCATTACTGCAGTAAAATATTTCCCGTGAAATATCAGAATTTCTTTATTTAAGAAATACTAATATCTCCACGTAACATCGGTCCCTTCCACTTTAGCCTTTGGGTTCCGGGTCACTTTTCTTTGCTGCTTCTGCAGCTTAAAGAAAATATGAAAGCCCTCTTTGTTTATATACTTTAAGACTTTAAATTACATCCCAAGCATCAAGTGCATCGCAAATAAACAGCTTTTAATCAGAAAGAGATTTATTCTTGTAGAGTGGAAACATATGTTGAGCGAATGTCTTGAAAAAAATATTTTATCTTGTTGCTTTGCAGAAGTGTTCTCCAGAGTGTAAGTAGTTATGATGTGTACATTTATGGGGCAGGATTACAGTTTCAAAAGATGCAAGCAGTTTACTGCTCCCTGATATTGTGCTGAAACACAAAAACAGAATGTTGGTCAACATTTGAGATTGTATTAAGAAGCTGGCTGAATAATACAACACCTCTGTAAATTTAAACTTTATATTGTTGTTGTTTTTGAGTAAATCTATTCTGTAAAAGCTGCCATAATGTCTGTTATTGTAAACAGCATTTTGCAGTATTCTTTGTTACATTTAGAGAACTTAAAAAAATTATCCCATTCTCAAACAGAAATACGGGAAAATGCCTTATTCAAGTGAAAGGATATGACGCATTTTAAAGTCTGCAGAAGGGATTTAAGGTAAATTAATATATTTTCCATACATATAGCAATATATGCCTCCCAATAGAAATGTCTAAATGGTAAAAAAAACAACAACCAAGAAACAATTAGAGGGGGAAAAAAAGGAGTTCAAAAGTCCACCGAAGCTTTTTTTGTAACAACAGACACTTTAGACAAGTCGCAACAAGAAAAGCTCAAGTGTACTCTAACAGCTGCATTCCACCTGAGGGAGGTCCTGTTTTCTGCCGGTGGTTTACTGTCCTGACTGATGTGGGACAGACTTTGGGGATGATGCAGCTGTCCTGTCTCTGGAGCAGGAAGTAAAGATGTCAACAATGAAAATGTCCTTTTTTTTCTATGCTTATAAAACCAGATCCACATAAGATGACACAATAGGTTAAGATCTTCAGCCTTTGTAAATACTATTACTTCTGTTTAAACATTTTGTATGCATTTTTTAACGTTTTTATGAAGTAAATGTTTTATATCATTAATCTTTGAAAAATGTATTTTTAATGTTCTATTTTTGCTTAATTTAAGATTGTAATATGTTACGATATGGAAAAATCTGTTTTGTTTTTGCACCCTTGAAGTTATATTTGAATCGTGTTAGAACCTGGCAATGCTCGGCTCAAACTATATAATTAAAACAACTCTGGAGTTGTTGTACCTTCTTTTCACAATAACTTCACGTGTAAAAACAAGCATGAGATTCTCATGGTGGGGTGGTCTTACATAAAAATTATCTAAATCATTTAGACAAATTTTTCCAAACAGACCAAAAACACATATTATTATTGCTAAAATATACAAAACAGGTTTTTATTGTAATGATATTTTTAACATGTATCTATTATTATGATTCTAATACATAGTATTACCAAAATTACATACATTTAATAAAAGTTTTCATGTGCTTATTGGGTTTAATGTTGTTTTTTTAACTCATCACAGCCTTTTTGGCATAAAGTTTGTTGCGGATTACAATCAGAGTAGATCTTCAGAAAGGTATTCATTACTAAATAAGCCCCATAAACACCCTAGTTACATTTAATAGCATGGCTGGTAAATGCAACTCATATTCTCATTCAATGATCATTTGAAGCACATTGATGGTGAATGACTTTCTCATCAAACCAAACCTCGGGTAGCCAACAGGTGCAAATGCACAGCCTACAACTAAACAAAGAACAAACTGAGAAAAGTGGTGCAACGACACAATGGATGCCAACTCCAAAACACAAAAAAATGAAATGCAACTGAAAAAAACTCAATAACACAAAATAGAAGCAAAGAGAAAAATAAGGTAATTACCAAAAAGAATTGCAAATAAACAGAAGCTTCAAAATTGTTCAACAAAATGTTCACCTGACTACTAGGGAGAGTTTATGTGATCATATGGGACAGTAACCTGGCAGTAGCCAGACTGATATGTGTAGAACTGAGTTGAGTTCTACATTATCATTTTTTATGAGACTGATCTGGCGACAATCCAGCCTGCAGCACAAGGTTAATGGGACTGGACCCTCAGTAAAATAATTTGGTGTTTGGGAGAGATATGTACCCACTTAATGTGCTGCCATCCTATCTGACTAAGTGGTAGACTTCCCCTAGAGATCTGGTGCACTTTGGTTTTGTAGATCGAGTTTTTAGTTTTTTATTAACCTTCACCATCTGTAGCTCATTAGACAGTTTGCTGCAGGTTGCAGCATAAGCGACTATGCAAAAAGAGCAAGAATCTTAAAAGAGCCATGCTAACACCCCAGTCGTATTGTCAGTTTTAAGGGTTTGAGAGCAGTAGCATCTAATCACATCAATGGTAAACATAACAAAAACTTTTTTTTTTTTTTTTTTGCCCAAATGCGACCTATATCCTGCTTTTTCCTGGCAGTTGGAAAGGTCCAATTGTGATATTTTTCCCATCCAAAAAAAATCCAAATAGTGCCACTTACTCAGGGGAGTGTTGGCCTAGGGGGTTAGAGCAGTAAGCTTGTGATCTGAGAAGGTTGCAAGTACCCAGTTCAATCACCACCGCTTCCACTGTGGGTCCCTGAGCAAGACCCTTAACCGCACACTGCTCCTCGGGCTCCCCAAAAGAGGAAGTGTAAAATGTAGAGTTACTTTCTCCATTGTGAGATCAATAAAGTTCAATTTCTTTTTTTCTTTCTTCTTCTTTTCTTTCTACATCAATATGTGGCGTTAAATTGTATACTTATCATATAGTTTTTAAAGCATCTGTGGTCTAAACATGTAGACACATCTGAGACTCACCATGAGTCAGAGCCTGCCTTTGACTACTCAATGACTCCTCTCAAGCACGACAGTCACTGCTCAACAAAAACAAATATTAAATTCTTCTACTCTCTTTTATCTTACTTTTGTTCTTCTTGTTATGATGTGATCATAATATTGTTGCCTCCCAACACTATGATAATAAAACTGAGATGACATCTTTTAGAACCTCAATAAACAGTGCACTACTGGATGAAGTCTACACCACCCTTCTTCACATGCTGGTTATGTTAGGGAAGTGAGCCCTGAAGTAGTAGTCTGGATGACCATGCAAAAAATATCGGATTACAGAAAAAAAAATGGAGCATCAAGACTTGCAGTATGAACGTAGCTCTCTTGCTGCATAAATCTGAATTTACAAAAGACAATAAAACCGGTAATTTTTCTTTGGATTACTGAAATAGTTTCAGAACAACCAAATAGTTTCTATAAGAAAGAGATTTGCATCAGAGGCTTGTTTAAGCCAGCTTATTGCTGGCAGTGTGCAGCAGTAGGGGTGTCTGTTTTTACATATTAACGTTTCCCTGAAATGTCATTAAAAGAAAGTTAATTTATTGGAATAGTCTGATGGAACACAACATTTCTATATCTTGAAACATTTCTCTGTCTTTTTCCTGTTTGAGATTGAGCCCAGTACTCTGTCCTGCTCTCTCTCACCCCGGAATCTGTAGTCTTTATTTTCCCTGCAACACATTAATAGATAACACCTCTTCCATGATGCAACCTTTTCTTATCCCAGTACTTATCTGGTTTCCAGCAACTCATCTACTTTGAAACTACAGCTTTATATATTTATTTTATGAACCCTACGGGATGTAAAATTGTTTCTGGCCATCATCAACAAGCGCTGCTTGCCACTTATTTAATGGATTCCATAAAGACTACAAAATAACTGAGAAATATACAGTTACCCAGACACAGAACAGCAACTGCCTGCACATGCACAAAAGCACACTCCTGAAGCAAGTAGCCACACTGCTCACTTTTGTGGTAATTGGAAAACATTTTTCTGTACTGAGGATAGAACTGAACTCATTTTTGTGACTTAAACTGAATCAGAATTTATTATTTTCTCACTCTCGATGCATGACCTACATTCTCTCTCTCTCTCCCTCTCTCTTTCTCTCTCTCTTTTACACACACACATATACACACATATATATCTGCTATTACAGCAAGGTGCAGCATTTTTTAGCATGTGTACGTCACCTGTAGACGTAGGCTTTCCCATTTGTGAAAGAACGAACAAGTATATGCACGCCGCCCTCGTTTTTCTGCGCTCCCAGGGAAAGTAGCAGTGTAGCTCCTGCAAGGCCTCTCCTGGGACTCAGATACATGCTCACATACACACCAATACACTAATACACCCACACAACACGTACACACAAGTGGGAAAAGCAGTGCTTAATATTGCCATCAAAGTTTCCCTGCTTGTCTGTCACCCACAGTTTTCTTCAGTTGTTAACAATCATCGTAGCAAAGTCAGGGCGTCTGACTGCCAGAACAGACTCAGAAAAGAGAAATAGAACTGAGATGTATTTTTTGATGTGAGAATCAAAATGCGCTTCAGGAAGTCAGAAGCGTCTAATTAAGGGGCAAAGTGTAATTGAAATATAGAATGATTGCAGGTAAAGGGTTGAACTGAAAATCCTATTGAAAGGGCAATTAATGCAAACTATGGTTAATAAAAGCAATCTGTAAAAGGGATGGCATGTGGATGAGTGTTCAGTCTAATCATCATTGGTAACCTTAGCTTGGAGGAGAAAGAGATTGTGTTTAAATGTTGCAAAAATATTTAACACTTCTTTATAACATTTCTACATGCAGCACTCCTCATAGTCTTGATCTCTTTTTGCTTCTCGAACCGGAGGCTCGCTCATATCTCCTGCCTTAAAGCAGTGGTCCGTGACATTATCCATCCATGACATTATCACCCCCCACCTAAAAAGGAAAGCCATATTGGCTGCCACTCTCTACAGGGACTCAATTTCTTTCTTTTTTTTTTTTTTTTTCTTCTGGTGAACGTCTTCTACAAATGGAGAAATGACAAGCACAAAATGCGTGCTGACTATTTGCACAGGTCAGAAAAAAAAGATGTCACAGTCGGGTAAACTGAAAAAAAGGACCTCGCCTCATAAATAAAAAGTAGTGATCCCTTCAAAATCACAGATTTGCTGGGAAACACTTGGGGGGGTGTTTTTGGCTGATCTACTTTTTTGGCAGCACCAACAGAGGGAATAGCTACGCCTGCAAGAGGAGGCTGAGGTCAGCTGACATCTGCCCAGAGGTCATTACTTCTCTTCTGACCCATAACGGCATATGAGATATAATATTTAAGAAGACCTGTAGCGCTATCCTGGCTCTGGAGCAGTTAGCACAAGCTAGATAAACCTTTTACACATTCGTGTTAAGTTGCTTCCAAAGAACCAAGCCACCAGATGCATATTAATAAATCTAACAGCATGTACTCAGAATAAGACAGAATCAGTTCCCACAGAAATGCTTGATGTGTGAATAAAACTATTGTTTATGATAGAGAATAAATTTGATGTAAGGCAGTAATAATAGCATTAATGTTGTTACTGTTATCCTATCAACCAGTTACTGTTAAAGCTGCTATTGCACAGAAATTAATGCCATCTTAGAACCAACTCTCCTAAGCTAGAGTGAGATAGAGCTAAATCTCTCAGTAATCAGCCTTTATTTAGTTTATATTGGGACAGAGAAAGAGAAAATACAGGGATTTAATGTTAGTAACAATTTGGGTTATCACTGGGATAAAACAAGATCTCTGTCTCAGATTTTTTTCAGCTTCTTTTTGTAAGCCATTGCCAATCAGAGTGAAAGTAGGTCAAACAATTGCATCCAAGAGATATCCATCTATGAACTTTGACCTTTCAACGATGACAGCTGGTGTTTCCTATTTGTTTGAAACCAAGTGTGTAAATTATGTTTACAGTGTTACTTTTAATAATATGTGAATCACAAATACAAAACATCTGATTAATAAGGATAATATGAATAACAACCCCTTCCTGCACTGCAATACCATGCAGAAACTGAAAATAAAGGGATAATCAAAGGTTTATTGAAAAAGATTTTGTTTATTTTGTGTTGTTTTTTGTTTGTTTATTGTGTACCTAGGTAGTGTTCGGAGTTCAAGTTTTTAGTTCCTGTTTGTGTCAGTTTTCCTTTTTGCACTGTCATCCATTTCATTCTTGTCATATTTATTTCAGACTGAGTTTTTTTATTTCGTTTATTCTGTTTAGGAATTGCTTCCATGTTTTTTAGCTATTAAGCTGATCTGTTTTCCTTCATCTCTTCACAGCTCCATTGCTCTCATCCAATCCTCACATGATACTCACCACAACAGCCTAAATACCTCTCAGCTTGGTCAGTAACATGTAAGAAGCGTCCATTTGATCTGCCGCACAAGCTTCTAAACCCATCTGGTGTCTCTAGGTTTGTGCACTTTTGTTTGATGTCCTCTTAACATGATTCTGCCTTCATCTTGCTTGAGTTTGGGTCCTCCATCACCACCTCTCATGTCATTCTGGATGTGAATAAAAAAAATATGTCTTTCTTTTTTAAAATAACCAGTTAGGACTCAGCTAAAAGCCCAGATTTGGTGTAGAGCTGGAACCTCTAAATGAAAAAAAAAAAAAATCACTAATCCTGTCAGGCTTGGAGGTTCTATTATCATCACTACTAATTACTCTATAGAAGTCTACAATATAGCCACCATGGTGCAGGCTGTGCATAATGTATAGCCATTACTTATATAACCTTTCATACAGTGTGTTCCTATCAGGTGGAGTGTAGAGCAAGCAATTGTTCAATCAATGAAAGGCAGCGATAGAAAATGTTTCTTCTTTAAAGTCACACAAAGAACAACTTCACTTAGAAGCATGAGTTGAGCAGCTGTGCATAGGGCGACCTGATGTCATGATTTGTGCGCTTTTTTTCTTCCACGGCCCCATGAACTGAAGCAGTGCATTTGACTGGGTCAAAATATAAACAAACAAAAAACATCAAGTATACTTACAGGCACCTTAAATGTGAAGAATAAAGAGCTGCAGTTATTACCAAAGCTGCGACAGTGTTCCACAGGGGTGCTCTTAAAACTTAACTGGGAAATAATTTTTTATACATAATATGATGGAAACTATGGTTAAAGAAAATAAAACACAGCCATAACAAAGACTTTGGAACGTTTTATAACTTGGTGAGGTAGTAATGACAGATTTCCACAGAGCTTTTGTGAAGTTTGGCCAAAGTTACTTTAACATTTGATACAAGGGGAGCTGATAAAAGCAACGTGAGTCATAACAGACACGCAAAGCTGAAAAAGCCGCCTCTGTCCCACATTGTCTCTCATAAGCATCCTAGTTGTCACACATTTGTTTTAGATCTGATCACCTTAGCTGCGAGGGCCAAGAAAAACATCCTAATTTTGAATCCTTTACTCTCTGGTTTAGTTTGGTTTAAAATGCATGCTTGCAATTAACTGTTTTATACACTACCAGGGTTATTCTTTTTCTTTGCAGGATTCTACAGTATCCATTGGCTGATGTTATACTTCCATGCAACAAAAAACTGCTAATTTTGCATTTTTGAAAACTAAAATATCCACAATGCCTGTACTGATACCTTTTTTTCATATACAAACACGTCTTCACCATTGTTGAAGTTATTATGCAGTTTATTTAGTCAACCTTTAATTTTGTACGACTGAACTGCAAACTACCAATTTATTATTTTACAGTTGGGAAAATGGGTGTTTGATAAATGCCCTTTTTTTAAAGCCTGGAGACGTCTTTAATTGTTATCTTAGAGACACTTTGACTGTGGGAGAGAGAATCTAAAATGAGAAATCAAAATTGTACGTTATTAATATTATTAGGTTGTTTATTAGATGACAATATTTAGTCACCTACCAACAAGAAAGAATTTGGGCTTCAACAGAACAAATTTTATTTTAATAGCTCTCAATTACTACTATTATTACCAGTATTAATTGGAATAAAACTTTTGTGTATGAAATTCATTGGTGAAAAATGCAAATAAAAACAATCCCAACACACTATGGGGGCATGAGGGTGAAGTAAAGAGGTAAAGAGGTCAACATATCTATCTTTGGGGTTATTTTTCTACAGAGGGAACAGGATGGCTCCACTGTTTTTAGGGGAGGATGGATGAGCCCAAGGGTAGGGTTAGGCTAGTGACTAGGATTAGGAAAAACAACAGATAGTCAAAATAAAAAAAAAGCCCAAAATAAGGCAAGGAAACACTGTCTGCAGGCGTCAAAGACACATTTCTTGTAGTATTTTTCTGGAAACTGGGCAGAAATGATGACACATTTGGTTACAAACAGACAGGCAGGCATGATATCACCTATGCTACTGTATCCACACATCATACCTCAGATGGTAAAACACTGGCATGCTGTTTGAAAACACAGACTGAACCAGAGCTATGGAGCTCTGTTTGGTTATTATAAATGAGCCAAGGTAAACTATGACAGGATATCATATTTAGAGGGTTATTTTAGCTTATTCATTGTGGAGTCTTTGTTTTAAAAGTCCTAGAAAGAATGATGGATCGAATGGGACCAGAAAACAAGGACGATGGTTAAGTGTGGGCTCCCTGTGGAGATTGCACAAGCTTGAGTTGATAATGTGTGGGCAGAGAAGAGACTGGAGATTTTCTAAGGAAGCATTTATGGCCAGATTTGGATTCACAGTTCCCCCACGTAAATCCAGGAAAATCCAAATTTGTGCAAAAGCCAGGAAGATTTGGCAGTGTTAAGGATGAAGAAGCAGAGCAGCACAACTCAAATTAACGTGACAAACTGTGTGACCCATCAACAAAAATAGTCAAAATCCTACTTTTTTTGCTTCTCCAAACACCTACCTAAAAAGATAATTTCAACTAAATTAAAGTGCATAAGCACTTTTTTTTCTATTTTGCAATTTTACATATAAATTATCTCAAGAAGGGTAAAACAGTCAGATGTAGAAATTACAGATCAGAAATTAACCACTACAACTACTTAAAATGAAACACTAATTTTACATTACTTTTTGCAATGGAGTGACATTTATTTGACACAATCAGTGGTGAAATAGGGGGAGGTAAAAAATCAGTAAGAGCTGCTGACAAACACGATATTTCACGTGTGATTAAACTTTGATACATGCTGGGCTGTTATGTGTCTAAACCCCCCTTTGGCACGGCTTTCACTTTATTTCTGAAGTTTTTATCTTGACAGGCTAATTTGGTTTTAAGTTTGCATGTAGATATTTTTAATAGCAACCTCTCATTATTAATCAATATTTGTGTATGTTGGGGTGAGGGGACTTCAGCCAATCCATTCGAACAAGAACCTGCAGACATGCTAATAGCCATATATGCTGCAATTACTGACATGCATTGAAGTAGTAAAGGTTTTCAATATAAAAAATAAATAATAAATAAATAATAAATTATGTGATTCTATCTGAGATCCTCTTTGCTGATGGAAGATAATAAATTGGGTGAATACCAACAAATAGGAGCTGGATTCTTTTCCCTGTGAACCAATCATTAGGTGATATGGCAGTCTGCTATTGTATTTGCAGTGAAATGCAAACGGATGGTTCACTGTTAACACCAGCTGTCTCTGCTGACCAACACATTCTTCACTATCTGATTCACCACCATCAGAAATGTATTGGTCTTCACTCAGTGCAGGCGTTACTTCATAATAACAGATGTCTATTCAGAATGTGAGATTTGCTCCATCTGCCATTTTAAAGCCCTTGGTTTTATGAATTAAAATATTTCACCCATTTTAGTTTATAATGTCTGACAGATTGACAGTCCATGTGTGTGGAAGTTGCAACAGTGCATGTCAATTAGGCTTTAACAAAACTGGGCATTCAAAACATTTCAACACTTCGTTTTTAGGGGTACACATCATATCATATTTTTCCTCCCTTATGTTTCTGTTATAAAGTGATCTGGTTTTCCAGTGGCAGTACTATTTGTCATGCTGCCGTTTGCCTCAGCAATAAAGCAGATTGCTGTCCACAGGATACATCAATCACCTGCTCACAGATGCTACAAATACATATTGCATACATCCGACTTAGAAATTTGGAATCAAGTAATCAATACAATTTAATCCCTACGATATTTCTCTTCAAAATAAAGCGATATATTGAATACATCCTGAAGATAATGCTTCTGTAGCAACAGCAGACATAAATGTATGCTGAATGAGTCCTGCAGGATTCCTTTAGTTCAGCCCAGCAAAAGGAAGAAAAAAAGACAGAACTTTTACTTTAAGTAGGTCATTAAAAAAATCTAAAGGGATGATTTTACAAAAACTGAAATTGTGAGGGTGTACGGAGGATTCTAATGTACATTGATCATATTTTTGTGTCCTTCTGAATTATACCCTCATTGATCTTCTAAGCTCATGTGATTTTATGCAGTTCAGACTTCAAAAGGCAACAGAAAAGTCGTGTTATTTCTCTGCAACATGTTTTTTTTTTTTTTTGGTCTAAGGCATAAAAAAGCCCTAGAAGAGAAAAAAACTGCACAAAATTCAAGTAGAGTCAAAAAATGTTTACAAAAAGAGAAAAAGGTCCCAACAGCTGTGTGAAATTACAGCTATATCTATCATTTATTGCAACACAGCAGCAGACGACCTCTTCCTGGTCCTCTCCTTGTCGCATCTGTGATTCAGCATGGCTACAACAGATGCAAGTGATGTAGAATGACAGTTATCAGCCTTGACACATAACGCATTAAGGGCGAAAAGGTCACGGGCATCTACTGCAGCATCATCTGTAGTATGTAGCCTGCAGGAGGAGCCGCAACCGATCTAAGTATTAAGCCTTAATATTTGGTATCAAGAGTAACATTAATTGTATTTTAAAGTGGAAGCAGAAACAAAAAATCTTTTAATTAAGATTCGGACCTGAGGAATTTGCATAATTTGATTTTTCCCATGTTTAGCAGATGTCTTGTCGCTATAGGATACAGCTGACCTTTTATTACATGTTGGACATATTAACAATTGTTGGATTATAGAAAACATTTTCTATTTGATTGCATAGACCATTACTCATTCATTAGACAGAGCACAAGTTAAAGGTGCAAATCCTGAGGGAGCGTACTATAATTGCTGCAGCAAAAATCCAGCATGTGTGCAAACCTATGAAACAGTAAATAACACATAAATAATACTAATTTATAATGACCCAAGCTCAGATAAGACTAAAAATCTTTTCTAGCTCTTGACTTTCTCACTGAAGATTTTACACCTAATTTATTTTATAGGCTTTCCCTGTGGAGAACTGGAAATGATGTATATATTGCTGCCACTGGTAAACAGGCCAAACTGGACTGCAAACATTACACGGCCCTTAGCAAGGGCAATCTCCTTTGTATGATGTATTGAACTGAGAAAACAGCTAGAAGGTAAATACATTTATATGGTGGGTGTTAATGCTTTCATGTGCAAGTAATTTCCTTTTTTTTCCCCTTGAGAGTGCAAGCAGTGGAGAGTAACTTTGAGAGCGTTGGTCCTCAGTAGACATGCCCCTGAATGCTGGGGGATGCAATGTAAATTTTTTTCAGCAATCTGAAATCGTACTGAATGTAATTATCTCTCTTTTCATTTTTAATTATTCATGGTGCAGTTATTAAGAAGGTTTCGGTGGGACACATTCAGCGCATCCATGCTTTGTACTCCAGCTTTATTGCATATTTGCATTATCCTGGATGATTTTAATTTTAGAGGCTGCACCAGGTTTAATTTAATCTTTAAAGTGAACGTTACATTAGATATTAATTCCTTGCCAGAGTGCTGCTGTCCAGTTATCTGTATGTCTGACATGAGAGTCAGAGGCTTTTCGAAGCAGGGACTACCAAGAAGTGTTTAAAGCTGTCAACTTATAATAACTCAAATATTTAAATTTTAAATTACACTGTAACCTAAATCAACAAAGTGTAACTTTTAGGAGTGCTAGCCTTGTACCCTTCAGGTTTGGCACCCATAAAGGCCATTGGCAGCACTGCACTGTTGCAAAATTAAACCGTCTCCTTGTTTTTGGGGGATTTAGCAGACCACTTTGCGCCAGCAGATTGAAAGGTCATGGAACTACTTGTAAAGAGAAGAACACATTCACCCCTCTAGATTAAATCCTACAACAGAGAACCAAACAGGGGTATTGGAGACAGTGAAACAAACTGAGTCGCAGAGCGACTGAATAGGGGAATTCTTGTTGATGCGCTTGCTGTTCAAAACTTCAGTCTAAGTTGCAGCTGAGATCCTTTTATTGGTATTGATCTTCAAACAACAGTTGCAATGCAGCATAAAATGGATCCACAGGTTCAAGTGGTGATCAAAGGCAAAAAAAGGAACAAAAACATACATCCCAAGCTTGAAGCAGTCAGCAAAAAGTAGACATCCCCCATCACCCACTTACCGAAACTCCTCAGGCGAGCACAACAGGTGATCTTACAATCATTTCCCACACCGTGTTATCAGAACTATGCCTATCCACCACAGTGAGTGTTACATCTGTTTTGTTTGCAAACAATAACTCTCATGTCTGTGCAAATTCTCAGTCAACCAGATCACAGAAACCACAAAAGCAGGTTTAAATCATTCTTAAATTTGGTCCTTAAACTTATCCTGAAGAAGTTAATCAAGCACACTCATCAAGATTTAAATGACCGTACATAAAATCCATATAAAACAAAAGACCCATCAATAGGAGAACAAAAGTGGGTATTACAAATCTGCTCAGTTTATTAAAATCCTGTTCAATTGCATAAGTGCTCTTATTTTCTGAGATCCTTGATCCTAGTGCACAGACACAATTTTTTAGTGCCAACATTATAATCCACTCGACTAGATAAAGTTAGCTCTTCAAAACTACTTTGGTAGACTTTCATAACATAAACAAAGCATAATTTATTAACTTTTTTTTACACCTTACCTCCCACTTATCACGCAGATTTAAAAAGTTCTTTATCAATTATCAAAAACAAGGCAAGGACAAATGTCTTATTACAAAAAAGAAAAAAGATAATAACTTTTAAACAATCTGATGGTTGAATATCCTAAATAATGGGTAAATAAATTGATTAAAAACATTAAGTATTTATGTTCCTGTGGCCATATGTTTAATTCAGTTCTATTCAAATTAGCTATTTAGCCCCAATTCACAACACATGTCCTCTAATGTTTTTTAATAAAATGTGATTCATTGCAATTAAGGAATTACAGACCCCATAATAAACTTAAATAAAAATGATGGAGTACATATTGGAGTTTTATATCAAATCAAATCCTTTTCTGTTTTAGCACAAAAATTTTGTTTTCTTTTGTGAGTACTAAGGATTCTTAGAGTATACAAGTCTGAATCAGGGATAGAGGTATGATGTTGATAAGCTTCTCAAAGTTTGGCTCAATAATCCAAATGTATCATTTTTGTTAATGCACAATTATATGTGCTTCATTTTTATATTTTGATTTACCTCCAAAAAACCTGTTTTTCTCACACTCTGGAGATGGGAACCATCATATGTTCAACATGTGAATCAATGTTTAGTTTTAGCCACTGAATCATATAAGTTCCATCAGTAGATAGCAGGCTGCTCCGGGCAGTGTTGGGAAAGTTCTCTTTCTACGTGAACTAGTTCAAAGTTCAGTTCACACATTTTAAAATGAACTAGTTCAGTTCATAGTTCACAATTCCAAAAAACGAACTAGTTCATAGTTCTTTTTTTTTTTTTTCATATATTGCTCAATTACACCCTAGCCTACTGTAGAACCACAGACAGCAATTATTTTATCAGTTGTAACTCTGAAACTGTGTGTCAGATTTCATCTTCATATCCAGTTTTGAATCCTTATCCAACCAGGGTTTACATTAGCATTGAGGGGACAGCATTTCCCCATTGTTGCTTTAACGCTTTGTTGCTGTCCATTCACTTCACACTAGTAGCAGCTGCAGCTTTCACCCCTACAGTATATTCTCAAAAACATCAGGAAAATGTGCTGCTTGAATGGTCTTTTTTATGAGTAATTATTAAAAGAAAAATAGGAAAGTAGTCTTTAAGGTGCAAATGTTTTTTTTTATTTTAATAATTTTTTCCATTTGAAATTCCATTTCAATACATACTAAAAAGGAATACTAGAATCCTGGAAAATTATACCAGGCAGGTTTAACAAACAAGTTACATGGATAGTAAAACCCTCAAGAACAGGGGTCTTCTATGTTTTCCAGACCAAGGACCCCCAAACTGATGGCGAGATGGAGCGGGGACCCCCTAACTATATATATTGTATGAAATTGTGTCCTATAGTCACTCTATTACAGATGGAGTAATGTAAAGAAATTAATTTCTCCCTGGGATTATTAAAGTTTTTCTGATTCTGATTCCTGGTTGATGGGACAGGTGTTGTGAAGGAAACGGTGCCCAGCTTGAAAGAGCTCCTGTGTGTCGCTGAATGTGAGCATTGATGACTGAAAGACATCTTCTGCCTCCATTTATCTGTTTACTACAGTGTGTTGATTTCATGTTAATGAGTATTTAAAGACATTTCAATTAGTGGGGGAAAGAAATGCAGGGGGGGAATATAAAAATATCAACTAACCATGCAGACCCTCATGCAGTACCTCCGTAGACCCCCTAGGGGTCGCGGATCCCCTGTTGAAGACCTCCGCTCAAGAAGATTTTACTAACACAAACTGAGGGACCAGGCTGAGGTAGGAATTTAAGGTTACTGAAGTGCGGATTTTTTTACTGAAAGCCGGCGGGCAAACTTGTTGCCATCATCCTCACAGACCACCTGGTCATAAACCTGTTTTAAGTCACCTCCATGCTGCTGTGGATTCCACGCTGCATTTTGTTTTGATGACGCACGCGGCTGTAGGCTACGACGCTGGTAGCTGGTGTTGCCAGATTGGGTGTTTTTCCCGCTACATATTAAGGCCTGTTTACGGTGTGATTTAGCCGGGGTTTCGCCTGGAGGGCTTTATAGAAATCTGGCAACCTATTGAACGGAGCTGAACTGAGAGAGCGTGCCGTTCACAGACACCAGAATGAACGAGTTCACAATAACGTTCATCAGGCAGTAATGCAGTACGTTCAGTTCACGTTCGCCCAAAATATGAACGCGTTCATGAACTTTCGTTCAATGAACGCGTTCAGGCACAACACTGGCTCCGGGATCCAACAGAACCAGCTACATCAAGAGTTAGCTAAATATTCTAAATATGGTTTCATGCCTGACCCTTCTTTTTAATTTTCCTACAACATCAAAGCATCCATACAATTTTTCTTATGTTATTCATCCTATCTACTTCACACTTGGCAGGTGTTTTGTTTAGACCTGAGGAAGCGACTCTGAAGCTGTGTGAGAGGTTCAAATATTTTGGCTCCGAGTTGTTTTCTGGCACACTTTCTCAGACAGTGTTTCCTTGCATGTGGGGCACTTAAGGGATATTTTCACACTGGTTGTGATATCCACCATCATCAGAAAACAATCTTTACCTACAGGGTAAACATATCTACAAAATCTCATTTCAGTTTTTATAACAGGCTGACTGAGTAAAGCTCTATTCCCAATGTTTCATCTGGATTATTTGTCACATTTTTAATCAGAATTCACCAAAAAAGCAGTAGATTCATTGTCTTTTGGAAAGGATTTCCACCACACAGCCTTTTCACACCATAAGCGGTTTAACCATTGATTGTAAGTGAAGTTAGCATGTGAGTAGGAGTCTGAGAATGAATGAGACGGAGGTGGAAGGAGAAGAGAAGGCAGAAAGTCGTAAGAGACGCAGCTAGAGGGAAACAACAGCACCGACGCCTGCTGCTCAGAACTCAGTCCATTGAAAAAGATATATCGTCCTCGCAGCGGAAAACTGCAGGATGCCTGCCTTGTTAGCCAGACATGCAGCAGGCTACATCCCAGCAGCCTCTGTTACATATTCATTTAGCCTGATTAATGGATGTACTTTCTAGGGGTGTTGTGCTTCTCTATATGTTCTCAGTCTTTCCTAATTCTCCCCAGAGAGAAAGGGATGTGCATCTGGTTTATTCAGAGCTAGAAGGGGAGATAAAATTGCATTCTACCCTTCCACCCAATAACAAATCAATGTTTTTCTCTCCCTCTGCTCACTTGCTTCAAGAGCTTTTTACAAATTAGATTGAGATCATGTATAATTCAAATATCGTAACAGCTTAGGTTGTTGTCCTTTTAAACACGTATTTAAGTCTTGTACCCAGCTTCCGGTCATAACTCAACACCAATGCTGGTTTTGAAGTTGAGTTAAACTTGCAACCAAAGCCCATTTTTTTCTGCAGAATATATTTCTACTTTAGTTAAGATTGCAACAGCACAAAAACTCATATTTCTGCAGTTTGTGGGATGAAAGCTAAGTTATTTGGTTTTTATTTATATTTAAAATACATGAAGGAATTATTTTCAATGAAGAGATATTATGTTTATGAAATCAATCCCAACAAAAAAGTAAAAACACAGTTAAAGAAAATTGAGACAGAATAATAAATCCATTTTCAAAACAAGTCTGCAGCATCTTTGTTTCTTAAGCCCAGGGCTAGCAAAATAACCAGAACTTATATCACAATATATTTCTTATATCAGTTGATACAGTCTATTTCTGATGTACATATAAACAATATAGAAGCCTCATGAAAACTGCCAATTTATATGCAAAGTCCATGAAACTCCTCAAGTAGAGTATATCTTTTTTTTAGAAACTATTGTTTAAAAAAGAAAGAAAATCTAACCTATGAAATGCACATTTAACCAGGTGATTAGCTCTCCCTCTTCATATTTCTTGCCTCATTTCTTTATTGCCACCTTTTATTTCATGATTGACTTTCATATGTTTAAGAAACCAAACACGCATACGCCTGAAAGATGTTCAAAAATCATTATAATAAATTGGAAAAACAACTCATAACTAGCTCTGAAAATACAATTCAAAGCTCCCCCAATTAATTCTCAGAAAGGATCCAGCCTCTACCCCCTCACTCTAGTCTTGCTTTATGGAGTTCCTTTCTTTTTAAATAAAAGATTGGTTCATTTTCCACCTCTCATCTGATGTAAAAACAAAACAGATCTCGACCCCATTTTCTTTTTTTAACCTGGGCACAGCGACGGCTGTCAACACTTATAAGGTTTGAGCCAAACCTTTATCGCAGGGAGGATCAGCTCAATGAAAAAACAAAATGAATCAATTCACATATCAAATAATGTCACAGTACAGCTCCTTGTTAGTGGTGACAAGCTTGGGTTCTCCTCTCTAAAGTCTGTGCTCAGGTTTTCTACCCTGACTATCATAAGACTACAGGACCAGTTGCTGCTTTAAGAGCAAAATGCTTTCTACTCTGTCTGCACACAACAGTCTTTTTCTCTTTCATTAGATGCTAAAGTCATTTGCGGGCAGATTTGGTCATAGGGCAGGGCGATACGACCTCAAATCAATATCACGATAAACTGTGTAGTTTTACTTCGATAATGATAAATGCACAACAAATGCTCTGGCTCCTATATAAAAATAAAGGCACGTGCAGGAAATGCAGCTGATCTATTTATAATTTATTCATTGAATAAATTACATTACATATTAATTTAAAATAAATATTAAAGTCTTGTACCTATTTAGGTTTAAACATTCAACAATGTCTCATTGAACAGGAGAAAATGTTACCTCTTTTGCAAACATTTCTCCACAAAGGCAATGGAGCCTTTTGCACATCTTTGAACTCAACAGAGTGGTTGTGCTGTAGGAGGTTGGATGTGTTACTTTGGGTATTCCCGATGATTCAGACAAACTTTGCATTTCGTGTTGTTTTGCTCAACATCTGAGCATGCAGTGAGAATACACTGCATGGTTTAAACTTGCACACCATCATTAAAAATCAGTCTGCCTCACGCTCAACTCTGATAATGCTGTCTCGACTTCTGCTCTGCTAGCTCAGCTTCATCTCTGTTCTTGCTTGGCTCCACAGGAGTTACTGACATCATTTCTTTTACGGCTGTGTTAGACGCTTCTTCACTGGGCTAATCTGCCATTTTCTTTCTTTACGCTTCTGACTGGATCAGGGGAGTCACATGATTACACGCCTGCTGCCGTTCTTAAAGGGGAATGGTAATACTGGCCACCCTCGCGCACAGGAAAAAAACAGCAGAATTAGTTCATTTCTTTAACCGTTGCGGGAAAATTGTTGCCGGTTATCGGGTATTGCAGGCTAACAAAGAACCCAAAACCACTCCCCATTCCTAAAGGGCGGACCCGTTATTCTGGTTTCATTTGGATTTTTCTAAGCCAAAACAAGTTTTTGGGTAAAAAAATGTTGAACTCAACGCTAATTCTGACATTTTAACTTCAATAAGCTTCCTGGATGGGAAGCGAAACGTCCTGAAACTTGGAAACCAAGTCCAGTGGATTGTTCTTTAACTTTTTTGGAATACCGGTTATCGTAGTGAATCAATCAATCAATCAAGTTTATTTGTATAGCCCTTTACAATAGCCAAATGGTACCCAAAATGCTTTACAACAAAGCCATAAAACAATACATAACACATACAAAACAAACAGATGCAATTAAAAGACACAGAAAGAGGACATCTAAGAGACAGTATTATCCTAGTCAGAATTAAACGCTAGTTTAAAAAAGTGGGTCTGAATCACAATAATGGTAAAAATCCGGTTTATCGCCCAGGCCTATTATCAATAGCAAGTGTCATATCACCGTTACTAAATAAAATTATATTGCGATATATGTAGAGATTTAGTTTTTGTCCGGCTGTACTTGGTCTCTGCATCATCTCCAGTCACCAAGCTTACATACAGCTTACGAAAAACAATGTTTACATCCAAGCATCAACTCCAATAAGCAAGGTGAAGATCCTCTGAAGACCCAGAACAGCCAGATTCCAAAAGGCAATAATATAGTTTTATTTAAACTTTTTGCTCCAGTAGCAACAGCTGATCTTTAGACGCAGAACATTGTGCCTTGAAGTCTAATGCCTGTTGTGATTTCTTTAGAATTATTTAATTAGACCTAAAAAATGTGTTTTATCAGACATGTGTCCTGAGTTATATTCCTGCTATATTCCACTATTTCTCAGAGTATGTTCTTTGTTCTTCTGAGAAAATATCACCCAAATGACCCCAGATGACATAAACAAAGAGTCTTCTGGGCATCCGACCAGGTCTCTCTGCATCACCGTGTTTTACCTATCTGAATCACCAGGTGTGTTTCTGCTCTCTGAGGACCTGCCAAGGTTTTGCTTGAACATGGCTTGTGCATGTCAGAGAGTAAGCAGAAGCAGCTATGTACTTAAAAGCCAGGAATTAGATTTTTGTAACAGTGCCCAGCATAACTTGGCACATTGCAGGGTGCTTGCCAGGTTTCAAAGTAGGAACCTGAGCGTTGCAGAGGTGTCAGAAAGGCTACTGATGGATGTGCTGTTTTTAGTCTGGTGGGTCTCATCCTGTGACTGTGACACTCTTTTGGGCTTTGCACTTCACAAGCATCAGCACTTCTTTAAAACAGAAATCTTTAAGCTTTTCCTTTTAGACTCCCTGCAGTGACAGCACGGTGGGTACATTTGCTTTTTCACCAAGCGCCATTTTTCCATTTGAAAAGGTAAACAATTGCTGTGCAACACAAGGGGCATGCAAGGAGAAAATAAAATGACGGAAATAATGCAGGAAGAAAAGGTAAGCCAGAGGTACCACACAGGAAAAGGAAAGCACAAGAGAAAAATGAGCAACTCACAAAATGACACACGTTGAGAGACAAAACCTTATTGGATTTATTTGCCTCGCTCAACTCATTTATTCCGGCTGACAGTGGGGCCAGTGTACAGCAAAGACGAGCACAGTGAAGACAAACGTCTATTTATACATAATGAACTAGATACAGGTCCGTTTAGTAAAAGCCACAATGCCCATTTCCTTAAAAATAAAGTTGCAATAAAGTTATGTTAACACATGAACATCCATGACAAAAAACTTTTTTAACAATTTTATTTGTGGAAGAGACTTCACCTCCAGTATAATCTCTTCAGGTAGGTAGTAATTATGGGGTATATCTGTCTTATTTTGTGAATGATACAGTAAAAGAACCTGTATCAGGCCTAGATAATAAAGGCCCTGGTTACTGTGTCATGAAATTAGAGTACCAGCATAATTTCCTAGTAAATTTAATAAAAAATTCCTGTTGTTATCATGTAGCTTATTTGCTTTAAACAGCACATTTAGGAAAACAATCTTTATATGTTAAGTCATTCGGTTACGACTGCATTCTTGGTATGGAGTCTGTCATTTCTTAGACTTACACAAACTTTATTGTCGTTTTGTATACACAGAGTGTATACAAAACGAAACTACATTGCTCACAGCTTACAACAGTGAAATGAATATTACCATTTATAAAGTGCAGCAGCGATCAGAATGTAAACAGTGTGGGAGAAAAGGAATCCAGTTTAACAAAAATGGTGCAAAATTGCAAAATAAATATGAGGCAAAATGCAGTAGAACATTGAGTTATGTCCTATTTAAAAGGATTATAAGCTTTCAACCCTTTTCCTCTTTTTAATAGAGTTGTTATGATATTTTCAGGCTTAAAATAGTCAGAACTTTTAACCATGAGTAAAGTGATCTTACTGTTAGCTTCCAGTACTGTGGTGTTTAACCCCTGAATGATGGCAAAGCTAATATTTTAGTTTGTGGGAAATGGATTAGTGAAACAAACTTTTTGGATGGCTGCGTTCAAAGCTGCTTAGGTGTGTAAAGAAAAACAAATCACAAAACAGGAGGATGAGGATAATCTGTTCTATTGATATTCTTATGATTTCTGATTTGCATCATAAATGTTTTTAAAATTGTTCATATATCGATTAGTTTAATCTCACAAACATCAATGGCAGAAAACGCTCCTCTGTAAAAGTCTCTACATCTGGTAACACTGGCTATTGTTCATTTTTTTAATGCTAACTTTAAACATACAAAAAACCACAAAATATCTAAGTTAGCTCATTAGAGTTGATTTTATTTCAGTTTATTTTCAGTTTTCCATGGTTTGACAACAGTAATAAAATATTTTTACAAAAATAGTTTAGGCTTAAGTGCACTGAACCTTATAAACGTATACAAAAAGGAGAAAAAAAAAACCATCATGTTTTTAACAGCAACATATTCAAGTGTTGGTAAGAGCACATCTTTCAGCAAGGTCTCTTAAAATGTGACTATGATCCAAGAACTGCTGGCAGTTTACCAGTATTTATTTTCCGCCCTGTTGCAACAGTAACACACGGCCCTTCATGATTCAACGTGAATCAATGCTCAGCAACACAAGCAGGCAGCCAGTCTTTAGGTCTGCCAAGGAAAGCATAAACTTAATTAAAACACCTCTTACAAGGTGTGTGTGTTTGGAGGTCTGTAATGAAAGCCTAATGCAAGTCACAAATTGGTCCAACAAGCAGCTAAAACAGATGCCTGTGAAGAGTGCCGCACAGCCCCGGAGGGGAGAGTACGGGATTTCACAGCTAATAAAGAGATTGCACATTAAGAAAGCAACATGCTCTCAGACATCCTCTAAAGTACAATACTGAGGTACATACAGTATATAGAGGGACAAGAATTTGTAAGAGATTGTTGTGATTTTTTAAAGTATGCTGTTGTAGTTTAGGTTTCTCAAATCAGTTATTTAGCCTTTTGCTCTTAACCCTAACATTCAAATCCAAGGCTTTGCAGTTGGTGATTATAATATGCTATAATATAATATATTATATTATGCCTTGCTGTTATTCAAAGGGCTTTAGCCTTAAAAACGATCTGCCTCAAAAAAGCACGTGTATCTTCTGGGTGACAAAAACTGAAAATGATTAAGCTTACCAGATAAAAACGATTTAGAGATCTACATTTAATATATACTGTATATATATATTTTTTTTTTAAATTGCTGAATGATCAATTTTGTCCATTCTGCTAACAGCTGAAGGAAATTGTTTTAAACTCCCATAGGTCAACATTAGTAGGAGCCTGAACATGTGGCAACAACGGTCACGTTTAACTCATAGTCACCATGGAAACATGAGGTCAACATCTGTTTCCCTAAGCCAGGCAAATACTAAACTAATGTCACTTTAGATTGTATTACATTTCAGGAGAATTTGACTACAGATAACAGTGAGTGGTACAGGTATAAACAAGTTAGCGCCAGATCCCAAGAATGCAGTCTGGTAACATTCAGTCATGCATACACCGGCATCCAGGATTACAGCACAGAAGACTAACCTAATGAGGGCACAACTTTGAAAAAATACTTAATTAACAATCAGATAAAAAAATCTAATCTAAAACGCACAAAGCAGTCTTTCATTTATTCACCTTTTCTTTTTAGTTTAGTTGCTCTTGAAGCACTAATAATAATAATAATAGTTCCTGTACTTTACCTGTACCTAATGGCTCCTGTACCTTACAAGAAAAACAGAGGAACCCTGAGAACATGACAGCGCTCCTTGCACTATACTGTAGCTTACGTAATCAACGCCAAATCATTACAAAGACTGATAACCTGGAAGAGCAAAACAAGCAATTCAGTCTGTTCAAACCCAATCACAATGCAACTCAATAACAGTAGACCCACATCCTAAAGTACAGCCAAGCTGTAAAGACAGAATCTAAACAAACCTTATACTTATTGATCATTAGAAAGCATATTTTCTTAATTCACAAAAATATTAAATACCGGTACTATCTTGGGGGGTTACAGCTGATAAATTCATTTCAGAAATAGAAATAACTACTGTAACACTCACAATGTGTTAAATAGAAAATGTATTGCCCAGAATGTTTTGCAGTATGAACAAGGTAAATATTAAATATTAATCTGCTTCAGGTGAGTAGTATGGGTAGAGAAAACTGGGATGAAGTCCCCCGGGTCTATGTACTGCTGTTTTAGAGTGAAAATTCTGCACCAACAACTTCATATTATCTGCATCAGGAGCCTATCAGATTCATTAAAATGGCTATAACAATAATAATGAGGCAGTATTGATACACAAACCTATCTATCTATCTATCTATCTATCTATCTATCTATCTATCTATCTATCTATCTATCTATCTATCTATCTATCTATCTATCTGCAGATGCATCATCCAGGCTGAGGCAACTAAATAAATAAACTAAAAAAGAAACAGTACAGTACAGCCCAGTCTAAACCCTACAGCTGCAGTAGCAATAATAGAGGCAATGTTCACAATGTAACTTAATCCAGACCAACACATCCCTCTGTATACACACTTTACTGCAAAATCTTCTCCAGTCCTCCAAGGTTTTGTACTATTTTGTATACCAACAGGACTGTGTAATATTTGTACAAGAAACAGCTCAGTAATTCTGCAGAAAAACTACAGTGTAGAAGTATGCTTTATTTGGAATAAGCCAGATTTTAAAAGACGTTTTCCAAATAAGTGGGGACCGCTAAAATATTACTGCTCCATCAGCATGATGATTAAATCAGATCATGCTTATGGTGAACGCAACATAGCCAGGAAAGGTGAAGCAATTAGGACTATGTCTAAATTAATAAACAGCTTGACCCATTAACAAACGTAAAAGTAAACATTGAACTTCTGTGAACTTCTCATTGAAGTAAGAAGTTCACATACAGTAGAGGGAGGTTTAATGTCCTCAAATTTAATTCAACATGAAGATAACTGGAATCAACCACTTAACCTCTCAGCCATCATTGCGCCACTAAGTCGTTTTCATTAAAAGGACTTTTTTCTGTTTTGACTGCTCACCTACGTTCTGACTTGCTGCTTAGGCTCTCTCTGTATCTAAGTTACTCAAACTTTCCAGAGCTTCTAATCCTGCACTTTTCTACAGGGCACTTATTGTGTTCATATTTATTTCTAGTGGTAAGGGGTACAGTAGCTACCCTAACCAAATGCTATCTTAGCAATCATATGGCTTCTCTTTCTCTCTTTCTTGACTCTTTTACGACATTCTCTGAATATCCCTCTCCTCTCCCCTGCTGTTTGTGTCAGATGTTCAGTTATTCATCTGCCTCCTTTAGTGACAATGGTATGTGTATTAAATTTAGTACTTCCGTTTTGGAGGCGAGGGTGTCAGAGTCCGAGCTTTGGGCTATTGAACTATTAGACTAAGCCCACTAGTTAACAACCTGGAGCCGCTGAGGCCTGGGAAACATCCATGTAGTGGTCCTCCAACAGTTCCAGCCATAATGAGACTGGGTTAGGGTATGCAGAAAGTGTAGTCATGGATCTCTGCCCACTGGTCACCACACTAACCCGTCAATGTTTCTAACCAATTTTCCCCGCTCAGTGATTCACCAACGCTAATTACCAAGCTCAATCTTGTAATGAGCAGCTCCATATTCAGAAGCGTGGCATTAGAGGCACCAGGGACCATAGCCAAATATTTGCTGGGGGCTAGAACGGGCGATATCAAATCCTACTTGAAACTGCTGGCTAAGGATAAGGTTAAATACAGTAAGATTATTACTCACACTGGTGGTAATGACAGCCGGTTACGCCGAACGGAGGTCACTAAAATTAGTTGCCTCGGCGTGTAACTTTGCCGAAACAATGTTGGACTCAATTTTGGAGTCAATTTTGGACTTAATTTTTTTTTTTTGTCCCCTCCCGTTAAAACTCTCATCTGAGCATACAAGACACTAATCTAGTTTTATGGAAAAATATAATTAACAAAAAAATTTTATTACCTTTGGGCCCAACAACGCGATTAAACAAGGACTGATATTGACACAGAAACAAAACAAATTGCTAAAATCTCTAAATCCTGAAATCTAAGGTATTCATCTATTTTCATTACAGCTTCCAGGAGGAACAACTGGTATCCTGGGGAATTCACAGAGGTATATAAGCATAAGCAAAGCAGTGTTCTTCTTTCCCCTCGAGCGCTAGGCAGGCTGCATTGCGGACTCCTCATGCATAATCGTTTTGATCTAACGGCCAAGTAAATGACAGAATATCTAAAGAGACACCTTGGTTCTAAATAAAGCACAGAAAGCTGATTGTGTACTTGGTGACTGCAGAAAATAATCTGAGCCAAAGTTTATCCAAGAAAAGATCGATTATCTCTAATTACAAAGCTGTTTTTCTGCCACTGCTCTAAAAAGGACACACACCTGACATGTCTGAGAAGAAGCTCATCCACCTTCTAGACTGAGTGAACCTGCTAAAATATTCTCTATGCACTGGACATGTTTCACTCAAGAGTCTCACATTTTCTGGGGGTCACAGTAAGAAGTTCCGTCAGGGCAAAAATCGATTTTAATTAATTGGATATTTAAATTTTTGTATTGAAACTTTGTTGGATAAAAGCAAGCTGGATGAAGGATGAGTGGTTTGAGCTTATTCTTCTTTCGCTATTCTCTTTTTTCTCCTTTTTACTATTCCGCATAAACTTTCTCCTAAAAATGCTTATAAATGTTCAAATTGTGTCTCTCGTGTACCAGCTGCTAATGCTAAGACGGTAAACAGCATTAGTTCTGCTGTGCTTACGACATAGCTTTCTCATATTGTCCTGAGATCAGCCGTAGCACGCTTTCATTATATATTTATACACTGCGTCATAAGTTCTACCATAATTTCACATAAGTTTTGCCATTGTTTGTTTTGTTTTTTCTCTGCTAATCAGAGTAAGAAGATGCAGCTGCAACTTGCCTATTTATACCTGCCTCTCTCAGTTACTCCCTGCCAGAATGTCTTTCTCCTAGCTTGTGTGAGGAAGTGTGCGAGTGTTAGTGTGCACCAACAGCAATGAGTTCCAGTGTTCAGCTTTCTCTCAATGTATTCTCATTGGTTTCTGACTCCGATAACATTCTTGACTGTTTTTTGCCTGTTCTGTTTTCTAAAAGCTTTCCATACTCTGATCAGAAATCACCTACCTTTCCTGGTCACAGTCAGACTGTCATCAGCAGATTCTGCCTTCATCTGCCCTTTTAGACATCTTCACAATCAGTCTGCCTGCACCAGCTTGCCACCTCTTCAAGCCTGATTCTGGTTTCCTTGCCTGAATTCCCCATTATTTTACAAAATTTCAATAAATGTTTTAAACTCACTGGGTATTTAGCTTGAATCCTGGATTCTCTCATCAGTTGTTAGCTGAATCACTAATCATGGATGTCAAATCATTTACTCCTGCATTCATTCCTAAATTAGCATTCTTTAATCAAAATAGCAATTTGATTAAAGAACCTTTTCTGTTGTTAAAAATTTGTTTTTGATGCAGAAATTATTTGTGTATATTCTGTAAGTTTGTGTAACATTTGCCTTTGAAACTGCTGATGTAAGAATTAATTTGCTATTGTAATATAATACCACACATCATCAGGATAATGCTGACTGAGATCAGGAGCAGAATGGCTTTTAATTTCTGATAATGGATCTCTAACACGTTAATTTTGATTAAAAGTACTAACTTTATTAATTGCCTACAGCACTTATTAAACGTTATTCATTGCCAAACCAAAATGTATTAAATATATATTCACTGCTCACTCTAACATAAGAGTTAAACTTTCAAACACTTTTTTTTCTAGCAAACACTGTCAGCCTAAATTTAAAATGCTCTTATAAGTGTGATAAGGCTGTAGTTACCATGGTAACAGCACACTCCTTCAGATGTGGAACGGAAGAAAGAGAGACATCCCCGTGTGATTGTAGCCTCTTATGGTAAATGTAGTGCATCTGATTTAGAGATTTAATAATAATCAGAGGTTGATTATGGTGTGTGCATAATTAAAAGAGGGAATATTAAATAAATCACTGCTCAAAGCTTTGGTAAAATAATGCTTCAGTAATGGTGATGAACTATGTAAGTGGATTACATGTAACAAATCTGTGCCAATTATCATTGCATTTCCTTACAGACATGTTTTTGGACATTTTTGCATTAAAATAAAGATAGCAGATTATTTGTTTTTTAAAAGCGGTGAGAAAAGAAATTCCCTGAATTAAAAAATAGCTAAATAATTGAAATGTGTCTGTTTACCCAACTTATCTCTCTTATCTTACCTTACTAGGGTCAATACATTTTAATTTCTGATCTTAAAAGAAAAAAGACTCCAGACTGCAACTTTCTATCTCTAAAAAGTATTATTGTAATTCATCATAATGCAGTTATATTGGAAATTTAAGAAGTAGCATATGGGTGGTAGCAGAGAGCCTGCAGCAAAAAGGGAGGACTGTTGTTTGCTGAGCAACTGATAAATCCCATTAAGGTACCAATGTTTTAGCAGCCGCTGTCAGTTAGAGCCAAGCAATAAACACTGCAGAAAAAAGGTTTGTTTGTATCCAGATACAGGTTGCCTTTTCATCTCTGCTGAAAGAGAGCACAGCTTTCTGTCCATCCTTCCTGTCAAGCAGCGAGAAGTCTAATTAGGTAGATGACTCACTGGCAGAGTCCTTTGCGTACAATAATGAAGCCAAAAATCTGGAGCTCTTCAGCACTGGGGCAACACAGGCTGCAAGTTATTAACACCTCCTCATATAAGAGCTCAATCAATTAAAAACAAGATGTTAAAAAAAAGGAATACTGGCATCAGATCTAATTGAGCAGGTAGGTGATGGCAAACAGAGATTTAATGCCCTCATATGATGAGCGGGAGGTGAAGAGGAGATATCTTGTGAAGGCTTCTATCAGAGCTGATTAGATTGAAAGCCAAAGGCTGAACACTCAAAATGCTGTTGACAAGTACCCTAATAGCTTCCATTGATAGTTAGACTTGCTGGCTGAGACAGTGATCAGCGATAATGACGATGGTCTTGTTTCATTGGCATCACACTGACCTGGTTGAACAAGTTGAAGAGGAGCTTCATTAGAAATAAGCGCTAGATATCATAATATAACTCTAAGTTATTGGATCTTCACAAGAAGCAGGGCTGAAAATTGAGTACGGCCTTACTACATAGAGCACCTTTATGAAATAAATAATGGGAAATTCAAGAGGTGGTTTATTAAGGTGGAATCAGAAGAAGTTAAGTTTTAGGAGCAAATGAAGTAAGCAGAGGGATAATAATTGGATTTGAACCTGATCTCAAGAAAATAAATTTCCATTCCATATTTTACATTATTGGGTAAGGCACCATCTACATTCTGTTGCAGCGGTTGCACGTTCAGTAGGATGTCTCACTGGTCTGTTATTTACTGCTTGAGTCTAAGTCTAAAAAAACTACAAAACCACTCACATAGACACAGCTATTTCCTAATTTGGGTAAAGAAAATGTATATCTATGCTGTTTATAGTGATAAAGAGTATAACCCCGGAAAGCCATGAGGTGTCTCACGAAGAGAGCACATAGCACAAAAAACAAGATTTGACTAGACTTTGAGCAAGAATGCAACATCTTAAAAAACTACGGTCTCAAATAACAACATTTACTGTTCCTGTGGTTAAAAGTATTAATTTCTGAGAACATCCTGGGTGTGCAGCACTGCAACAACTCCTGCTGCCGACTGCTGGTCAGCTGGGTTAATATGACATGAAAAGTTTAAGCAAACCACTAATCTTCCCAATGAATGTAACACTTTTAAAAAGACGGTTTTAAATGTTTAAGTAATGTGTGAGTCAAAGAGCTGACTGGCTGTCCTAAACTATGCACTACTTCAATCAAATCCAGCTAAGTATTTAGTTACTCATGCAGCAGGTTGTTCTGGGTTATTTTCATTTTTTTAGACATTTCATAGACTGAGTGCATTGCCCAATGTAACAGCAGCAGCAGTTTTGGAAAGATTTGCTTATAGATGAGAGCAAAAGTAATCAGTATGGCAACAGCACACTGAATGCTGGAAAAAAGTTCATATTTTTTTCATAAAGATCTGCAGAGCTTTCTACATCTAAACTCACAGATCTGCAGAGCTTTCTACATCTAAACTCACAGACAACAAATGTTGTACTATTAATGCTTGCTGAAATTTGTTTTCCATAGGAGGATTTCTTTGATTTATTGTAAGGCTGGTTCAGTGTTGACCAAGAGATGCTACCCCCCACCCCACCCAACACAGTGAAGCAATTGCTGCTCACATAATAAGATTAAGCCAACTCCTGGAACATCGATTCAAGAGTGAATGTGACCAATTAGTCTGCTGTCTTCCCCAAAGAGAGACAATTACCATTTCTCAAATGTGTCAGACATCTAGGTAATAACAAACATGTTTTTTGTGAAATAATGAGAAAGCCTTTTATTTTGCAACCTTTTCACAAAATATCATGTCATAGAAATATAGTCTGGATTACGTGATAAAACCTAAATACTTAAGGCAATGAGGCTCTATTTTCCTATCCAGAAGATTCAGCACCGTTAGGCCCTATATGGTCTGCATATGTGGGGTATTTTAACTGACAAGGTGTGCAGAATAAAGCAAATAAAGAAGGGCTAAATTTTAAGAATGACACAATAACTGAATCTCAATGTTGAATACTTAAAGGAATAGTACACCCAAAACATGATTAGCCTTCATTTTCTACTCACCCCCATGCTGAACAACACTCTGGAGTACTTTTTTGATATCTCAAATGCATCTGGAGATCTGGGAGGCTTCTTGCTGTCTGCTGACATTCAAATAATGGAGGTCCATGGCGCCCGAGACAGAAAGGTCCATAAAAGTCCACAAAAACGTGTCAATATTCCTCCATACTGCTCGTCCAATGTAATCCAAGTGTCCTGAGTGGGTAGCATCCAGAATTTACTCAAAACGAAGTAATTTAGAATGTTTTTAGAGCATAAACAGTAGTGTATAGGATTTCCTAATAGCGCCCCCATGCGCGCTCACGACGCTACGGAAGCCGGCAGACCAAACCGGAAGAAAGTGCGCATTCAGCGTCTGGTCTGCCGATAATGCAAGCGTAGAAGAAGAAATGTGCTGTTTACCTGTGCAAAGAAAGAAACAACGAAAGAAAAATGTCTGAGGACTTCAGTGTTGAGGAAGAGCATGAGTTCTTTGCCGAGCTGAATGCGCTGGTTTGGTCTGCCGGCTTCCGTAGAATCGCGAGCGCGCATGGGGGCGCTATTAGGAAATCCTATACACTACTGTTTATGCTCTAAAAACATTCTAAATGACTTCGTTTCGAGTAAATTCTGGATGCTACCCACTCAGGACACTTGGATTACATTGGACGAGCAGTATGGAGGAATATTGACACGTTTTTGTGGACTTTTATGGACCTTTCTGTCTCGGGCGCCATGGACCTCCATTATTTGAATGTCAGCAGACAGCAAGAAGCCTCCCAGATCTCCAGATGCATTTGAGATATCAAAAAAGTACTCCAGAGTGTTGTTCAGCATGGAGGTGAGTAGAAAATGAAGGCTAATCATGTTTTGGGTGTACTATTCCTTTAATACCTAATAATCTTTTGCATTAAACAGGCTATTGAATAGCAACTGAAGAATAATCTAATTTGATATTTTAATGTAGCTGATGCAGAGTAAATAAAGTGAACAAATTAAGTTATTATAAAAAGTCTTAAATTAGATTGATGGGGACGTTAAAGATTAAAATGCAATGAAACAGAAACCATCAAGATGTGTCTAGGAGAATAAATGTCCTTCAGTTCACAGAAATCACTGAAGCTTAAAACTTGCAGGACTTCTTTATACTGCAGGGCTCCATCAAAACGCAGTCCCACTTTAACAAGTCCTTCAAACTAAATCGCAGACCTGTGATCAATACCCAAAGGTTTAATGCATGTGTGTTATTTTGAATAAAGAGCAGCTTTTTAGGACATTTGGAGCATCAATAATCCATTGTAAGCATCTGTGTCATGCAGAGAATTGATCAGATTGAACAAGCCTGGTCTGAATGTGTTTAGAAATATTTATTCTTCTAATTAATCGATCAGTCTTTGTTGTTGTCAGAACACCTGTGGTCCTGTGCTTCGGTGCTGCAGTCACCAGCAGGGCTTCAAACTCATGCCTTTTCCTCTGGAGCAAAGCTCTGCATGGACACCAATTCAAAAAACTCACAGTACATCTAAAAGGAGTGTGTGTTTCTTGGTAAATATGGCTTTTTGATACACCTAGGATGTGTGTTTTAACGTGTTTCCCTGTTTTTTTTTTTTATTAATGTGTCTGAAACTTGATCCAGAGAGCCAAGTCAGTCATATCTTCTTCAACCTGTTTGACAGTCTGTGTGTCTTCGCTCCCCCGATGCCCTCCCACTGCTCATAGCCCGGCTTTGGTGAATAGCAGATACAGGCTCTCAGCAGGGCTTCGTGTGGTTTCAGTTTAACCAGGCGTATCTCTGCCAGCACTTCTTTGACTGTGGACATCACTCACCGCCTCAGTCTAAGAGCCAAAGCCATCTGCTCTATTCTGAGCCGCATGCATGGCTAGTCTGTCTGGGAGAGTCTGATAGCCTGACACAACGCCGTCACCTCTGTGTGACGCACCGTAGCAGAGACCTGACGAATTTCTGAATAAAGTTGGGATCCATTTGTAGGAAGAAAGACCGCTTCCTTTTTTACTTTATTGAAATAGCAGCAGCCCTATCCTGTCACTGACTTTGTAGTATGTCTGTAAACAGCTTAAGATATTTAGTTACATTTTAACAATCATATTTAATACATTATTTACTTTGTGACAATCATCTCATCTGAAATCTGAATAAAGTGAGAGAAGCTGGACTGGAGATGCAACTGTTAAGGAACTCAAAGATGCAATTATGCTGGATATCTTCTATACTACAGTTGTTGAGAGCAAGACCTCTTCTACTATTGTCTGCTGGGGTACCAGCATCAGAGAAAATTAGTAAAAAAAAGTGGAACAAATTGAAAAAAGAAGAGGGGTTGAGTTCAGGGAACTCATCTATAACTTCTGCTTATAGATTAACTCATAAAATGAATTCCAGAACTGTTGTACTCCAGAACTGCTGTAAAACAGACTGTTACAGAAGATTATTGCTGCCTACGGCTACCACCATCTACAACGACTCATTGAGCTTTAATATGAGCTAAAACAACGTTTATATTCAGGTGTGAAAATAAGCCAGAACGGTCCGATACTGCGTACCAGTTAAGATTTAGAGACGGTAAAGCATTTCTGAGAAGACCTGCTGCCGGAGATTTTTTTGTTCGACCACCTTAAGTGCACAGTTACTAATCTGAGCGACAGTTGTGCAGCATTTAAATCTCACATGCTCGTTCAAAAAGTGTGATGCGGTTTAAACTCGGATAAATTCTTCTTAGCCAGCTTTGCTTGAGCCCAGATTAGTATATGTTGTGCTTAGATCCATGCCTGCAGATGAATCCATATATTACATCCATAATAAAATATTGAATTATCTTACTGATTATTTTTGGATAAAGACCCAGATGAAAGGAAACAAAGACCTTTGAGTATTAATCCAATTAGGATATTGCTTTTGATTGACTTGTGTTTTTCTATTTTCTTTGAATATTTTTAACAGTTTTTAGATTCCCTATTACATTATAAGGCGATTTTTGTGTTTTTTTGTATTTTTAGGATTGTATGAACTGATAAAAAAAAATAAGTGGATGGCACCATGGGTGGAAGTGTTTTAACCATTATTTTTGTTTTTCAAGAGTTTAAATAACTGTTTCATTTATTACCCTGGTTAAAGCTAAAAATAAATTTTAAAATCCCTGGTAAAGTTTAATTGACATAATATCAATTAAGATTTTCCATCTACTAAGGGGTATATATATATATATATATAAATAGAGAAAGAGGCATTTTTAAAAAAAAATATTTAACAAATGAATTAAAGATGGCTCAAGAAATTTTATGCATTTTCCTTTTGAAATAATCATCAGCTATTTAGTTTCAATGTATTCTTTTTTAATAATCAAAATAAAGGTTCAAAGTCTAAAATACAAAAACATAATTAAGTTGTTATATTTAGGATATAGTGATCTGTATACAAAAAAAAAAAAAAAATCTATTATAAAAAAAATGCATGAAGAAAACAATATGAGCCAAGAATTTAAAACTAATTAATTCCACTCAGGCTTATATTCCCTTGGGAATAATCTTCTGAACATCTAACACCTCGCAGAATATCTACAGGTGCTGGTCATAAAATTAGAATATCATGAAAAAGTAGATTGATTTCAGTAATTCCATTTAAAAAGTGAAACTTGTATATTATATTCATACATTACATACAAACTCATATATTTCAGATGTTTATTTTGTTTAATTTTGATGATTACAAATGACAACAAATGAAAATCTCAAATTCATCATATCAGAAAATTAGAATATTACTGAAGACCAATAAAAACAAAGGATTTATAGAAATGTTGGCCAACTGAAAAGTATGAACATGAAAAGCATGAGCATGTATAGCACTCAGTATTTAGTTGGGCCTCCTTTGGCCTGTATTACTGCAGCAATGCGGCGTGGCATGGAGTCGATCAGTCTGTGGCACTGCTCAGGTGTTATGATAGCCCAGGTTGCTCTAATAGTGGCTTTTAGCTCTTCTGAATTGTTGGGTCTGGTGTATTGCATCTTCTTCTTCACAATACCCCATAGATTTTCTATGGGGTTAAGGTCAGGAGAGTTTGCTGGCCAATTAAGAACAGGGATACCATGGTCCTTCAACCAGGTACTGGTAGCTTTGGCACTGTGTGCAGGTGCCAAGTCCTGTTGGAAAATGAAATCTGCATCTCCAAAAAGTTGGTCAGCTGCAGGAAGCATGAAGTGCTCTAAAACTTCCTGGTATGTGGCTGCGTTGACCCTGGACCTCAGAAAACACAATGGACCAACACCAGCAGATGACATGGCACCCCAAACCATCACTGACTGTGGAAACTTTACACTGGACTTCAAGCAACGTGGATGAAGTGCCTCTCTTCTTTTCCTCCAGACTCTGGGACCTTGATTTCCAAAGGAAATGCAAAATTTACTTTCATCAGAGAACATGACTTTGGACCACTCACCAGCAGTCCAGTCCTGTTTCTTTTTAGACGCTTCTGACGCTGTCTGTGGTTCAAGAGTGGCTTGACACAAGGAATGCGACAGCAGAAACCCATGTCTTTCATACGTCTGTGTGTGGTGGTTCTTGAAGCACTCACTCCAGCTGCAGTCCACTCTTTGTGAATCTCCCCCACATTTTTGAATGGGTTTTGTTTCACAATCCTTTCCAGGGTGCGGTTATCTCTCTTGCTTGTACACTTTTTTCGACCACATCTTTTCCTTCCCTTCGCCTCTCTATTAATGTGCTTGGACACTGAGCTCTGTGAACAGCCAGCCTCTTTAGCGATGACCTTTTGTGTCTTGCCCTCCTTGTGCAAGGTGTCGATGGTCGTCTTTTGGACAACTGTCAAGTCAGCAGTCTTCCCCATGATTGTGTAGCCTATAGAACTAGACTGAAAGACCATTTAAAGGCTTTTGCAGGTGGTTTGAGTTAATTAGCTGATTAGAGTGTGGCACCAGGGGCCATCAATTTTGAACCTTTTCACAATATTCTAATCTTCTGATATGATGAATTTGAGATTTTCATTTGTTGTCCTTTGTAATCATCAAAATTAAACAAAATAAACATCTGAAATATATGAGTTTGTATGTAATGTATGAATATAATATACAAGTTTCACTTTTTAAATGGAATTACTGAAATCAATCTACTTTTTCATGATATTCTAATTTTATGACCAGCACCTGTATATCCCTTCACCATTCATGCAATGCTTATTATTAGCATTTTGCTAAAGACAAACATATAGTAGAACATAAATGTGAATTGTAAAGGCATTATATGGTTTCAAATTTGTTAAAGAATGAAAATTATTTGTGTTTTTAAATGCAGCATTCTGAATATAAATACTGTGAAAAACCACCTTTCACTGCAATTACAGCTCTAACTTTATAGGGTATTTTTCCAGTTTTGCACATCTTAACATAAAACGATGGTGTTTGATAAACAAACGTGTTCATATTTTGGATTCCGGCCTAAGACCTGAAAATGTCAAATATATGTAAGCTGTGAATCTCCGCAGTTCCTCTGAAGTCAGGCCTCTTCACTTTTTCTCTAATGAATAATATCCCTGCCTGGCCTGGCTGTTTATGCTAATGGCTCTTTCCTTTTAGGTTTGCAACTCGGCTCCATGCCTTCCATTTTTGTATGATGGATCAAACAGGACACCACAAGCATATCAGTTTAGGATGTGTTTTATGGCCTACCATCTCTTTGTATATCACAAAACATTCCACGAAAGAAAAATAAAACATTGAAGTAAGAGGCTGTGACATGACAAAATGAGAAAATGTTCAAGTATTCATACTTCTGCATGGCATTGCATCTCACAAACATTAGAAATGAAGGATGAGCCATTGTGATGCTGGAAAATTGTCAGAGTTTGAAAAATGCTAGCTACTCTGTGTCTTGCTTTATTCATCCACAGTCAGCTTCTCCGTTTGTTTATGCAGCACATCCAAGAACCCCTTGGATAATTCAGGGCTCAGGGATTTTCTCTCAAGCAAAGTTGAAGGAGTTGCTTCGGTTTCCATCTGTCTATAGTTTTGTAAGCGACGCTATGGCCTCAGAGGGCATTGTTTTCCTCACACAGTATAAACTTCCAAATGATAGAGGCTTTATTTTCTCTATTTTTTTCAGACATAATTACAATTGTTAGTTGTGGTACTTCTGCCAACTCAAGCGTTAATCTAACACCTATTTTATCTTGTCTCCTAAGTGCCATAAAGCCTCTGGATATAAGAAACCTTTCCAAACACCCCTTTTCTTTCGACATTGTAATGCAAAATAGGATTAGTGTTCGTTGGGCCGATATCTCTGCACCTCACTGTTTCTTTACTCCTTTGCCAATGCTGTGTTTTTATTTTTTTATCGAGCTGTTATTCAGACCTTTTTGGAAATGGTCTGGTGTCTAAAAATTTCTGTCGCTGTTGTCTCAGTCCTGTAGGGCACATTGCGTATCTATGGCAACCACAAAGGGGACAAGAACAGAATGTTTTCTTCTATATTTAAGAACTACATCTCTTATTAAAAGAGATGTAGTTTTTCTAAAACGAAAAAACAAAAAAAACATGCATCTGTAATACACTTGTTGAAATTAAATTTACCTTGTGTTTCCACAATAATAAAAGGCTTGTTATTTTGTTCATTAGAAGCTCTAAAGATTTGAGGAATGTTAAACATTTTAGCGTAAGCACAAGGATGTTTTTTTTTGGCCTCTTTCCACATCACGCCCCTGGATAGTGGAGTCTGGGTAAAGAGATTTTAATACGAAAAGCTGGTCACTGTAACTGAGACCAGTTAATCTCTTCTTATGGTATTAAGACATTAAGTTAGTAGCCAGATACACTAGGATGTTATCATAGGGTAAGTAGATTAAAGCCCCAAATATCCTCATGAACACTTAAGCTAGAACCCTACAAGGTAATAATACATGAGATGCATTTCTTTTTACAGCTGAAACTGTCTTTGGAATAGCCGTTGCTAAGGGACGTTTTTCATTTGCATCTTTAAGTTTTAAATTCTTTATGAGTAAGAAGAATATCTATAAGTATTAATAAACTAAAGAAATAGAAGTTTTTAAAGGAAAAAAATACCTACAAAAATGTTGCATTTTTAATAAAAATGTTATCCCCCCCCCGAAACTAGGATTATCAGGACTCCACTGCTGGTGCTAATGCGAAGGAGGTCAGATGCAAGTGTTTAGCTTGGACTAGTGAGCTTTTACGGTGGCAAAGAGCCCTTTGGACAAGGTCAGGCCTTCTCAATAACTAAAGTGCTGACATGAGGATAATAAAAGAAGATAACTTTAGGGACAAACCTCTGAATCAGAAGTTCAAAGTGTGGAATTAATTAGGAAACAAGAGAGGAAGAAGCATCTTTAACATACAAACCGCTGTTTGCACAAGAGAAGAAAAAAAAAATTCATATTTTTCAATCAGGGAAAGTATTCTTTTCTATTAAAGGGGAAATTTGGTTTCATTATTTCAGATTTCATCCCTGCTTTGTTCCTTTAACATGCAATGTTACCTATCCGTGTCCTGGTGGACAGGAAAGTTTCTATTTGCTTCTTACGATGTAAAACATAAGGACTGAGTATTGATTTAGCACATAGCAACAGGTTTAAAAGAATTGAAAAGAATCACTGAGAGATGTTTAAATATGTCCCTTGGTAGGAAGAGATAGATTTCAGATGAGATAGCAGGAAGATTGAGGTCTGATTTTTGCTCAACATGGATGGATGGATGGATGGATGGATGGATGGATGGATGGATGGATGGATGGATGGATGGATGGATGGATGGATGGATGGATGGATGGATGGATGGATGGATGGGAAAAAGAGGAAATCAGAGGAATCTAGCTGGTGCTTTGCCATTTCTTCTTTATGAAAAATATTTTTTTTTTGTAAAAAGTGACAATTTAGGACATCATAACAATTTCTGAAGGTTTAAGAAACAGGACAAGACTACAGTACGTTTGTATAGGTCCCTCAGTTAAGACCAGAAATATCAAAAAGATTAACAAAGAATCCTGAAAGTAGTCAAACAACTGCGATTATCCACATAAAAAGAGGAACAAAACTTAGTCTAGACAAAGAAAGGGTAAATATATATATATATATATATATATATATATATATATATATATATATATATATATATATATATATATATATATATATATATATATATATATATATATATATATATATATATTTTTTTTTTTTTTTTTTTTTTTTTTTTTTTTTTTGTGAAGCAAGTAGTTCATTAAAATTTGTAGAGACTAGGCCTGCCAGACTTTCTGTGGCCGATGGCTTGGCAACCGTCACAAATCAATCAAAAATAATACTTTCAGCTTAAAATAAAGATAGAATCTTGGCACAAAAACAACACAAAAGGAGTTTTGTCTGACAGTTGAATGCTCTCTGTATCTCTCTCACACACACACACACCCATCCGCACACTGACACACACACACACACCTATCAGGTTTAAGGACACTGTATTGACTTGCAGTCACTTCCAGGAGAAAACCAACTATTTCTGCCTTGTCACTACCCATAAATGTTATACTTTTCCAAATAGCAACCAAATCTTGACATAGGATGTTTTCATATCTAAAAATAAAAACAGGGTTTTTATGTCCATTACAAGGAGAAAACCATAATATAACTGAGTCAACAGATGTTTGCCCCCACAGCATGTGCAAAACAAGCATACACACACACACACACACACACACACACACACACACACACACACACACACACAGGCAGTGCTCCCACAGAGCCAGTAGAACCACCTCTGATCCCTTTCCCCCAGTACTGACTAATGAGCTCATGATGAGAGATTTACCAAATCTCAGCTTGTCTTTTGCAGCATCCAAATCAGAGTGGAGCACTCAACAGGGGTTTTTACATTCTCAGAAACCTGAAGCAAGAGCAGGTAGGGGAAAAATGCAACGCTCTGGTAATGCTACTGTGGGGAAAATTACACTATCTAGGTAAGACATTTCTCACAAGCCAGCAGACTTAAATCCTCCAGAAAATAACTATAAAGTGGTGTTTATGCAGTGCTGGAAGTATAGCTAACTGCCATTTTCAATCCCAGTATGTTTTAATGAGGGCCCTTCTGCCTGTGTAGTCATGTCTTCAGCTTTCCACGCAAAGCAGCACACACCTACTAACAGACACTGTTCATATGCAGACTGCACTGGAGACTTTCCTTCCATTCATTCCTCCTGTAACAATTCTCATCATGCATCTTCCCCTCACATCGCCCACAGGTCTACAGGATCTGTATAATCTGATCCTTCATCACTCAGCGGCTGATCTGTGCACACGAAGGTGGTGCAACATGATTGATTGGAATTGCCTTGCAATTTCTATTTAAAAACAGCCTTGCTGACACAGACAAACAATGCACATCCTTGTGGTGAGGAAAATATTCAAGATGTGGCAGTTATACAATAAGAAACTGGCAAAGTCCATTTAGGCTCTCTGTGTGGGAAAGGAAACAAGCCTGCTACAGAATGCAACATTTATGAGAGGTTGTTTTGTGTTCCTTTGTAGTAAATACCATGTATAATAAATTTCCTATTCTTACCTGAGGATAATGTTGGAATTTTTGCTTAAGTTAAAAAAAAGAAGAAAAGAGTAACTCTATCAAAAAAAATAATTGTTTTCTCTTTCATGTGCTACAGTCCATAAGAAGATCCTGAATTGTTCATCTCTAGATAACAAATTTGTTATTTACTTACTTAGCACAATATCTTTAATTAGCTTCAAAGAAAATAATTTTCAGTTTGCTAAATAATAAACAAAAAGGAATTCAAAGAGAAAAACAAAAAAATGCCTCCTAATGTTATTTTTATTTTTTTTGTGGTTTCTAATTTAGGGAAAGAGAAGCTGTTTACCAGAAGTTTTTTTTTTTTTTTTCATATTTCCTAAAACATATCAGCTGTCATAATTATTGAGTCTGCTTTATCTAAAGGGGTCCCAATAGATAGCAATTGTTCCTCAGAGGCCACACTGAGCAGGATCCACACAGCGTGCAAACATCTGCACAAAGCTGCATGGTGTGCAGATGTTTATGCACTGTAAGAAAAATAAAAAAAACAGCTGATTTTGTGCAAAAACAGGCCTGCAATTATAATCAGAAAAACAAATTATCATTCCATTCAGCTTCAGGGCAGGAATAGTACATAGTACATCTAATAAACACATAGTCCCAATGCATCTTAAGGCTGTTGTTTATTCTGTTAATTGCTATTTAATTAATTAAACTATGGCATTATTATCATGTCTGACCGAAACACCCAACAGAACTTAGGTACCAGGTTGTTTTTTTTGCAATTACACATCAACAAATAGGGTTTTTAGTCTGTAAAATACCAATTAAATGACTGTCTGTCCATCCATCCATCCATCCATCCATCCATCCATCCATCCATCCATCCATCCATCCATCCATCCATCCATCCATCCATCCATCCATCCATTATTTCAGTTCAATTCAATTTATCTCAATTATATTTGAATCTCAGTAAAATTAGATCCAAAAATACTTTATTAATCCCAAAGGGGAATTACATATTGTTGTTAATTATATCTTAGTAGTTTCTCAAAGTTTTTGTAGACACTGCTGACTGTAGGCAGCAAAGATCTGCCACAGCTGTCTGTTCTACAGTGGCTCAGCAGATGTCTCTGATCTGTGTTGTAAAACATTCTGATGAAAGTAATATTTTGTATGACCCCCTATTGAGCAAAGTCAATGCAAAAGCTCCTTTCAATGCAAGAATCGCCTCTTTTTCAGCCTCTTAGATACATTTTAGTCCTGTTCAAAAAAAAATATCCTAACTGGTTTAAGATTTAGACCTTGACTTGGCAAAAAAGTAGCTAGCTTTTTCCGTAGCTTTTACTCTCAACAAAAGTCAGTGAATCTGCCTAATTATAGTGTAATTTTGACAAACATGAGCAGAAACAGCATTTGTGCTGAAATATTCTGGACGTCCATCGAGGAGGGAACCGGGATGTCAGTCAAAGTGCTGATATGCTCAAAAAATGAATCTAAAGTTCAGCGTTGCAGCGACAATTTCAGCGTAGTGGCCCACTACTCTGAAATAGGCTGCAGGAATGCTGTGAATCGTATGGTTCAAATGCATTTTGTAATTATGTAGCAAAAACATGTATGTATATTTTAACAGAGTTGGTTGTTATTCCAGACTAGCCTGTTTTAAATGCAACAGGTGATGTTCCACCTCTCTTTATTTGAACTCATTAAGCTTCTGTGCTTCTATTCCTGCATCACCTGCAATGTCCAGTACAATGAAACACAACCCTTAACAACATTTTTATTACAGGGACATACAGTACATACATACCTTGAGTTATTTATTCTCTGTTGTAAGATAAATTTTTCATTGGCATTAATTTGCTGCTGTCTCATTTTTAAGTAAAGGTAACCTAAGTAAGTGGATCGCCTTACTGGGTACAAAAAAAACTACTGCTACAATACTATTGCAGAAGAAACTGTGCTCTTTAATGATAGCTCTTATATAATAAGGAGTTATTTGTTATACTAGCATCTGTATTTCCTGATAATGGGCCAGTGTCTAGTGGAAAAAAGTAGTAGTATAGAAGTAGCTATTTTAACCCCGATTGTTGACCAAATCATACTAAACTTAAAGTTATCTATCAAACTGTTGGGATATTTTTTTTCTTGAGTCTTGAGCACTATTGGCTTGTTTTTCTGACATTAGGCTGACAGGAAAGAGGGTATGAGAGAGGGGGAGAGACATGCGGCAAAAACACCCCAGGTCGGAATCGAACCCGGGTCGGCCACGTCGAGGACTAAGGCCTCCGTACATTGGGTAGTGCGCACTAATCACTGCGCCACCTGCATGCCCCTGTTGGGGTATTTTTACTTTTTTTTTTTTTTTTTTCATTTATCATAAAGTCTTTGTAATATGGACAAAACAGAAGTAGAGTTTAAAAAAAAAAACATTGGTTTCATGTTAAAATGCCAAATTAAACATATTAAATGTTCAGACTTAGGACTAAAAAGGAACAAGACTATTTTTAGAGATGTCCGAGTGCTCCTGTATGCAGAGCAGGTTTCACAGTGCAATGACCCTGTCTTCCTTTAGAGAAAAAATTTGTTTCAAGTCAAATTTCGTGGCTTAAGAACTGGATGCAGTTTGTCGAATGGGGTTGTGCAGCCACACAGTCCTGAAGTTAACTGCACACACTACACTTAACATCCCACCACTGGGAGGCTAATATAAAAACACACAGACTGTCATTCTTAAACAATACATTTTAAAATAAAGGAAGCCATCTTGAACTTCCAGAGCATAAATACTACAAAAACTATGTTCAACTGTTAAATCATTGTACACAAATCAAGTCACAATCTTTTTTTTTTGTCTCTGGGACCAACTTGCTATGACAGCCCAACCCAAATTGAGATAATAAAAAAGGAAACAACACAAATCGTGTACAGTGGATGGTTAGAGGTGAGTCGAGTCAGGCTTAGATCCGGATCAAAAATGGCTAGCAGGGAAATGCATGCATACACACAAAAAATATTATTTAAATCAACCTAACAATCTTTTTTTGAGTGAAACCATATATTAAGACATATATTAGGTAAAGAAATCTACACTCCACACAGAAAGGCAACCTTTTACAGTAGATGTGAGGTAAGAGGTTGATTTTTATTCTCTAAATCCTAAATCAAAAAGGAAGTGAAAATAATAGAACATATGGTGATTTGAAAAGTTGTGCTAAACTACAAAAGTGCATTAAAGTCACATGAAAAGCACCATTATTCAAAAGCAGATAAAGTCAATAACTGAATTTCAATGAGACCTTTCAGTGAGCTTTTGCCATTTCTTCTGACAGCTGGTGACAGGATGCAGCTTGTTGCTTTGGTGAAGGGTAGGAACCCTTCCTCCTTCTTCTCACGCACAAGAAGAACAGGTACGCAGAGAGGAAAAGGGGAAAGTTTGGAAGCTGGGGTCCTAGCAGTCTTTCAGGAATTCATTATTTAGTCTGTCTAAAAATACATCAGAGACTGCCTCCCTTCCAGCTCAGGGTGAATATGAATTTCACAGCAAACTCAAAGCCGCCTGGTCTGATGTGAGGAGCTGCTTCATCTACTGTACATCAAGGTAACATATATGTGTGCAACTACACTTGCACCTCAGTTCTCACAGACGCTATAAAACCCACAAAAAACTGCAGGGGATACTTTGAATCATAACAAGAAACGATGAAACAGAGGTGGAAAGTCTCATTTATATTACCTTAGAAACTAATTTTAAAAAATTCTCCCTGACACTCTGACCTGATTTTGATAAACGTGTTCTGGCACTTGTGTAAGCCAGCTAAACTGCAGTAACAGCCCAGCATTATGGCAGTAACTTCTACACAAGGAACCCTCAGAGCACCTCAGGAAAAACAGATAAGGGGAGCCGATCCACCTCAGAGGCAGCATCCTCTTAACACCACATATCCCTGATGAGTTTTTCATATTGCCTCCTGTTGGAAGGTACGCTGCGTTATGAGCATGAAATCAAACATCTAACAGGTCCAAGATTGGACAGCTCTCTCTGCTAATTGCATTGGGGACAGAAAGTCAACTTAATTATTTCAGCCGTAGCTGGAAACGATGCCTTGCAAATCTATTAGACACATATGCTATGCGAATCATGTTCAGAGTCTCACAAGTCAATAAGCAGCACATGCAGCAGCATAGGTCCCAGCAAACCAACCATCATTTAAACATCTACAATACTAAATCTACTGCAGTTTGGGAGAGTTTAACATATAAGCATTTCTGGACTAAAAAAAAAAACTCTGCAGGGGATTTCTGTTCTGCACAAAAGAGCTGGAACTATTAAATTTTAATACTGAATTATCTTTTCGTCAATATACTGTTGAGCTCATCCAAGAAAGAAAAGAACAGAAGGGCATTTATTTCAGAACAAATTGCAATCTGTCTCTGATTATTATTCTTTTTTTTTTTTACTGAATAGATAACTACTAATTTCTACAAATTAATCCCAAAGGTTTCTTTTTTTGTTTTTTCTTAAGTGTGAAAACAGGTTACACCGTTATAAATAAATTAAAGATGAAGGCAACATTACTATACCCAAAAAAAGATATATAAAACACTTTCTAAGACGGTGTAGAAGTTGGATGTCTAAAAGATGAAATTGTGGAGGAATCTGTAGATTTTTCTGTCTTTTCGTTCTTCAAACATCTCTGAATTAGGCTGGTTTATGATTGATATGATTGCATCCATGAGGACGCACATGGTCATACGGCTAAATTACGCCATTTTAGCATCCATGCAATGCAGATAAACATGGCGGATGAGCAACAGCTCCTACTGGTAAAGGGTTTGCATTTATAATAGTTTACAGTATAGATATCTTAAGGTTTTCCCTAATATCACCACCATCTACAGATACTGAACATTTCCTGAAAAAATTACTCTTGGATGAAATGAAGAAGCATAAAAAATGTTAGAAACAACTGTGTTTATAAAATGCTTAAAAATGCAGTATGATCAACGTTGACCCATAAAACATAAACCAGCTTTTACTGATTAAAATATTTAGGGCATCTTAAATTACAATAACAACATTGTTTTACTGGAAAGTTATTTGGCTGCTAATTTGGCAATGATGCCGTTTTGTTGTATAACACAATTAATTCTATTGCAGTTTCTTAAAGACTCAACAGTTTTATTCTGCATAAAACAGAAGACATTATGGATTAGACTCAAGGCAAATGCTTTACACCAATGGTGGCATAAACACCCAGGTTCCCTTTGGTAGCTTTTTATGTTGAATCAACACAATCGATATACATGAAACTTTTTGTTTTTATGAAATATTCAAGAGTGTCAAAAAAAAAAAAAAAAACAGATGTACAAATCATGTTTCAGAAACCTGAGTGTGTACTAGTGCAGTCAGTTGTTTGACACCCCCAAATGTTAAATATGTTTTCATTTTTTAATAATAAATAAACATTAAATAGCTGTATATAATACACTTTTTTTGGAGTTGTCATTTTCTTCTTAATTCATAGTATTTTTAAACATTTTTAAAATAATGTTATGTTCACGTTATGTTCGCATTTATGTGGTATGCAGAAAATGCCAAATTCAGCTTGAAAATCTGTATTTGTCAGAATAAAAAAAAACTTTAGGTGATCAAGTGGGGATTTATGCTTATTTGCTGATTAAAATACTTAATTTGATGAGCCAACATGGTTCCATTAACTACGATAACATAAACAAATCATTATTACAGGGTTAAAATAAATCATAAAAATCATCAAATTAAAAAGACCTTTAACTTTATTTACACTACAAATAAATCCAGTATGGCCTTTGCTCTTGCTGTCCAAATCAGCATTCAAAATGTTTCAGTGAGGAGTCAGGGTAATTGGATTATTCTCAGATTCTGCCCACATTTCTGCACAGATGATGTGCTGAGGCTAAAAACTGCGTACATGTACATAAGAGAATATCCTGTTATATGTGCTTACAACAAAAGTCAGCATTATACTCCATTAAGTGCAGCACAACAATTGCAGCCATGCCCCAGTTTTAAGCGTGGACTGATGGGAGCTCAGCTTTGAGGGAGGTTAAAAAAGAAATCCGCATGGGAGAAGGAAATCGGGGAAAGGAAAAGCAGACTACTTCAAAGTGTGCATGTGAGCCAGTGGCTCAAGTGTGCTGATTGTACGTGATGTGAAGTCTACAACAAGATCACCCTGACAGAGAAGATGGAGGGATTTTTTTTTCTTTTAGCAGCTCTTTGAAGAATAAGGAGTCTGAACAAAATGTAACCTGAGGTTGTCACTTACTAGTTAATAAGAAAATGTAATGTCTTCCTTTGTGTCTTTGGTTTAAAAAAACAAACAAATGATAACTATACATAATAGTTATAATACTGTTAACATTAACTTACAAATAGTATTCAACAACTGTTCATAGACTTTATTGATTGCAACTTTAGATAGATAGATAGATAGATAGATAGATAGATAGATAGATAGATAGATAGATAGATAGATAGATAGATAGATAGATAGATAGATAGATAGATAGATAGATAGATAGATAGATAGATAGATAGATAGATAGATAGATAGATAGATAGATAGATAGATAGATAGATAGATAGATAGATAGATAGATAGATAGATAGATAGATAGATAGATAGATAGATAGATAGATAGATAGATAGATAGATAGATAGATAGATAGATAGATAGATAGATAGATAGATAGATAGATAGATAGATAGATAGATAGATAGATAGATAGATAGATAGATAGATAGATAGATAGATAGATAGATAGATAGATAGATAGATAGATAGATAGATAGATAGATAGATAGATAGATAGATAGATAGATAGATAGATAGATAGATAGATAGATAGATAGATAGATAGATAGATAGATAGATAGATAGATAGATAGATAGATAGATAGATAGATAGATAGATAGATAGATAGATAGATAGATAGATAGATAGATAGATAGATAGATAGATAGATAGATAGATAGATATCCCTAAATTAAAAAGATTAGATTTCAGTTATGGAAAAAAAATGGTCATCTCAGGTATTTGACTCAATATTAAAATCTATATTATTCAGTGCTGCCAATCAATAAGCTTGAAAAAAAATGAATTTGGTGCACGTACAGAACAAAATAAAAATGTACTTGCAAACTAATGGGGGTATTTCAAAAATGATTATATCTTTTGTCGCTTGCATTGTTTTGTGGATTTTGGGGAGTTTAAATAGAGGTTTGATTATTAATTAATTTAACTCATATTTAATATGCAACATTAATTTCTTTCTTTGGTTAACTTTAGAATTAAATATTGACTCATCAATTCAACAAATGACCAGATGTTAATTATGCTGTATTGAAATCTCCGGTGGGGGAAAAAGTGCCTTTTGATTCACTTTAACTTTTAACTCTTAACACATGTTCTGCACTCACATTTGGCCATGTAGCAGAAAAAGAGAAAATTTTTCCTTGAGCATTTTGCCTACTGACTCCAAAGGACATATATGGGTCTTTTTTTACCCACCTTCAGCTGTTTGCATTTTGACTCCATCTATGTCAGCACACTGCCAGCATACAATAGAGGCTACAAGTAAATACGGAAATACCGCTTTCCTTTTCAGAATGATGCCTGAGTGATCTTTGTCTCCAGGGCAGACATGCACCTCCATAGAGTTCTCTGTGGCATTGTGAGAATGCATGCCTGCACATTTATAACATGCAGTAGAGTCAGCTGTTAGGCACAGAGTGCTTGTTTTCATACTGTGCAATGCATTAATATGTAAATCAATAATAACTAAGGCCAGGCTTATGTAAACTCATGGTAATGTCAAGGATATTTTGCTTTGACGTTATGGTGGGGTATTAGTGAGACAGAAATTTATATAAGACAATGTTCTTTGAAGTGATCGAAGAACAGCTGCGTGAATAAAAGTCCGCTGAGTGCAATGTGAATATCTGTCTGCTCCTTAGAGGCCAGATGGGCAAAAAAGACAAAAGAGCCAAATGAAAAGGATAATAGCAACGAAAAGAGAAAAAAACAAACAAGAGAATTAAGAAGAGAGGGTACTTGGAGCGGAAATGTTTCCGTGCCTCTGCAGCCTGCCACCTCATATCACAGAGCATCCGCTGACAAATGAATGCAGGAGGGCCCAATAATAGAAATGTTCAGAAATAAACGCCTTGATAAAAAGGAGGATCTCCATCCTGCAAACTGATGTGAAAGGTTGGAGGGGGGGCATCAGTATTCTTAACATCAGTCATCCTTCTCAGCAACTTGCATCAAAGCACAAGTTAAAAACAGCATAAAAACTGATTTCTCTTTAAGGTTAACCTTTCTGTTCCACATAGCACGCCTCAGCACTGTTACTATAGGGACCCAGACTTCTTATCTGAGGTTGTATCATTTAGATTGTTACTTTTACTTTGCTTCCCCGCCCAATCTCTGCCAAGACAAGAGCTGAGGTGGGGTTTCCAGATAGATCCTCTGTTTGCCTTCACCTAATATAAGCAAAGAGTAAACAAGCAGACTAAAGCAATCGATTAATGATTCTCTCAGGAAACAGGATAGTAAATGATGGGTTTTGGTAAACTGAAATTAATGAAAAACTCTCATATTTTGCACTCTTTTTAAATGTAAAGTTTTTTGGAAAGATTTAGACATCTAAGTTACTTGGTTATGCTTAGGCTTTAAGAAATACAGATAGACATGAGACAGTCAAGCTTCAAAACAAAACATAAAAAATAGAAGAAAGAAATTATCTGTGCATACACATATTTACATAATTCTATCCTATTTTATGTTGTTTGCTATATTCTAAAAAGCTTAATCAAAAAAACTATTTATATTAATGATATGTGTATGAAAGGGTCTGGTTTGTCCCCAGTAGAGTGTAAACCTGTAACCTTTATGAGATTTGCATTCTAGCATTGTTTATTTTCTATAAACCAGCGGGGAAAAAAATTGGTCCAAAGTAGAGTGAGGCTGCATGGTATTAGTATTTCAGGCTGGGTTTGCGTAAATTGAAAGCAGGTAGGGGTAATAGGCTGCTGAGACTCTTCCTATGTCTGTGCAAAGCTATTATACCGGCGTCAAAGCGAAAGAAGTGATAAGAAGGCATTTGGCTGCTGTTGGAAAATGAAAGCCACCTCCATCACAGATGGAACTGATTCTTCTACGCACAAATGGCTTTACTAATGTTCAGATTTTACAACGATCCTAAGAAAGCATACAAATGTAGAGTATGTCATTAAGTGGGTTTTAACATGTTAAAATAAAAAATAAAAAAGCATAGCCTAGAGGGAATTTGTGGACTTTATTTCTTTTTATTTGATGCTCCAAACCCTTATTGGCGTAGCTGAGTGGATCTGAATACCAATACCTTAATCCCCAGCTTTGCATAACAGAATAGTTCAATTCATCCAATAAACAGATAGCAAGCGGGATGTTGGGGTGACAGCTTGCTCCTCTGCACACCTGTGATGTGCAGATATATTTTGGACTTGCATTCCCTATTCACACTCTCTTCCCAGTGTTGCACAAATTATGATATGAATAGATTTGTTCACCAATATTAAAGATTAAAGCTCTGCTCTTTGTTCCTTATTTCGTTTGAGATTAAATTAGTGTTAACGGTTCCTTGATAGTGATTTTGACAGTTTGGGGGATAGGTTAATTCTTTTATCTATTCTGAAGTTATTTCATGCATGCTGTTCCCATGAGGAGAAATACTTGACATAAAAAAGAAAGAACACATCCTAATAAATAAATAAAAAGAGCAGAATAGCTTAAATTTTTGTAAACAACTAAAAGTGCAGACATCAGTTGTTCTTCCTCCTTTCACTGCAGCAAGCAGTAAAAAGGAGCGTAAAGTGTCCACACAAAAATGAAGATTAAAATTGACAAGTAACCCACGGCTAACAGTGTCCTGCATGTTAGGATTATACAGAATGTCAGGTTGGAGTTCAGATCCCAGAGGGGGGACATGAAAAGCAGTGTGATTATTCATCCATGATCAAATCAAAAACACCTCAAATACTTGATGCTGACATGATTTTTTACAGTCTAATATTTTCTTCCACATATGATTCCTAGGTGAAATAAAAATGTGCAGGCTGAATAACTGGAATATAACAGAGAAGTTTTTTATTACCAATATTCAGATTAATATTTAAACATGATATAAAAAGAGTTTTTAACTTTGCTCATTAGGATTATTGTATTTTTTTTTTTTTTTTAGAAAATTGTACTATATAACACCAATAAAAACAGAAACACAGGTCTGTTGAAATAGAAATTTACTCACTTGTTGGTCAGGGCTCTTTTTGCATGAATTGCTGCTTAATGTAGCAAGGTATGGAGGTAATCAATCTGTGGCTCCACTGATGTCATTAGGAAGTGCAGTTTGCTTTAAGCTTCAGCTACTCTGCATTGCTGCTTCTGCTGTTTCTCACATTTCTCTTACAATCACCCACAGATCTTTTGGAGGTTTAGTTTGCTGGCCAGTAAAGCACAATAACAACTAATTATTAGAGGAGATATAGGTATGGCTGGCTGATTAATAATTTTTATCAATAAACTAAATTTTTTGTTAATGAAGATTTTATTTTTGTAGCTCAGAGAGTTATCAGTTAATTACTTTCTGTTCTATGTGTACTTGTACCTGTTAAACTAGCTAACAAGCTGCAAACATTTGATTTTTTTAATGTTTTTGTAAACATGATCATTTTACAAACATGTTTCACGGCTTAAATTTATTTTTTTGCCTTTTAAACTAAGGTCACATCCCAGAGGGAAGCGCTACCTTTATAAAGTATTATTTACCATTCTTATCATGAAACTTAAATGAGAAACAAAAAAATGCAAATCAGTTTTAAAAACAATTATTTGACTTTTAAGCCAAGTCGCCCAGCCCGATGTATGAGTGTTTTTCCTATGTGTAGGAAAATAATGCACACAGAATTGAATAAACTTTTTTTATGGGGAGTGTCGGCCTGGTGGGTTAGAGCAGTGAGCTTGTACTCTGAGAGGGTTGCAAGTTCCCAATTCGACCCCCACATACTCCAGTCTGGGTCTCTCTTAACCCCACACTGCTCCCTGTGCGCTGCACGATGGCACCAAACATCCAAGGGGATGGTTTAAATGCAGAAAGTGAGATCATTAAAGTTCAATTATTATTAGAATTGTTATTATTTTTATAAAACTTGTCCACAGAGGAAAGCATGAGGAATTTCAGTGAACATGACAGTGAATCAAAATAGAACATGAAATTTCTTTTTTTTTTTACTTTAGGTTTTATGCAATATTCTCATTTCTAGGTAAACTTTCTAGGTAGGAAAAACTGAAATAAAGAAATCCAGTGTGCACAGTTGAGCGGATGCATTTGGTAGCACTAAAGCCTGCTCTAGCTATGCAAGTTTGTATTTTCTTAAGGCCTCCGGTTTCCTTCCGCAGTTTAAAACTCCATCATTAGGTTAATTGGTCTCTAGAGTGCTGTAAGGTACCAAAGCACATGTGCATGGTAGTTTGCCAGCAGTGGCTCTATGCTCCTCAGCAATGGACTGACAACCTGTCCAGGTTTGACCCCTGCCCAATCCTGCAAGGACAAGCATTCATAAACAATGGATGGACAGCTGCATGGCTGGGCCTAACATCTCCTTTTTTGTAAACTAATCTGATACAATTCATTCGTTTTATCAGCCGTCCACTCTAAACAAATCAGCTCCAGAGTCAAATTAATTCATCTAACAGCCTTTTCTTTCAATTTTAAAGGTCGGGAAAGCAATTAAATCAACTCACACACATCTACCCTTCTCTCCTGGACAACAGAGATAAGTGAGAAGGTTGCTAACAGCAACCTTGCATGTCCAAAGGTGTTACTGGTTCAACTGGTTTTTATCGAAACATTTCGCTCCGTCGAGGCGCAACCAAGTGGATTCCAAACGTGCTGCTGAGGTGTGTTCAGCCTGTTGACAGCATGTACGCCTTACTCTCCACATCAGCCTGACAAGCACTCATGTCGTCCTCCTCTCCCACAATTCGAAGCTCCTCTCTGGCCTGTCAATGAGCCTGTCACAGTGAGCAACATCCCTGTCAGGAAAACCAATAGCTGGCTGGCTGAATGGGCAGATGGATGGATGGACGGACAGATGGATAAGTGGATATTTTGTCTGGGCTACTCTACTGCGGGAGTACCACAGTAATTCAGTCAATTTAAACTAATCAATTTTTGTTTCTGTGCTTCACTGAAACAAAAAGCTGGTTTCTGTATGTGAGTCTGAGCCCCTTGGCAAATGGACGATTTTCCTGTGCTGAGGTGTTTTCCGTGGGCTTTCAAACTTAAAAAATCAGAAAAAATTAACTGCTCAGCTTTTTTTTTCAAAAGCCAATCCCGAAAAATACTCATGACTGCTGATTTTTAATCCGACAAATTGTATTATTTATTTGAACAAAATCAGCATAAAGGCAATTCAAGCACATTTATCTTTTGATAAACTGAATCAAATCATTGTGGTGTACTGCTTTTTTAAAGGTTTTCTCTTATTTCTTAAGTGTACAATGCCCATTTAGAGCTGTCGCTAGGAAGACCAAAGGAAAGGGACAATCATTTTGCTCAATTTTAACTTACTTTATTTGCTTCAACTTTAGTCTATTATTAAAGAGCCTTTTCTGTTGTATTAACTATTCAAATGTCAGCTTCCAGACAGAAACATCATGAAATGCATATAGATAACTACTCAACTTTGATTATAATCAATAATTCTATCATTTTACCAAAAGTAGTTGGATTGTTGGAGCAGAAACTTTCTACTTTGCCACATTCAGCCAAACGTGAGCTCATTTTTGTTTCTGCAAGAGAGGATGTCTTTCTGGATTTGTCTGAAGCTAATTTCATGTGTGGGAGAATGCCAATGGCAGTGCTGTTCAGCCAGGTATAAAAACAGCCATGCAGACAAATCGAGGCTCAGGGTCAGAGTCAGGCATGTCAAAACACAAACTGGCTCAGTCTGTAATGAATCAGAGGAGAAACCGTGATGTCCTGGAAAATCAAATGTACAACCCCAACAGCACATGGTTTATAGAATAACGACTCTTAAAGGTTGTTTTTTCTTTTGCTAGTTTTTTTTTTTTTTTTTTGATGAAGCACAAATAAAAATTTAAATAAATGTGATTTAACATGTAACATACAAACTGTTCGAAAAGACAAGAACCTATGATTTATTCTAGATTAATGTTTGCACATTCATTACAGAAATAGCAGATAAGAAATGGATAAACTGGAGAAAACAAACAACATTATTTTTGGTGTATTTGTCTGTAGAGCTGTAGCCATTAGACTGAGTTTATGGGCCAAGTTTTCCACCAAAAACCTGTTCTTCTACTTCAAATGACTGTGGGTTATTTGGTCTAGCAGAGTTGGAAGTGCAGGAAGCTCTGGTTAGGAGTAGCCCCTGACAACAAGAAGTTTTATTACTTGAATGTCAACTAGAGTCTGTATATGTACAAGTCTTTCAGCCTTTAACAGCACCCGAGGAGCTGAGAATGGGCGGTCCTAGACAGGGGCCAATAGGGGCCAATGCCCCTGCAGATCTGGTTCTGGCACAATCTATGTCCCCTCTACTGAAGAATAATATATATAATATATATAATAGAAACTCTTTACAGGTTTACTTTAAAGATGCATTATTTTACAATGATACTGCCACCTGTGGCCAAAACACAGAACTGCAACACACCTCTGCTCACTCTAGTAGTGCTTGTACCAGAGAAGGTTTAGTTCACTTTTTTCACCTTCCCTGGATTTACGATTTGTATCTGAGTTTAGCTGGATACCAGTCGCTTGGGACTATCCACAAAATCCATCTTGAATATAATGCTTTGGTTGTTTGCCAGGTTGGACCCATTTAACATGGACATGCTTGACGTCACATTCACAGAACAGCGTGGGAACTTCCGACCCGAAGTAAATGCAGGAAAAGAAAAGAAAATATTTTTTTCAGTGAAAACTTACAAAATGTGAGTTATATTGGACCTTTAAATTAAGATGTATTTTCTCTAAGTCCTTTTTTTGGATCATTTTATATATTAAATAATGAACTAAAGCCCTGTTTTATTCCTTTGTGCTGCTATGAACATAAATAATTGGCCTTAACCTGTGTCTCTGCTACTACAGGTCAGCTTATCTCATTTACATCATTAACAGTCCTCCCTCAAAAGGCTGTGAGATCAAATGATTTTATCAGTGAATAAAATTTTCTGTTTAAATTTTATGGTTTTCTTTTTTAATGTTGTTGTGTGAATTACAATTAGATGATCTAATAATAAATATCTCCAGTCTCCTAATACTACATTTGGTAAATATCATACTAATACTCTATGCATTAAAAAAAACTAAAGATTAAGTCATAAAGAAAATGTAATTAGGTCAATTATAAAGTTAATTCAGAAGTGACTGTGCGGTCCTTTTCATTTGTATACTAGTCCATGCATGAAGACCTTTCAGTGTGTTATTTCTGCTCAGATGTTCAAATGCCTAACCTAACTCCTCATTAAATGTCTCTGTAGCAAAATGGTTTCCGCTTGAACAAATGGAGAGATGAGACATTGGAGGTATAGAACCGACAGAGACAGAGAAAATGTATGAAACTTTCAAGAGTAAAACCACAATCTCTGCTCAATCTGAAATGCATTTTCTGCATGAAAAAGCTCACGGAGACCAAAGTGCAACTCACAGAAGAGCAGCAGGGGCTCAAAAAAACAGATTTGACAGCAGAAAATGTTTGGTTTTTACATTCAAACATCTCATTTTTCTTTCCAAGAAAGAATAAAGACTAGTCGTCAAACCTGCCATGTTTGAGTCCACGAATATGTTTTATTATAAAGCCTGTATTTCCTGACTCCTCTGTCCTCTCACTAAATGCATAAACCCATCTGAAATTTCATTTTAACATGACAGCAACAACATTATGACTGTTTGAAATATGGACCAATAAAAGAAGCTGTATTCCGATGTGAAATATACTACTTTATAGCTCCTCCGCACTGCAAGAGAAGAAGCAGCAGCCTGGTGACAAACAAGGCTTTGATTAATGACCAACTATAATTTAATCTTCGCTCTTTATGCTGAATCTGTAATCAAAACAGTTATAATACAATTTGTTAAAATATAAATATATATTTGATCAATTTTACGCATCATGATGGGGTTAATTTGTTGTTACCTTTTGAAAGCAATGGCATTTAAGCAGGAGTTGAGTTTTTTGTTCTTTTGGGGGGTATAAAAATTTAACATTCTATACCTCATTGGTTCCAAATGTAAAATCAAAGACAGTATGTAAGTAATCTCTAATACGGATTATTAAGAAGATCTTTTGTCACTAATGGAAATCGTTAAATTCAGACATTACAATCACTCCTATGTTCACAGATGTACACAAACCAGCACCTTAGCATGCAGAGTGCTTAGTGAATGATATGATGTCAACCATGCACTGAGTGCTTTTATTGGGATTTTTCTTGAGAGTAAATATTCCACAGTCAATTGTTAGTGATAGTACTACAAAGTGGAAGTGATTAGGAATGTCAGCAACTCAGCCGCAAAATAGTAGGCCACACAAAATCCCACAGCAAGGCCAGCAGATGCTGAGGCACCAAGTGTGCAAGGGTAACCGATTTTCTAAAGGGTCATTAGGTACAGAACTACAAACCTCATGTGGTCTTCAGATTAGCTCTAGATCAGTGTGCATAGAGTTTGGCCAAGCAGCATCATATCCTTACGTCGTCATGTGAATTGTAAAACAGTGGATGCAGGAGTGTAGAGCATTCCATCATTGGAGTCTAGGGCTCAGAAATGTGTCTCTCAGTCAGGAGATCCAAAGGATTTGTCTGGGTTTGGCACTTGCCTTGAGAACAGCACTTGTCTCGCTGCACTGTGTCAAGTTTGATGTTTACTGCAGAGGGGGTTGTGTTGTGTAGTGTTTTTTTAGACATTGGGTTCCGGCTTTAAGATTCAGCAAAATAAAAAGTCCATGCTAACTGATCATATGTATTTGATATTTTCTTGCACTAAACTTTGTTAAAAAAAAAAAAAAAAGAAAAAAAAAAGGTTGGGGATGGCCTTTTCTTTTAAACATGACTTATGGAGTTTAGTGTCATGCATATTTTCTGCCCTGCACAGAACCCTCAGCTCAACCTGATGGAATACCTTAATGATAAATTGCAGTGACTGAAAGCTGCCCTTCTTCATCCCACATCAGTTTCAGTCCTCATCAATGGAAGAACAGGCAAAACTGCCCCAAAACATCCTTCTAGCTCCTGTAGAAAGCCTGCTCTGAAGAACTGGAGCTGTCTCAGCCGCAGGAGATGGACTGAATGTTGGATTGAATGCAACTTTTTACAATAAAACTATTTTGTTTGTTGTTTTACAATGGACCCTAAATGGTTCAGACATTTTAAATCCTTTTGGATGTCAGACATTGTTTATTTTTTTATGCATTCAGATTAAATTTTTCACAAACTGTAAGTAGGTGATTCATCGTTGTATGCTGACTGTTGGACTGCTTCCCTGGCCATTTTCTTGGCTTAGTCATGTTATTTACTTTTAAAAAAAGCAACTGTGGAGGAGATTTCTCCAGTTTAAAATTAAAGTTCCAGGATTCATTGCTATTATTTTTTAACGTTTTGCAAAGCACAAATATGCAACAAATCCGAATCATAATTTGAAAAAAAAATTTAATTGACAAATTTAATAAGGACTCCATTATTTAAACTTAAATTCAACTATATTGTCTCAGATTCTCTGCACGCCAAACATTACACAGTGCTGTGATTAATTTGTTGTTTTTGTTGTTTTTGCTGCTTACTCTAGGTTTCAGTAAACAGCCACGGTCTCAAACTGATTTAGAAAACATGTAAGCTGTAAAGCCTCATTATAACATGACCCCTGCGTCAACCCAGCAGCTTGATTAGGAGAAATTGTTCCCTCTCAAATCGTTACAACAAACAAAGTTTAAGAAAGCGTATCATCATAATACAGAATAAAAGCTTTATACATAAGAAATGAGTCACAATTTCTTTTTGCATTTTAAACAGACTGCAGGGAATTGACCTAAACACCTCAAACAGCAACCAGAGAAGGAATAGATCTGTTTCATCACAGTAACTGATGTTAACACCTAAACTTTTCCAGCAGGCTGCTGCTACAGATGTTTAACTATGACCCCAAAACACAAATTAGCACTAACAACAACCAGGGAAAAATACACTGAAGAACCAGTTCAGTGCAAAACATTCACGTGATTGCATCACACTAATTAACTTGATGAAAGCATCATAAAGTGCATATTGACTGACAAAAGCAAAGCGCTGTAATCTGTTAAAAGAAAGCCAACAGCGGCAGTGGAGAGCAGGAGATGAGCAAACAGCAACAGCATCATTATTCAAGATCTGCAGGAGAGCAATTTAACAGTCAACCTTATGCTGATATCAATCTGAACACTGAAAAAAACTAAATCTACTCATGTTGGATATCTGAGGAGGACCAGAATACGTTTTCAGTTTGATTTGAAGAGTGGCCGTTGATCCCTGAATCACCTCTCAAGGAAATGAACTTGTTGGATGAAAAGTTGCTGGGCTAAGCTGCCAAGAGCTTGACAAGGAGCTACTACTTCTGCCTTTAAATGCCAAGTATGCGGCAAAAACTCAGCAATACAGCTCTTATTATGATTACATTGTGCATGGTTATAAAAAGCCCTATTTAAAAATAGAACATTACATCAGAAGTTTATGTTGCCATTTTACAGCGCTGTTAAGAAATCAGTAAAGACATTGAAACAGGTTTCAATCATTCATTTTGTCAGAAAGAAAGGTTGCTGATTCAGTACTGTATATTTTCAGCAATATAATTAAAATCAACTTTATTTGCCAAGTTCTGACAAACAAGGGATTTGCCTTCAGTTTCCATTGCTCACATCATAAATCACCATGAATTCAAACAACGAGCACAATATAAACACTTTGAATGGATAAAATAAGGACAAGGAGAGGTACAAACCGGTGTATGTCTTCAGAGGCCACCATCTTTTTTCCACTGTTATGACTGAAATTTAATAAAGTAAAGCTCTCTTCCATATTGCATCTTACAAAGCTCCTGCCATGCAAATTTGACAGCGATGCGTTCCCTGCACCAGCTGCCAGCACTCATCTCTACTTGCTGCTGGTTCAAACTGATGTTAAGTCATGTTTTTGACAGGGGGTGACTAAAGAGGCAGGGGAGCATATGGAATAAGGCATCAATCAGTCTTTTTTTCCTAATTATTTAACAATAACAAAGAAATCGCAGAGCACTTTTGGAACTTTATTCATTCAGACATTGAGGTGACATTTCATATCGCATAAAATGAGCTCTCATTTAAAATAAGCTTAAATGACAAAGTTCAAATATAAACTGAACAAAATGTATTTACCGACTGAGCGTTACAGAAAAAGGCTGAGAACCACTCTGTAAAAGAAACCCTGATACCAAATTAGAAAATGTAAAAATATGAAATAAATGTGGCTAAAAGACTTATAATGTTTTTAAATAACTGGTGTGATTTCTTTCACACATATAAATACAGAAATCACTTCACTTCAGTTTATTTCTATAGTGCAAATTCACAACATATGTCATCTCAAGGCAATTTACAGTTCACCAGATCATACCGTCAAATTGATTCAAAGTTTTCTATCTAAGGAAAACCAGTTGATTGCATCGACTCATTGACTCAAATGCAATCCCTCACACTAAGCCTGCCTGTAGTGACAGTGGAGAGGAAAACACCCTTTTAACAGGAAGAAACCTCCAGCAGAACAAGGCTCAGTGTGAGCGGCCATCTGCTGAGGCCGACTGGGGTTCATGGAGACAGAAGCCATACATAAAGAAGCAGATAAAAATGCAACTGTCAACCAGCACCACAGGCGGCCCTGTCCATAGCCCACGTCAGAGGGCAAAAAGAGCACATTCAACAGGACTGAGTCAGAGAAACAGGACTACACTGAAAAACAGGCAGATCTCCAACATCTATAAACAAAGGTGTTGATGGCAGCAGCACAGCTGATATTTCTCTCCAGGATGGGGTCACGGCCAAACAGGTCCTAATTTAGCCCAGGAGGACTGTTTCATTGTCCTACCACTAGCACAGACAAGCTGCCGCCTTCTCTCCACCACTCGGCCACTCTGTCTGCCCAGCAAGTTTCTCCAATGTACTAAGGTCCTCCTTCCACCTCCAGCAGTTAGCCTCTAAAGGCTAGCACCAGAAAGCTGCCACCTCTACACTGCACTGTTGCGCTGTCTGCTTCCACTATTCTAACATGCTGTTCTTATGTCACATCCTTTCTTGGTGCTTTTGGTCTACTGGCACCTGCCACATATTCACACTGCAAGCAAACTACACCAGGGGTTTGAACAAAGTGTGCCTAGACCAACAGCGGTGACTGTGCAAGAGTAAGGCTCTCTGGTTCATTTCAGGGTCAGAGATGGGTCAGCAACCTCAGAAACTACACCCTGGAGTGGAAGTGTTCAAAGGGTTTGATGTAAAAATAGTGCAAGCTTGGATATGTGAAAGCAGCGAAGGCGTATGTTCTAAATGGCCACTTTGGAGCAAATAAAAACAAATGTTGAACTTTGCCCCAAACAATAGAAACTGTGGACATAAGAGCGTATTTTGACAAGAACTAAAATCCAGTGGAATCATTCAAAGTTACGTGATAGACTACAGCTCCTGCTGAAGAAAAATCTAATCCAAAGTGTGTGCATGGACAACATGCAAATGCAATCCCACAAAGGACCACTGAATGATGTGATAACCCTACAACGAAATGCACTACAAAGCTAGCACATGCTTCTTGAAATCCTCTCCTCACTGTACATTACACAACAGAGTCAATAGCAGCTGGTAACAACCAAGGCTTGTCCATCTGCCCCCTTCCCAATGCCTGCCCTTGAACAGTCATGACGACTGCATGGAACTGTCTGTAATCAGATTAAGCAATGACTGGGTAACTGGGCGTTCTGCATCCTCCCATCTTTCCATCCCACTGCTAACAACATCTGCGTCATGTGGAGACCCACGTGCATGCTGCGAAAGAGACAGATTAATGTACCAGAGAGAGTGTGAGGATGTGTCTCTGTGTGTGTGTGTATGCAATTTTGCATGTACAAGAAACCAAAGAATCACAGAGCTCCATTAACAATGTTTTCTTCAAATGCTAAAACACATTTCTAAAAGCCATTCATCCCTTTCTCTAAACTGTAACCACAGAATCCAATGTTTAAACTACTTTTACCAAACATCTGAGTCTTCCTGCAAAACCAAACTATTGCCTCAAGCAGCTCAAACAGTGCTAAGACCAAACAATGTTCTCAGATCAGTCTCCCTGTCAATCACAATACAAAACACAGCAGAGCAGTATTACACACACCAAAGAAAACAATGAAAAGCATATTATATTTACTTCAGTTCAATTCAGTTTATTTATATAGCGCCAATTCACAACACATGTCATCTCAAGGTACTTTACAGTTCACCAGATCATTCACTCAAATTGATTCAAAGTTTTATATCTAAGGAAAACCAATTGATTGCATCAACTCATTGACCCGAATGCAAACCCTCACACTAAGCATTGTTGTAGCGACAGTGGAGAGAAAAAACTTCCTTTTAACAGGAAGGAACCTCATCTGCCGAGGCCAACTGGGGTTCAAGGAGACATCTATCTATCTATCTATCTATCTATCTATCTATCTATCTATCTATCTATCTATCTATCTATCTATCTATCTATCTATCTATCTAGATTTCCCCTTTAAGGTGAACCTCGTACAGTCATGTTGAAAACCGTTCAGTTATACCCTAATTTTTGGCAGTAAACTTGTTTAAAAGCAGTGTTCTGGGGGTTGTAATTTTTGTCCTGAAGTCTTCTATAAATGCAATTGATTAAATATCATGTCGTTGCTTTTGATCCATCTTTAGTACACTCATAATGTGTCAAAGAACACAATCTTTGTTCAAAACCTTGACTGAAATATCTGATGTATTTCCAACAGCCAGAACTGATCACAGGAAAACTGACAGACTGGGTGATGCATTGCTAGTCATAAAAACCAGACACCACATACATCATGGGAGAGGAGAGGAGAGGAGAGGAGAGGAGAGGAGAGGAGAGGAGAGGAGAGGAGAGGAGAGGAGAGGAGAGGAGAGGAGAGGAGAGGAGAGGAGAGGAGAGGAGAGGAGAGGAGAGGAGAGGAGAGGAGAGGAGAGGAGAGGAGAGGAGAGGAGGAGACTACCAGTGTATCATTACTGAATCAAGATCTATCAGGTTTAATCTAATATCCCTTCTCTCAGGGTCAGTGTGTTATACACAAATAGACAAGAGTCAAAGAACAGAATGCTCTTAGATTATCTCCCTCTTGACAGAGAAGCACAAGAGAGGGCGCACACCAACGATGAGGTGTGCTGAGATAACCCTGAGACACAGAGTGCCTCATGCTGTGCCACCTCTGGGAGCCGACATGCACACTTCTCACTCCGTAAAGGGCTCTCCAGCCACTGAGATCCAGCCTGCCATTGCCTGATCCGATCCATCCTGCTTCAGCCCTAATGTCTCATTGGCATTCCGCTGCACACCCCAAGCAAACGGCGAATGGAAAGCTTGGCACCAGCTCGCCGTTATTAAAATTCCAGAAAGCCAGCCGTTCCCCTGCCGCCACGAGCACACAGCGAATCACACAACCAAAGAATAATAAAGAAGCAGGAGTGGGGATGAACATAACAGCTGGCCCAGCCGCTAACACAGCGCGGACGCAGAGAAACTGAGAAAAAGATGCAGTTTTAAATCTGAGCCCTGTGCTTTCTGCAAAGTTTATGCTGGCAATAGCCTGGTTTGCTGTTTAGACAGCTGTATCCAAAGTGTAAACACATAATTAAAGTTGTCCCAAACATGCATCACCCTCCGATGTTCCTTCTACCATCTGTGAATGCATACTGTGACCGCTTCCTTATTGACCATATTTTTGGGAAGCATCCCATCAGTGCTGCTGGAATAGCACCCCTCAGACCCATCACTCCCACTGCTGTTTACGTCCGCCTGTGAGCATCGCCCTCAGCCTCCAAAGCTCTCACTAAATGTCTCTTGCTAGAGCAGACTAATTCAGATGTCAAGGCCCATTACCCATGAGCTGTCTAGAGGTGACCTGAGCACATTCCTTGCAATGATAAACACCCATTGAAGCATAAAGCACATCTGGATAATAGGAAGGTGGGAAGAGACCAGTGCCATCACTAAATGCAGCTGAACATGAGGTGCAAAGATTATTGCTTAGAGTCGTCGCTGTTAAATAAACTACATCATTAGCGGGTTAGGTCAGTCAGCTGGTGCATGACTGCTGTGATTCTGGTAAAACAAATGAGAGTACCTGATGAAGAAGTTAAACCAGTCAAATCATCCTCACCAATATGCTGACCAAACACTCACAAAGATACAAATGCGGTTTACCTCCCAAAAAAAAGAATGTTATCCCACAGAATGTGACTGATGCCGTTAAAGAGAAGACAAATGACATGGAGATTTTCTGATTGCCCATCTATCACATAAAATCATCTTAGGAGGTATTATTATATTTTGCCATTTTAAGGGTTTTAATGTGTTGCAGGCAGAGATTATATTTGCAAATTGTCCAAGGCTAGTCTTATGCCTGTAATGACTAAAATTAAAAAGGATTAATAACATCTGGTCCTCCGTGAACACTGCATTCCTCTAGGCCATGAATTCAATTTTGTTTTTCTTTCGATTTATGAAAAATAAAACCTTAAGCTTTTTTAGAACATGCAGAAAAACACTGATTAAATGCTGTCAATTTTAAACATACATCTGAATGTGGATTTATTTACAAAAGGCAGTAGACATACTTTATCATTTGCTAATATTGAGTTGCTAAATTAAACAAATAGGAAGTGGTTCTAATTTAAAAAGCAGAGGCATTATGTAGTGGTTGGGATCATCACAGAGAGAGAATAAGATCAGAGTTAAGTTAGAGGATATTTTATTACCATGTTACAATCTGAACAAAACTGATTAGTAGTCAATGGTCCTTAAACATCCATGTTTAATAAACTGACTGATGATGCTTGCTCAGCGGCATCAGTAAGTAGATAAAAAACTTTGTTGGATTGTCAGTTGACTTTGTTTATTGGCACATGCTATTCCAAATGCCTTACAGAGTAGGCAATGCTACTACTCTGTAGGTTACTATGACAACCATTAATCAGTATACAATACAGCCTATCCGAAAGGACGTCATTGCACAATCTTTTTCCCCTGATTGCATGGAAAAAATATTGTAGACGAGGCCTCAAGTTTGTGATATCTACAGTCATTTTTCATAAATTAAACACGACTTGAGACAAATATTTAGTTTGTAGTCAAACTTTCTAGTTCCAGGTAATGAAACTGAGATTGCCTATGGTTAAACTATTTTTATGGCACTAACTAGAACATTTTATCTAAAAAAAAACATTTGACATGTGGACATCAAGCCCAGTACGTATGCTCAGTGATGGGCAAAGAGGAGACAACTGTGAGAAATGGTGGGTAGCAAGGCATTGCCCATTATTGACTGCAGGTCAAAGCTGCCCATTATTACCCATTATTCTCAAACTTCTCAGTAAACAACGAAAACTCCATTTTAAAATGTATCGCAATTAGAGCATGCAAAATATGGCCAAAAATATAACTAAATACCTAATAAACACTTGTTTAAAAGGTCTGCATTAGAAACAGCCATTACATTGTCATTTGCACACTAAAGCACATTTAAGATAAGATGAGTGTTTAATTGGAACAGGGACTCAGGGCACACAGGAAGATAAATCCACCAGAGCCCCCACTGATGAAAAGAAATATATCCCTGAGGAAACAGTGTAAACACCCAAATGCTATTTGTATGCTTTATGGTTTCATGGCCACTGCTATTGTGAGTTGCTGTAGAAAATGCAATTAAAGAGACAAATCTCTAACACTGAAGATGCAATGTGCCATAATGAGCTTTCTCTCCACGTAGTTTAGATATGACTTGCAGAGATTATGTTCTTTGCTCTTGCTGATCTCCCACACTCTGATTGTTCATTAAGCTCTAGCTATGTAACCACTGTCCACTATTCCCTGCTTCCATAGGACCCAAACCTCAATGAAATATCCAGGGTATTGAGCAAAATCCTGTTTATAACCTTAACATGTTGCAAATACTCTCAGCATTCTTTATCAAAATCAGCATCTGATCTCTGAATAATATATTGTCCCTTTTCCCCCAATTGCCTAAGAATTTTATAGTTTATGTTTTTAAACAATTTTTCACAAAAAAAATTAATTTTTCAGGTTCCACAACTTCCTAGATAGAAGGTCTTAGTCTTATGGTAGGAATTTAAGACGACCCGAGGATTGATAGAGATGAGCAACGATAAGTGGTGGACTCTTTCTTGCAGAGTTCTGACTTTTAAGTTTGATCTGTTTTACATATTATGTAAAAAATGTGTTTATGTCAGAATGAAGCTGAGTAAATTTACAATATACGATTGAGTTATCAAGATATTGCTTAATTGCCAACAGGCTCTACGTCTTTTTCCATATTTCTGTTTCCTGCTGCTCTTACAGCCAAGTCGCCTCACCTGCTATCATCTAACCAAGACATAATTCAGTCAGGTGATATCTAACTGTTAATGTTTAGTTAATTATAGTTTAATCTGTCACTAAGCAATCAGTTTAGCTTAAATTAAAGTTACGCTTTATAAGGTAGCTTTATTTAACTTTCATATTCGACAAAAGAGTAGGAAAGTAAAGCTGAAAATAAACCCTTATCTCTATATTTGCCTGCAACAACTGCACGACTACTGGAGTTCTTTAATTACTTAAACAAAAAAATAATTAGAGCAAACATTTGGGGCCGCGATTTTGATGGTTGTCATAGTTGCAAGGCAACCGAAGTTTTACTAATTCTCCTTTGTGATAAGAAGCGATGTGTGCACTGCTAAGCTTTGAAACCCAAATGGGTTTCTATGTTTTTTTACCAGCAAAAGAATGGTTTAGCATCTCTTCGGGCAATAAGCAATGCAACGCTTGTCGAGCTCGCGTTCAAACGAGCAAACCTTTATTCAGATGTGCAGTGACGAAAACAGCAGAGATAACAGATACAGAGCCATCCAGCCATAAGCTGAAAATCAGGGAGCAAAATGAAGAATGGAATGTGTCTCAATTCCCCAAACAATATGGCCCAAGTCTGTGATTGTAGTTAATGTCATAAACTAAAAGTTTTCAACTGATGGAACTTTGCTTTTTCTGAGGCATAACGTAATTGCATGAACAGCTGAGAAGGCTAGTCTCTCTAATTTCTAATCTGCTCGTTTCAAGATTTTAGGGTCCTACCGCTGCCACCCAGTGGACTGGAGGTGTAGTACAGTGTTCCTTGCCACTTCCCTGTACATCACTAGCTAGATTTTAATAAAATTTCTGTCATTTGCGAGGATACAGTTAAAACGGAAAACAGAAAAATTACCTATGATTCTGGAAACCGTAAAATAAAAAATCCCAGGTAGTTAATGGGACTTTCATAGGAAAGAAATAATCTGGAATTTAGGTTGACATTAACATCTAAGCAGACGAAAGGTTGCCGAATAGGGAACATATTTTTATTATAATTATGCAATTATTAATATAATTATTCAATAATAATTCATTTTATATGTAAATTGTAATTTAGAGGGAGTTTATGCCATCCCCAGCCACTTGGGCCAGCTCCATGGGAACCCCAAGGCGTTCCCAGGTCATCCGAGAAACATAATCCCTCCAGCGTGTCCTGGGTCTCCCAATGGGCATCCTCCAGTGGGACGTGCCCAAAACACTTCACCAGGGAGACATCCAGGGAGTTTATGAATGTTTAAAAATATATTATTGCTATTTCTAAAAAAAAAATGGAAAGTAGTTCTTTTTTAATTGTCCTGCACTAATTTCAGATTTCAGGTTGTGATATACTCAACCTCCCGTGTCCCATGAGCACAAACTTAGCCACATAGATTTTTACACATAGAGCTCATTTTCACCACCATGTGGCAATCACGATAAAACACATTTCATCATTGATCTCAAAACACCCAGTGCCAGCTCCAAGCTGCCTCATCAAGCATGCTGTTTACGTTGAGATTGTTGCAGGTGCTGGTGGAGTGTGTGACAAGAGCTGCGCCAATTTGATTAAAGTGGTAATAATGAAAGGGGGTTGGGAACAGGGAGTCACGCTGTGCTTTTTCACTCTAGCCCACCGCTTTACTCTAATTCCAGCAGTTATCACGCAAATCCACATGCACATCGATTTAGTACACAGCTCAAAAACCAAACAAAAAAATAATGAATTAATAAGGTATGTGAGTGTGGGGGGGGGGGGCAACTCTGATCTTGTTTTGTAGTTTCATCACAGCACCTCCTACTTGCAAAAGCCAAACTCCCCACCTTCCTAGCCTTGACACCTTCTGGAAGCCTTTGGAGTTAAGGCTCTCAGCTATCATGCAGTTGGATTTTTATAAGAATGCACTCTGCATTTTAAGTATAGGACTGTTAGAACAATATTATCAGAAGCTACAACCTGCATAACCGTTCTATTCAACATTTAAGAATAATCTAAATCTGCATATCTTTTGTATTTAAGCCTTTCAAACTGGAAATATCTAAAGAAAAAAAGCAAAGCTTAACAAACCATATTCCACAATGGAGTAAGGTAAAATTTAACAATTTCAGGAAACTATTATTTTTTATTTAGATAAGAGTTTAATTCATGTGCATTTCAGTGTTGACTCCACTTTCTTCGGTTTAACCAGCCATGATAAGTTTTTGCCAAAGGCCTGAGTTAAAAAAAATTTAGAAAATTGATTTGGTTGAGGAAAATTCTGCAATAAAGTTAATACAGCCATTTGTGGTACGTTTTGTACCAATGTTGTCAATGCTTTGGTCAGCCCTCTTTTGCAAGTTAGAAATTTAGTCATTCCTCTTTGCACAATCTCTCCAGATTTTTCAGAGTCCTGGATCCTCAATTATACTTTTCAGACCATCTCCGAGGTTATCAATAGGATTTAGGTCTAGGGACTGAGTTGGCCATAAAAGGAAAACAGATTTTGTGTCCAGCAAACTGTTACTGTGTTGCTTTGAGCAGATGTTTTGGATCATTAGCCTGCTGAAAGACCCAATGATAAGTCAGTTCCCTTGGACTTTAAAAGAAAAACAGCATAACATCATCAGATGCTCAGCTGTGAGTAACACTGTGTACAATATATATATATATATATATATATATATATATATATATATATATATATATATATATATATATATATATATATATATATATATATATATATATATATATATATATATGCCAAAACTCACCTGTACTTTTGTTGATTGAAAAGCTCATGTCACTAAAGCATGCAGGTCTAGTTGAAGTCAGTACAATTTAGCAAATTCTGCATGTTTACATTTGTGACGGTGCAACAGAAAAGGCTCTTCCTGGCATCTCTCCCTGATTGCTGTGCTTTTTTATTAGTTCTCCTACATTTTGAACTCATGTCTGCCACATTATAGTTAAAGCCTTTAACTGCTTCACAACAGGGACTTTTAAAGCTACTGTGAGTGAATAATTGGCACAGGAGTGATTTGGGTAAAAACTATTACTTCACTTTTTTTTTTTTTTTTTTCTTGCTCATAAAAAAACAACAACAAATCAATGGTTGATATTTCTTCGTTCTTAAGTGGAGAACTATAATACTTCTCAAAAAAGAAAAATCAATTTTATGGCTTTTCTATGCATATCCATAAGTGGTTCCAACAAATACTGTATCTTCCTAGTTGGAAGTCACCATTAGGTGATGGACTTCCAAGTTGTTTTGTTGAAATGTTAAGTTTAGATTAAAAGTGTGCACTCTTTTATAATACTTAAGGTCAGACTAAGAGGCCAAAGCATCCAGCAAACCCCACTGGGATAGAGTGTGTTGTAGTGAGTGTGTGAGGTAGGACTGCAGCACTTCGCCACTTGCCTGACAACCGCCTCAGGCACATTCTGGAGTTGCTTGATGAGAGACACAAAGGACTAACAAGCTGCACATCAACAAAACGTGTTGTAGGATTACATACTGAGAAGCAAACAAACACAAAATTTACAGGGATATTAAGAGAACAAAGCGAGGAAATACCATATTGTTCATACATATGTATATATACATATACATATACATATATATATATATATATATACATATACATATATATATATACATACATATATATACATATATATATATATATATATACATATATTCATATATATATATATATATATATTCATATATATATTCATATATATATATATATATATATTCATATATATATATATATATATATATATATATATATATACATATATATATATATATACATATATATATATATATACATATATATATATATATATATATACATATATATATATATATACATATATATATACATATATATATATATACATATATATATATATATACATATATATATATATATATACATATATATATATATATACATATATATATATATACATATATATATATATATATATATATATACATATATATATATATATATATACATATATATATATATATATATACATATATATATATATATATACATATATATATATATATATACATATATATATATATATATATATATATATATATATATATATATATATATATATATATATATATATATATATATATATATGGATGCTCAAACACATATTTCTACCCATTGCCTTTAAATGTGTAAAAATAAACATTCGGGAATGGCAATCGAACATAATCTGAAGGATATGTGATATACCAGCGGGAAAAATTAGGAGGATGGCTATTTAGTGTTTTAACTGCTGCGCTTTCAAAAATCTAAGCATGTTTTTAAAGCATTAGTACATTTCAGAGCAAATCGAGTCTATTTTAGTTAACTAATCTTAAACAATATAGCAGCTTTTATGGTCGTAAGGGTTCCATGACAGAAAGCTGAATCTTTTTGCCACACTTATTTCTATAAAAGAGAATCACTTTAGACAAAGTAGATCAATAAAATCTGGATTGTACTTCACATACCTTTTTTATAGCTAAATGAATTGAATACAGGGAAACCCTGCAAGCCACAAGAAATCCTCTCAAACTTTAAACACTCAACTTGGCAGTAGTAATCGAGGAAACACATTTGCATCTGTTGGGTTAAAACATGCAAACTTACAAGGATGGGGGTTTTTTTGTCTATGAAAGGCAATGCAGAGCTCTGGTTTCCATATACACAGCAGGAGGATACAAACTGATGCAATATTCTGAAAGTATTCTAAAAAAAACATTAACATCCTCTATATTTTCAGTAATCTGCATTTTTAATTATTCATAAGTTTTCTTTACAAATTCCAGCAGTCTCTTTCTTTTTATGTAAAATTAATTTCACTCTAAGGGTGCGGAAAACTCTCTAAATGCACAACATATTGCATGAACTTTTAAGTTTATTACAAGTAAAATTTGTATAAAACAATCAGTGACAAAATATAAACAGCTGAACAGGCAATGTCCTACTAAATCTAAAAAAAGAAGACATAATTGCTTTAAAGTCTATAAGAAAAAGCTCCTTTAGCTTCAAATCACTTTCTTATGAGCGCCAGAGGAGCAGTATATAAAATGGCTGTGCTGCTTTTCTCATCCTACTGTGAGAAATATCTGAGGCAAGAACAAGTCTTCGCTGATTTGACCGGAGATCTTTCAGTCTATATTCCATCTCTTATCCTCATCCCTTCTTTTTTAACAGCCGACTGCAAATCTCTACTCTGTGACAAAGCATCGCCTGTCAAGAGCGTGATTCCAATGAGAGGCACTTTGTGATATGAGCGGTGCATTAATGTGATTAACCCACACTCTCTATTGCTGTTTGATACATTGGCTCGGAGGCTCATGTCGGTCTGTATTCTTCTTTATTGGCATGATCAACAGGTAATGGAAAACACACTGCTGTGTGAGCAAAGCCAGGTAAATACAGCTGCAATCAAGAGTAGGGAATACACGGTGGTACCTAATAGAATTAGCGCAGGCTTAAATAAACTAATCCTGCAATTTGAATTCAGAATTAAGGACAATTAACAGTCAAATTAGCCAAGAAAACTGTTACATGCATATTAGTAGGCTTGCTGAAAATTATATACAGTTCCTGCAAACTGTTAATATGCATACTTTATTAGATTCACCTGTTCAATAGCTGGCTTTTACAAATAGCTAAAAGGCTGATCACGTCGAAGCATTTAAAGAATCTTACTGTGGTTAAGATGATTTCTTGCAACTTGAACAAAGCGTCTGAATGAGATAGAAAGGAGGTTAAAACTGTTTTCGATGTGGCTTTTGCTGCCAAATGGGTTGGTCTGAGTCCTTCCGAAACTATTCTTCCTAAAGGTTTTTATACAAAACTAACTGTTGAAATGACAAATAATTGTTAGAAAAAGAGAAATTGTTATGAGCAGCAATAATTTAGACAATGGCACCTTGCTGAAATGCCGCTTCAGAGGGAGAATGAGGGGACTGGTTTTAGACACTTCTTGTTAAAGGTGCCATTACCTGGAAATCTGACGCTTTCTTTTCTTTATGTTTAAATGTGTGTGTTGACCTTCAGTCAAAACCAGCCACAGAATAAGGAATGTAAAAGTGGCTTATTTTCATCTTGTTTGGGCTCTTCTTATAATCAGAAAAGCCCACAACAGTTTGCTCTCCACAGAGAGTGATGTTTGTTCTCCACCTTGATTTAGATAATTCGTGAAAGGTTGCCAACATTACCCCACATTGCTATCACCACGTTCATCTTTATTCCACCAGAAAGACTGATTCCAACAATAAGAGCCTCAAACAAACCATAGCAAACTGCTAATGTTGCTAACGCTACATCCACATGAACCCCATACATGGAATTCAAATTCTCATGCGTACACTTGCAAGAAAAAAAAGGAGAAATAAAAAGGGATCAGAATTAAATCTATTTAAGTATTTTAGTCTCCTAAACATTTTTAAGATTAATTTAAAGACACTTTCAGAAGGATTTTATATGTGAAGTAACAGGTTATGACTTCTTTAAATCAAAGATTTGTGGGATACAGTCTCTGAAAACATCTTATTTTTAACTTTGGAGCAGATGTGCTACTGCAGCAGAGGGCTATACAAAAGAATATTAAAATCTTAATCCCAATGGGAGCTATGCATTAGGGACGATCTGCAGACAAATTAGCATCAAATCAGTGAAAGACCAGAACCTCAAAAGAATGTTTCCTACATGCATAATTGTGGATCCTAGCAGGTCTGAAGTCAAAAGGTGATCTAATAAAGTAGCTTTAAACGTATATGAGCAACAGTCTGACTGGGTCTGTAAAGGAAGCAGAATTCATAAGGACAAATAAGACATCTTGTTTACATGTGTTTCATATATTCACACAGCTAATATTAGCCTACCAAAAGACAAAAGAACCCTTGTTGTGCCGGCTCCACCATGCACCGCAATGTGAAATTATTTATTTGCCGTCAGAGTCATCATCCTTTCAGCTTTACATAAATGACTGTGCCTACGTTTTTCAGCTCCACAGTGATTGCAGCTGTGCAGACATATACGAGACAGAGCAAAGCGTAAATATGAGAAGGAAGGATTTTTGGGAACCCAGTCATTAAGATTTTCGTTTGAATGTTTAGCCTGGGTTGTTTGCAAAAGCAGAGATGTGCTCAGAGCTTTAAATCGAAATTTGATCAAAGACAACAGAAAAATAGGCAAATCAACATATTTTCCATGACAAGTGATCAAGCTGGCTAAGTTTGAACTATTTTATTTTAGAGAAGGAAAAGGGATTATGAAAACAACAATAAATGAGTCATTATAGTAAGTGTATTAGTGTCAATGTAGGTAAGGAGTTGAAAACAAAACCTGTGAGCTATATGGAGCTGCTACATGACCCACTGATCCACATCTGCCCCACATGGAAGTACGAGGAACCTTTTAGCAGCCAACAGAGTATATATGATACACTAAAGGAATCGAAATGAAACTAGAGGAAAGACCAAGTGCAACTCTTTCACCTCACACTCACTCCATTTCGATCAATAGCAGAGAGATAATAGCCCATGTAGTGACTCGCATCATGCATCCTCTCTCTTCATCCTTGCCCAAACTCCCAATTCCAGTCTTTGCGTCGACACACCCTCTCCATCTTCCCTCCAAGCTCCGCCCCAGACAGCAGCAGCACAGGAAGCCCATCATCTCCAGAGCTTAATTCAGAAAGAACACAAGAGAATACTGGGAAAGGCACGGCGGAACATCTGGGGGACCAAGAGACTTTCTCCCTGTTGCAGTCTGCGGAACCGTGTTATTGGCAGCTCTGTGGGCTTCCTGGTAACAGCTGATCCCCCAGGCCCCCCAGCCTCCAACTGGTTGGAGAAAATCCACTCACTGACTCAATTATGCAAGAGGTGTGAATAAAACATGAGGTTACCACACAGGAATGTATACTCATAATGCAGATGTGCAAGAAATGTAATAAGGCAATGTAGCAGGCTCACTTCTACACTGATAAAAGGGAATCTGGAAGAGCTTTTTTTGGGAATCCCATCATTGACAATCTGAGTAACAGTTAATTTAGGCTTCTAAGCATGAAAGTGAAATGTTATGTAGGGTATTTTACAGACGTTGTCACTATTATTTCCCTGGGAACTTAAATGGGAAAAAACAGCCTTGTGTGGGAGTACAGCCCGGAGCCAAAGGCAGGGTGGATTTTTCTCCCAGTCTCTCTGTTCCTTTGTGTCTCTCTCCCCGCCTTGCACTCTCATTCCTCCATGCCCTTTATTAATCATCCTTGGTTAGTCGGGCAGAGCATGGTGTTAGGAGCTCTGAGGAGTGCATAGCCATGAAAAGACACACACCTTAATAAGCATGCACAACCAACACGGACCAGACTTGTTTATTTCAGCTTTTTTTCTCTCTCTTTTCTTTCCTCCTTGCAAAATATGTTTAAAAAAATCAATACTTTAATAAATAAATTATAGGGAAGCTGCTGGTAAACATACAGTCTGATGTGAGTCCACTCATGCAGCTAATATTCGGGGATTCTGGCCTGAGGTTTGGAGACTCAGCTGCTGCCACTGATGATGCTGATGTAACCTTTTCAGCAACCTCAGCTGGTGTTCAGACATTCCAGCTCTAGCATATATTTAAAGAAAAGTACGTCCAGCATAAAACTAAAAAGAGACTCATTAATCTTAAAGTTGGACCCAAATCTGATGAGTGCATCTGCTTAATTCCTGAGAAACTCCACATATTTCAGCCAACAGTCGAGACTCTGAAGCCCAATTATTGGAGAGGCTGATTGGGACCACCCACCAATATGCATGTGTGATCAATGGGCAAAGGGGCTGGGTGAATAATAGAAGGGTGAAACTGACCCTTATTTTTATGCTTGTAAGTGCACTTAGCTGAGATGGCTCCAACTGGGCTACATGCCATTATGGCCATTATCACTCTTCGATCTGCCTGAGAAAGTGCTGAGAGAACTGGTCATTAGAGTTTATGGGACAGGAGGCAGTAACAGAAGTCTGGGTTATCCTGCAGAAAAAGAAGTGCTGGGTGCTCCCACATAAGATTTTGTTGTATTTTTAAATAACTGAATTTAAATTAATGTAATAATATATGGATATTATTGTCATGCACTGCAAAAACCATCTAGAAATGAGCAAAAATGTCTTAAATTAAGTTTATTTACTCTTAATTTGAGCAGGTAAATAAGATAGTTTAACAATGGAATTTGTATTTTAACTCTTAAAATAAGATAATTAGATAATATGCAGTTGAAATAAGAGAATGCAAAAGTTTATTCTTATTTTAAATGTAAATTGTCTTGTTCTATTGGCAAAGTGTCTCACTTACCACCTCAACTCAAGAAAAAAATCCTTTATTTTAAGAAAATTTGACTTCTTTAGATTTCAGTTTTTGCAGTGTTTAAAAGAGAAAACCCTTATTGAGCACAGTCATGTGGGTTGTTTTGCTTTGTGGATGGCACATATCAGAACGCTCATCTTCCAAGCAGAGCTCAGGTGACAGGCCGATGGGAGCAGAGGGGCTGAGGACGCACCTGGTTTGACGGTCTTCAAGCGAATCGGCTCCCGAAAGTGGCGGATGACCGCCAGGGTGTCCCGGTTGGTGAGCCCGCTGACGGGCGTGCCGTTCACCTCCAGCAGGACGTCCCCGTAGTAGGGCAGCTTCCCGACGTGACACACCAGCACGTCCAGCTTCATCTGGCCGATGTAGGGGAACTGTCCGAGCTCCGCTCCTCCCAGGATCTCCACCATGGAGCCGAAGTCCTCCAGGTTCCCCCATGACACCGCGCACTCCACCACTTTGCTGGACCAGTGTTTCTTCTTCTTCAGTGTTCTGGACATGATCGCTTCTCCTTTTATTGGAGAAATAAAGAATCAAAAGTGACGGGAGGCTCCTTTGCGTTTGTTGTTAAATGAGCGTGAAGTGACGCAGCCTGATTGACCCCCAGGAGTTATTCTGTCGACCTGCGGGGGATTTCATCCTCTTGACATTTCTGATGGTCACCTGCTGCTCTGATGCTGATGCGTCAAAGGGCTCCGGTTTCTCCCGTAGTGATTCCAACCGCGTCTTGTGCGTAAAGATAGAGAATGGACAACGTCGGGATGGATGATAAGAAAACAGGCGTCCGCGCGTCGATTGGCTGCTTTAATAAGTCAGAATCGGAGACGGAAAAATAATAATCACGCACTTTCCGGTGGGTTGAGGAGCGTCTGAAGCGTCGAAGAGGATCCCTCATACCTGTGGGCAGGCTGAGAGCAGCCTTCACCGGGTTGGCTGTTTGCGCAGCTCAGATCCTCCCGGTAGTGAGTGAGTGGAGAGACATCTGCTAAACGTTTGTCTGCTACAGGTTTGAACACACCTGGCACCGCCAGGAAAGATGTTCCGCTCCGATCCAGCCCCCTCCTTTTACGCTCAGCAGCAGAGCCTCTTATGCTGGCTCCATCCATCGGTGTGTTGTGGTATTAAACGACAATGGGGAGGCAAAAAATAAATAACGCAGATATACAGTATGAATTACTCACTGCTTCTATGTCCATTAATTCCTCTTAATCCCTCGCTGACATTTTATTTTATTATTATTATTGTTTGCTCCACTTTAAGTTGATTTGTCTTGGATAGACCTTCTAGAATAATGCGCATCACTTTTAAGATTTTCTAAAAATACCAAATATAATCCTGATATTAAGCCTAATTAGAGCCCAGGTTTCCTGCCTTTAATCTGTCTGTTTATTGGAGGAATATCAAAGATTATGTTTGATGTTTACACAGCGCCACCTGCTGATGGGAATATAAAACCGATTGTGTTCGATCACCTTCATCCATAACTGAGTATTGACATAGAAAATACCATTTATATATATATATATATATATATATATATATATATATATATATATATATATATATATATATATATATATATATTTATTTACAGGTCAGTCCTCCTTAATCAATCCCTTTAAGAACCATAGAACTAGAGGACTGTTTTGCATATTTTTTTATTCTTTGCAGATAAGCTCTTATTCCATCAGATGATTTTGTTTTTAATCTTTGCTGCAGACTATCTGTCTAATGGAGGCTTTGACTGTGACAGGGCCATTCTAACTTATGCAAATGCTTTGATATTCCTTCCTGCCAAGCTGGCACTCCAGACTGAAGGTTTTTACTGCCTCTAACAGCCTTGCTTCCATGATTAACATGTGTTTATTTATGCACTTATCCTACTATTTACTATTTATGACTACTATCCTATTATTCGTAACTATTTTAACTGTCACTGCTAAAGAAAAGCAACTTCACAGCATTATACTGCCTATCTGGAATCATGGGGATAATGCATCCTTGGAATTTCTTTTTTTTAACACATATTTTTCATGTTGGCCAAATATTTTTATTTTGCAAACCATCTATCCACTGTGTCTTCCACCTGCTTCGTGGAAAACTGAAAATGAGGCTTTTTTTATTTTTATTTCCTGCTTTTCCAATACAGCTCTGGGAAGCGACGTCCCAGAGCAAGATAATAGCCCAACAGATTTGCAATTACGGCTGTTTCTGTAAGGTTCTGCCTGTTAATTATACATGAAACTTAATTGAAAATGATTTAGGGAATATAATTGTAAGCAAAGGACACAGATGGAAAGATAGGTGAGAAAGAAAGAGGGGATAAGAATGAATCAATTGATCAAAAAAGCAAAATAAACAACGTAGAAGATAAACAGGTGTCTGCTTCCTTTACCTGCATGAGACAAGAGGGCAAAAATGACATAACAGCAAAGAGTAAACAAAGGACAACCAAAGTAAACATCAAACTAGCTGAAACCGCTTATTCTTTACATACCCATTTAGTACATGTGTTCTTATATTGGCTTTTCTTCTGGCCGCTTTCCAATAAAGGCCAGATTTGTAAATAATGTGTCATCAGATCCTGCACTCATGAGCTGCTGCGTCTCTGCAGCTCCTCCAAAGCCTTGGTTGTTTCTAGGGGTGTAAATCACACCCATCATGGCGATTTGAATCAGTATCGACTCCCTGACCCAATGATTTGATTATTTTCTATACTCAAGAATACACCCCGAAATACTTCCACACAAATGACTTGAACCCGCAAGGGGTGTGTAAGTCACCTTTTTCCCTCCGCCATGTCTGTCTTGCCTACTGTTTATGCAGGTGTGTGAAAAAGAATCAATACTCTTGTGGACATGTCGATGCATCGGATTGTCGGCTGTTGGATCGATGCATTGATACAAAGCGATTGTTATTTACACCCCTAGTTGTTTCTCTGTGCAGATTTATGACCTATAAATACTTATCCTGCAGCATTGAATAAATGTCAATTAAATGCTAACAAACAAACTTTGCTCCACAAAGGACCGTCGATTTAAACTGGTTTCATTTTTGTTCTTTTATCTGCGGATCCAATATAACATTGAATAAAAAACCACACACTGTAAGCTGTGAAACATAAGCGAAGATGTGAAAAGATTCAGATTTATAGAGTATCTGGACTAAAGCTCCAACATTAACATAATGAGGTCAAACTGGTATAACTTTATAAGATACATATTTAAATAGTGGATTTTGAAAACTCTTGTCATGTCATGAGCATGTAGAGTGATCAGGGCAGCTATAAACATAAAAATGGACAGGAAACTTGGGTTTTCAACTCCTTATTTAAATAGGCACCTTGGACTGAATAATTCATTAGCATGTAGGGACTGATTAGCACAGCCACCATCTCCTTGATGGGAAGTGAATTTCTACATTTTTAAACATTTAAGCACCATCTGATTGATCTTTTTTCGAGGGGATTTACATGGGAGAGACTTGATTGGGTCTTTTTTTCTACACCAGGCCCCATGTCGGGTGACATTGTGCTGGTTTGATGTGATTAGGCCCCGATTTAACCGTTGTGCCCTTTTAAAAACTGCTCCATGGTGTGATCAGAACCTGTGCTGCATAGATCTCCAACTCAAATCAAACATTTCAATTGACTTGCTCTTGTTTTATCAAAGTTTTCAAAGGCAAACACAAGATTAACATGTTTTAAGTTCAGGAGGCTAGTATGAGGTTGTTTTAAGTTCTATAAAGAGCTTTTTTTTCTCCATCCTAATTGGCATTGATTTTATTTTCTTCAAAGACAAAAGTAAATAAATTTACATAAAAAATGAAGTCTTGCTTTGTAAAGTCAAAAGTCAACGGAGATTATGAGAACTAATGTTTAATGTTGGAACAATTGTAACAAAAAGACTCTTTAGTCATGCTTTACAGAATGTACAGTCAAACAAGGTCCAACATACAATACAAAAACATTTTACAAGAGGGGACAAAACTTCAACAAATCAGCATTGAATGCCGCCAGAGAAACCACTGTTGAACTTTGGTATAATTCATAACGGATGCGATAGGCTGCACTTCGATATAAGAATAAAAAAACAAGTTTGAACACTCCAGACATAAATCAATCCAAATCACTTATGACTGCAAGCTTTCCATTGACTATTTCTCATCAAAAGAACAGAAACCGATCAATCATTTAGTGCTACATAAACTAGGAGTCAAACCAAATAACCAGATCAAAGTCAAACCAAGGTTTTATTCCTCGCTTGGATACCAGTTGGTCATTAAAGTTGCTGCGGATTTACTCAGGGAAAAAAAAAAGACGGAGAAAGTGCCAAAACACAACCATTGATGATGATGATTCATAAAAAAAAAAAAAAAAAAAAACTAAAAAAAAACTTAATCTATAATCTATAAGATTATATTAAAGGAGAATCCAGCATGAAGCCATAAAATGACACCCTTGATGATTACATCCAGCATACTTTAGGTTCAAATGACAGGATCCCAACAACAGACCAAATTTCCTGAATCATGTAATGACTTCATGATTAAGATGAAAATCTAACCAAACTATCATATATGAAGATGAACTGACATTGGAAACACCCATCAACAAATTCATGTATGACCCATGGGCTAAATAGAAGCAGTCTGAATAAAACCCGTATTTGTGATCAGCACTGTTAAATCTGTTTTAGTTCAACCACCCTATCAAAGTTCCACTGAGGTTTTATAAATCCTCTCCACTGAATCTGCGCTTCACTAAATGTTTTAGCATGGAAAATACATGCTGGGGATTTTCCAGAGCGCTCACGACAGAAGGATTTTCCATAATCGAAGTGGATAGTTTGGACCCTCACGGTGCAGGTTTCAGATTAGTGTCTTTCAACAACAAAAAAAGAAACGAAAGAAACTTAGATATAGATATATATATCGTTGGAAGTGGCAAAAAAGTGGACTTTGTAGAAACAAAATGTAAAATTTAAGGATACTGCTCACACACTGTCCACTTTAAAATGCTTGTTTCAAGTAGCTGCTGTACTTCTCACCTTAAATGCACAAATAGATCAATGTGTTCATTTGATAACATTATTTACATACATGTACAGATAAAATAACATGATACATTCCTTTTTTCACAGTCCAGAGTAAAATCATAAGCTTCACTACCATTTATGTCTGCTCATTACTTTTCTTATTTAAATGAAATTAAAAAAAAAATCTTGCTAATCTTAAAAAGTGAGTAAACTGCACAATAAAGTTTGCCAACATGAAGTGCCTGTAACAAAAGGTACAAAAGGGCTAACAAATCAGTGCATACTGTAGAAAGAAAAGGTCACTGCGAATGCTTGATCTTGACATAGAAAACAAGGCCATCTGTTAGACAACCATCAGGAAATACCCAGAGAAACTGATTGTCTCATGTGCAAAACAAATGGTTTTCTTCACAAACTGCTCATTCTTAAAAAAAAAAAAGTGTAAAATTAACACATCTTGAAACAACAACAAATAATGATAATGCGTAAAAAAATAGGTATATACTCATTATACACACACCACATTTTGGTGTTACTGCATGGAATTTGCATAAGACTAAGTAAGAATGGCGGCGGACACATGAGAGGTAAGCCTTTGAGAGTCTTCCAATATTATTAACTGAATACTGCTGGTCAGGGAACGACATCCGTCTCTTTAATTACCCCCTTTTTCTTTTTTTCCTCTTGAAAAGGGGCGCTTAGTGTTTCCTTTTTAAGACGTGCAGTACGGGTACCGCAAATGCTGAGGCACAACTGCCTAAGAGAAGTGATGTTGAGTTGCTCTGATGGCAGATTCTGACACGGTTCCATAAAGCATACATTCATTCTTTTATCTTGTGGGAGACGGGAGGAGGATAGATATAATAGCGGTAGAAGGGGTTCCTTCTGAGATGAGGCAGTCTAGAAGGCGGTCCTTTTAATTAATCCTGTCTCAGAAAGCGGTCTTTCTGTAGCAGAAAACTTCAACATGTCCTCCTGGGTGAACGGGGAATGTAAACAGACAAGAGAGCATCTTTGGCAGAAAGTAAGGAATCTCTTTAGAGGTAGTGGGCGGAGGGTTAAGGTCGGGAGGAAAGGAGGTGCAGAAAAATAAGTCTGAGGCCTGGATTAAAAGAGCCTATGTGGGAGCGTTATGCTCCTGTGGGGTAGTCCTATCGTAGGCCCTTCTGTGGTCCTGGACAGGCTGCCCTGGGAAGAAGTTGGCCTCTGCTTCACTCTGCTCCACCACCCTGTCAGCAGCTGAGGCCAGAGGTGTCCTGTTTAATGTTACTGAGAGATGAGAGGCTCCAGGTTGACACACTGAGGATGAATCTTCACCTGGTCTCCATAAAGAACTGCCACGTGAATCTATAAAAATTCAAAAACAGAAAAACAAAAATCTAAGATTGTAGGGAACAATTATTTGGATTGATCGTGATTAATCGATTCTTGACATAATCGTCACCTAATATAGTAATCAATTAACCTTTTCATAACATGAGGACCCAAATTTGGGTCCTCAGCACTCGCCCCAAGATGGTTTTTAGACTTGTAACATATTCTCTGGGGTCTTGCCTTTATTTTGATACCAAAACAATTAAAATAAATTCTGTAGTTCTTGAGATATATTCAATTCATTTTGGGCATGTTATTTTCAAGCATATTTCTCGAAAACAGGCCTAGTGTCCAAGAGGTTAATCATGAGCTGGAGTATAGAGAGCCTAAAACATGCCTTTAGCTGACAGAGCGACCCACTTAGAGCAGTAGTTATATAAAAAAATGCATTTTCTTTTAATTCATGAGATAAAAGGTCCCTCAATATGCTCTATCCAGAACTCCTCTAGTCGAAAAGTTTTAGTTTCAGTCTTTTTTATGAAACCTTTGACTATCCGATTAATAATCGATTAATCGAAAAAGGAGTTGACAGAGTAATCGATTTGCAAAATAATTATTAGTTGCAGCCCTATTGATTGGGATAAAATGTTCTGGGTCTCTAAAAAGAAATCAAAACATTCTGGCTATATCTCATGAAGAAAAAAAATATTCTCTAAAGAAAGGAGAAAAAAATCCTATGATGCAGGATGCCTGAATAGTCTTTTAATTGTGCAGGTAAACGAGGAACTTTCAGTCAGCTGGTATATTATCTACAAACAGCCTCATGGATTCTCCTTTGGGTTTTCAGGGTCAGTGGGTAAACTCGTCTGTAGATTTGATAAATTTAAGTTCTCAAATCTCATATAGTATAAAACAAGCTTGGTACAGTCTATTCTGAAATATTGGCTTTAAATAAAAATATTTTATGTTTTAATGACTGTAGTTTAAATTAAAACAAATATATATTTATATCTCACCTTCAACATATTGATCTGCAGCAGCGTGTTTGTTTGATGTTTTGTCAGGCGAAGTGATAAACCCTGGTGAGTCCTGATGGTGCATGAGGCTCCCCGGTGGCGTGTCCTCAGGGTGGGAACCGTCACCAAGGCCATCCATCAGGCCTGGCAGAGCCCCGTCCAATGGATCATCCTCCCCCAGGAAATTATATTGACAATACTCTCGAGTTCGAGAGTAGATGTTTGCGTTGTCGTAACAGTCGGAGCAGATGACAAGAGGACCTGCACCACCTAGTAAAATAAACCATCTTTATCATTTCACAAAACCTATTATTATTTTAAGCTTTTTAAAGTTTAATTTGGGAAATTTGATTTGATTATATTTCATAAAAAATTGGCCAGGAGGAAAATCTTAAAGGTATAATGGAGGATTTTCGCAAATTTTTGAAAAGACCGACCCCCTCCCCTTTAAAAAAAATGCACATGCACAAACCTGAACCCGCTCCCGAGAGGAAACGCCTATTAAATGTGTGTGAGAGTGTGCACGAGTCCATTTCTCCTCGTGCACGCTAGGGCTGGGCGATATAGAAAAAAAGCTTATCGATAAAAAAAAATGCATATTGATCGATATCGATAATTATTGAAAAGATTTGAAACCATATTTTATGTGCAGCTCTGCCTGGACTTTTTATAATATTGCTAAATGATTTCATTTTAATAAAAAACACAAACACAGACTTCGAATTAAATCTTTATTTAACCAACTTTTTTAACCATAACAGAATTGTTTTAAACAAAAATAACTTAAGAGACCTGAGTTATGTTATTAAATACTGACAAAGAATAAACTAAAGTGACCAGAAAAGTGACCAAAATAAATATAACAAATAAATAAATGCCCCCCCACCGCCGCCGCCCCCGTTTCCTGCTTTAACCTGAGTTATTACTTTGAAGTTTCTGGCCCCTCAGCATTTTTATCTCAATTGTTAGAACTACGTGGGAAACTGCCCAGAACTGAAAATATATATATATTTTCCTGAAATTCCCGAAGATTCCTCGGAGGAGAACCTCCGAGGAATCGGGGCCTACACAGCTCGTACTCCTGCGGCTGTGAGCGGCTGAGATGATAAAAAAAAAAAAAAAAAGAAAAAAAAAGTTGGTTGTGTTATCAGACTGGTTTTCACTGGTTCCCGACACATTTTCCAGATGACTGTGGTTTGTTTTTGGTCCGACTTGCCATGACCGAAATACTGCCAGACTGCCGAACTACAAAAACCCTTCTTTGAAACAATTTCCTCCGCCTCTCCTTGCTGCGACATCTTCATGTGCTCTGTGTTGTGGTTTGAGAGGGCGGCGCTTGGTGACCTCATGCCTGGGTCTGCGATTGTGATTGGTTGGGAGGAAGCAGTGACTAGCATAAACCTACATGATAGGCTACAATGAGAAGGAAGGAAAACTGCGTTTCTTTTTTATCGAACTTTTATCGACCCTCTTTTTTTCTATTGCGCCACACGTCTATCGATCTATATATATTGTTATTGAATTATCGCCCAGCCCTAGTGCACGCTCTGTTTAAGACTTGCTGTTTGCATTGCTTCTACAAGTTTACTCGCCAAAAGATTTACAATTTCTTCCACGATGTCAGACTCACCACCGGTAAGTGAAAATGGGGACGAGCACGTAGGACGGCCTTGCATATCATATCATATACCTGTAAGCAAACCATTTCTAATTGCTCTAAAGGGATTTCTATCAGTTCTTCTGCTGAATGCAATGAAGTTTTTATTATATTAGGGATTATTTTAATTATACAAAGAAAAGTTTTATGGTTACCATCATAACATCTTCATGAGCAAGCCTGTGCATAATGAAGGAACTAGATAAATGATATGCAGAGAAAAAAAAAAATCAAATCAAATCAAAGTGCTAAAATGACAACAAACCTGAGGAGACACCCGCTAATCCCTTATGAGGCTCGCCAGCTTGGAAGCTGCTACGGCCAGTCAACAGAGAGCCCATCTTGCAGTGCAGCATCCCACTCCCTTCACTTTCCACCTCATTGCCCGCGTCTCCATAGCACACCCCTGGGACAAACAGGATAATTAGTTACTCTTGTATTCTGTGGGGATATGATCCGAAACGCAAAAGCAGAAAGTATCTCAAATAACAATAAAGTAAAGGTGCATCTTTAAAAGAACGCTGCATTCTTTGAAAAATAAAACAATCTAAACTGGATTTGTTTTGCCAGTTTTTTTTTTTTAAGGCCTTATATGTATTTATATTCTTCATCATATCAATACGCCTTAAATGACGAGGTTTAGTAAGTCCAAACAAAAACTAGATTAAAATCACTCAGCGGCATCAGACTCCTTAATCTGCAGACAAAGGTCTATGAAGATCCAATCAAAGTCGCTACAAAGATTTTGCAATTGTGTTCAAACACCTCCAACTACGCTATGTAACAACAGAAGAAAATGCTCCATTCCAAACTAGGATAAAAGTTATACAAGGTTCTAAAAAAGGGTTTAAAAATGAAAATGTGAGTGTGTGCACCTAAAAGAAATCCAGAGGAACCCACTGTCATTCTCACCATCATTTGATCACTGCTGCAGAAATTGAAATGTCTTGAGAGCTGTGCAAAACCGAATTTCAATGTGTATAAACTCAGTGTATGCAAAATTATAAAGTTTGTCTTAGTAGGTCTAAGTGAAGCATTAAGTAAGTTATGATTCTCTTGAGCATTCAGCAAATAAATACATTTACAAATCATTTTTTATGCAAAATATCTTTCATTGTGTCATTAAAAGACTGAAGAAACTTTAATCATCTAAATTTTTAAACAAGCTTTAAAGCTTATATAAAATATTGGTCATGCTGTGATCATCATGAACTAAGTTTTAAATCTGCGCAAAAAATGTCAAACTTAACTAGAAGCTATGGAAGCTATGGAAGAGCGGAAAGATTGTTGCAATCCCATCAAAGGACAGAAAAGGAGAGGGGCTCAAAGATTAGTCGCATGGTTGCAGACACTAGATGTGCAAAGCTTGTAGAGATGAGACACAGGAAAGCGATTCTACAAAGAAACGGCATGGTGGGAAGCAACTGAAACACAAATCTGATGCTTTTAAGGCTGATTTTTACATTAAGAAGACAGTAAGTGGATTAAAAATACCGCAAATACATTTTAAACTCCAGATTAACTTGATAAATCATTTTCTAGGTTACCAGAAGGTTATTTTAACCTGAACTAAATCTAAATCAATGTTATGTTATTAAAATCCAGATGCAGTTAACAGAGGCATGCAATGGATGAGGTTGTGTATGAATTAAATGCAGGGAGGATCCATTTTAGTGCAACAGGTTCAAAGAAAAAAAACAAACTACACGCAATATATTATATTAACGTCACACTTCTTTATTTATGGGGATCAGTGGAAGCTTTGCACGTAGGGCTCATGTTCGATGGGAAAACAGAGGAGAGTCGCTGTGCTCTCAGAAAGGGGCTGCAGCAACAGTGTTTTGAAGGAGGGAGGGCCAAGCTAACTCATTACTCCTTGAAGACACCTAGGCCCCGTCCACACGAAGACGAACCCTGGCCTAAACGCACAAATTTTTCACCAAACCAGCCTCTCATCCACACGAAGCCGGCATTTCGGGGGTCTGTAAGCAATCTTTTTTTTATTCAGCCTTCAGAGTGGGAAGATTTCGAAACGCCGTTTTAGCGTTTCCATCTTTAAGCTCTAACCGCATTTTATTTTTATTTTTACACGCATGCGTCATAGCGTCGCCTCTAAACACAGTATTACAACAACAATGGCGCCGTTGCTGCTAATGCTACTCACCCTGCTGTCGGGCTTACAACAGAATCTTCTTCTTCTGGAATATCTCCAGGAAGAACGGAGCAATATCGACGACATAGTTCAGCACCTGAATTTGACTGAACCACGAAAATGGACCCGCAGGGCAACCATGTATAAATACTAGTGCGCATGCCCAACATTTCGTCGCTTATTTTTGCTTTGGCACCACAGCGCCACTTACAGGCCTGGCATACATTTTGCAGCGTTTTCATGCATTCGTGTGGACGATCACATTTATTTTACGTCTCCGTCTTTACGGCAAACGTTTTGGAAAATATCATCGTTTCGTGTTCGTTTTGACTTCGTGTGGACGGGGCCCTAACTTAGAGCCATTAGTGCATTTATTGTCACCAAAGTCTCCAACAACACTGGAAACGGTCACCAGATTTCATAAAAAAAAAAAAAAGAAAAGCCAGAAAAGTCACTAAATATAGAGACAAAATCACTGAGTTGGAAACACTGCTCACAGGTGAGCACAGTGTTTCCACAGTGAGCTGCAGGGTTCATGTTTTCACAGCGCTTCAATCGTGTTTATGTGTCAATGAGGAGGTAAGTGTGTTTAAAAAAATCTGTTTCTGCAGCTTTTATGGTCATAAATAGTCAGGGTATTGACTTATTTCCATTGTTTTAGAAATATATTAGAGTACATTTTCTTTTTTAAGCTTTCTCTCAGCTGTCGCGGCTGCAGCATGTTCACCAGCCTCTGTGAGACGACTCCAGTCATAAATGTGTGGGGTTCATGTTCTCACAGAACCTCTGTTAGTGTGCAAATAGCAGTAGGTGTCGCTGCTGGAAATCTGTAAGGCAACAGTGACGTCTCATAACTGAATCCCTAAGAGTTTTCCCCATTCAAATTTATCATTTTACTTTTCAGAAATTTCTCCTCTTTCTTATTTTTTCAATAAAAGATGAATAATATCTTATTTAAATCGAGCCTGACTTATTTTAGGAGCAAAATGTGAATGAAAGGGCTAAAATCTACCCTCATGCATGCTCCTGTTTTTCCTGCTGGCACCAATCTATTACGTCGGCACACAGCTACAGCGCATAAAAGGTTTGAACTAAACACTGTCTGTGGGCTTTTGCGGTCTAGAAAATAAGAGTACATACCTTCTGGGCCCTTATGAACGTATCCATTGGAGAGGGGAGGCATGAGCTGCTGGTGGCTACCTGCCTCTGAGTTGCTGTAGCCTTCCAGTGGCTCTGATAGGGTACCCTGGGAGGATAGGTAGCTGGGGATATCTGGTGGCAAATTCATCTCATCTGCAATGAGGAAATGTGTTTAAACACAGTGTACCATGTTTTATTTTAACCATGTATAACTAGTTTTAAAGCTTATAACCTCATAATCTGTCAAGGTAAAGCTTTAAAGTAGCACCTTCCTTATTAGTTTAATTTATTCTTAAGTATAAAGCACCTAGATATTTTAATTACATCTGTGTCTACTGTATGAGTATCTGATATGCATTTCTTTTTTTGGAAAGAAAGCAGACTCCTCTCCCTTTAATTAAGCCCATCTTTGATTTAGCAGCCTTGCTGGCATGACTAACCAGTGTTGGTGATGCTGTAGTCCTCGTTCTTCCTCCGTATATGATAGATGACGATGACCCAGACGAGCGAGGTTCCCACCACACAGCACACGACTACAATCACCACTATCCCCACTGTGGCCCAGTCTTCTGTGTCACAGTTGGCCAGCGGCGAGACCCTGAGGTACATGTAATCTCGCTTTGTTCCGACGGTGTTGGACATGCTGCAGGTGTATTTCCCAGCATCGGCTGGCCCGGCGTCAACTATAATAAGAAGCTGGTTGGCTGCAGCAAAGAAGTGGCGCTCTGTGAGCACGAGAGGCCCGTCGTCTTTGGTCCAGTTGAGTCGAGGGGTGGGGCTGCCTCCGGCTATACATTGGAGCACTGCAGTTTCACCCTGGGCAACTGTACGGTCCTTCAATGGCCGTATCAAGGAGGGAGTTTCTGGAAAAGAGAAGAAATGTTTGCATTTTAGAGATTATTAATCTGCTGTTATTTAAAATGAAAATAAAAAAATGAAGCAACTGACTAACTTGCATATATAGTGATATCTAATCATAGTCATTAATACACTGATGACAGCAGTATTATCATGCCGTGAATATCCTATATATCTGGGGTATAATAAAGTATTCTTTTACAGTATCCTTAATTAAGAGAGTCTTGGACTGGGATGGCATGCCTGGTAGTAGTAGGATCTGTCTTGTTGCTAGTTTGTCTGTGGTTTGGACCTGTTTTTGTCATGTACATTTTGAGCCTACTATTTTGTTCTGTATATTTTAATGAGACGTCTGTTGTTTGAAAATGGAAAATCAATAAAAACACTTTGATTATTGAAGTATCCTTAATTCAGCCTGGCAATGTGGTAACAAACAAGAGCAAAGAACAGAACCAGCTGATAGCAGGGATTAAAGCAAAAAAAAAAATCCTGAGCATGACCTTTTTCGACAGGCAAGAAAATACTTTTTAAAATACGCTGGCGAAGGTTCTCAGTCATGACTTTTGAAAATCTAATACCGAAAATGGCCAGAAGATGGCAAAAGTGCATCTATATCTAGTGTGAATGAGAGGCTGTGTTTGGTGAGGAAAGCAAAAAACCCTTTTTTTTTTTCTTTTTTTTTTACTCGCATACATGGTCATACATCAGCTGTTACCGTAGCTCCCGGCAAACGTGTACACCAGCCCCATTCTTCTTCTGTTTGGCTAATGCTATTAGTTTCAGAGCGCTCCTTTGCTACCATTGGCTGACAAATGCAAGAGGGATTTCGAATCTTTTTTTTCTTTTTTTAACCCATGGGCAATAACTACAAGCCGGAATACTTTAATCCCTATGATAAGAAGCCAGACTCACCCAGGACGGAAAGAGTAGCATTTGCAGAGAGACTGCCGGCTGCATTTTGAGCTGTGCAGCTGTACACTCCCATGTCCTCTGCCTTCACATTAGAGATAAAGAACATGTCATCATCTGGCATCACATGCATCCTTCGCTCTCTGGCAGCAGGAAAGTCTGTGCCTCCATCCTTCTGCCAAGCGATCTGGGGAGATGGGTGGCCTTCAGCTGCACACTCCAGCCGGGCCGTATACCCAGCGCGGATCGTCACATCCATGGGAGTCTTAAGAAAGGAGGGCAGCTCTTAAAAAAAAAAGAGAAAGACAAAAGTACAAAACAAGATCAGAGTTGGTCATCCATGAATGTTTTTTTTAAATCTGTTTTATTATTATTTAAAAGGTAAAAGATATCAAACAGCATAACACCAGCTATCAATTGATCAGTTGATAATATTTTTTAGAAAGGAGACCGCATCTCACCATTGATAGTAAGTTTAGCCCTGTTTGAGTAGTTTGAGCCAAAGTGATTGGACACAACACACTGGTAAAGGCCTTCTTCAGTGAAGTTGACATTAAGCAGATGAAGCACGGTGCTATAGATGAGCTGTCCATCCTGATAACGGGCATAGTTTTCCACTTCCGCGTCGTAGAGCACTTCCCCGTCCTTCCGCCACACATTGGTCATCGGCGAGTCACTGCTGCTGGACGCCACACAGCTCAGAGTGATGTTGTTGCCCCGCAGAGCCACAGACGTCTCTGGGTGAGCTGTGATCCGAGGCTTGGGGAAATCGTCTATGGAGGAGGAAGTCAAAGAGGGAGGTCCTTTTTTATATTAGCAATATTCCTTTAGACCTAAATTAAATGCTAAGCCCTCAACATTTTTTAAAAGTAAGACATTTACAATGCTGTTATTAAAATTTTACATATAGTTTGAAATTTCTATGCACATACGAGAAGCTATTCTGCAACCTCTAAGAGTTTTAAAGATTTAAAACATTCAAACTGACCACAAACAAATTGGTCTGGGCTGATTGACAGGACACTGCGGCCAAAGAGATCAGCAGGATGGGCACAGACAGCAGAGACTGACTGATGGAAGTGGTTTTCTGTCAGCCATGGACCCAGCCACTGCATATGACAGTCACAGAGCAGGCTGCTAGTGTTCAGGACACTGAAAACAGAATGGGAAACAGGAAAATAAAAATTAAAAACAAAAAACAAAAGGTTTACTTGTATAATTATATCTGTTACTCATCTAGGTTTAAGTCGCAGAGAGATTATCATTTTCCAAAAGAACCCTGTCAGAAGTGTATTAAAACCCGATATAGTATGAAAATATCAAAATAATGAGAAAATAAGGCCTGAAAATAACTAGAATCTCCCAATAAAAGTGGACATGCAGAGCATCTGCAAAGACAAGAGCAGCAGAAGCATCATCCAGGTCAACATAACCATTTCCGACGACTCTGGGTTATTCGGTGCATAATTCAAGTAAAATTGGGCTGAATATTCAATCTATTGTAATATTTTACAAATAGCATTTTATTCATACAAGGTTAAATAAAAATAAAAAAACATATGTTTTATCACACCTCCGTAAGAAGTCCTACATTCAAAGTTTTATTATGTCCAACCAGTAGAGAAAAATAAACATCACTAAATTTGTATTGTTGGATGATAAACCTTATAACATGGATCCTAATTTTAGATTCATGTAAATAGGGCTGGGCGATACGAGCCGAAATCAATATCACGATAAACTGGGCAGTTTTACCTCGATAACGATAAATGCACGATAAATGCTCCGGCTCCTATTAGAAATAAAGGCTTGTGCAGGAAATGCAACTGATCTATTTATAAGGTATTTATTGAATAAATCTCATTGCATATTAATTTTAATTAAATATTAAAGTATATTAAAATTTTGGTGCCACCGAAGCGTGCAGTGAGAACAATATGCATTGTTTAAACTCGGACACCCTCGCTCAAAACCGGTCTGCCGCGATATCAACTCTGACAACTGATGTAATTTCGTTTACAGCTGTGTTAGACACTTCTTCACTTGGCTCATCCTCCATTATATTTGTTAACGCTTCTGACTGGATTAGTGGAGTCACGTGATTACACACATATGCTTCAGTATCTTAAAGGGGAAGGAACTACCAGCCACCAGCGCACACAAGAAAAATGGCAAAATAAAGTTTATTTCTTCTACAGACAATGGAAAATTGTTGCCGGTTATTGTAGTGAACGACAATAACGGTAAAAATCTGGTTTATCTCCCAGGCCTACAAAGTGGTTTGTCTTTTGGGTTTCCTTTAAGTATTTGATTAAAAAATGCTTTATCCTCTAGGAAAAATGTGCTGAAGAGAAAGTTGATCCATAAATAAAAGCATAGGAACATTGTCATGAGACACTGTCAGCGTCACAGGATCAGGGGCGATTCATAAAGTATGAAGATCCTTGGAAAGGGCAGATACAGCTGTGGGCGTATTCTCTAAACATGCATGAAAAAGTTAGTCTTTGGAAAAAACTATTATTTTTATTGTTATACACAACTCATCAGAACAACTAAAACAAAATCAAGTTACTGAAAAACACGCTAAGAGACAACAACAACAAAAAAAAGTTTTATTCTGGGAGAATGACATCTCCCGTATACTTACAAAACTTTGAGGTTCAAATTGGAAAGCGCCTCAGGGTGTATGGACATGATGTTATTCTTGCCCAGGTCCCTGCAGACAAGATGGAAACACAGATTAGAGCCATTAAAATGTTTAGACCTCAGCTGTATTCCATTCCAGCAATATTACTCAACTTAAAGTCGTAGGGAAGCGGCTGTTCCAACCGTTGCATTTCTGAATTCTCCCAAGTGGTGCCCGACTTTACACACGTGAATAAAGTGAATGTGATTGGTCGTTTATCAAGGGGGCGGGATTGTTGTGGCGGAAGGTTCATAAGCTAGTTTGATTGTGGCCGGTTTGTCGGAAGATTCTTGCTAACCAGTTAGCAACTTAGTGCTAGTAGGTTCCCAATGGGAAATTCCATTGGGACCAAGTAGCACTAAATTGATGACTTTGAAGGACACTGTCAAGGAACGCTATGGACAGTGGAAACATGCAAGAGGGGGAGAGTTTTGTATCGGAGGTCGTGGATGAGTCTCCTCCGTCATACAATTTTTATTCAGAGGAAAGTGAGGACGAAGTGATTGTGGAAGAGAACGCCAGGGCGGCAGAAGCTTGGTTTGGTGTAGAAGGCTTACAGCCGTACATGTTTGAGCCCTTGCCTCTAAACGCTGCCAGTTCTGTTAGCTCTACGCCTGCTGAAGACACAGACGTCCATCCCCGTGAACACTGGGACGGAACTCAATGGTTGAGTAAATGACTCTTATTTCAACCATTGCGTATATTAGCTGCAACATATGAATCAAGATGCTATGACCGAAAAAATTTTATTGACAGATGATCTTTGATATTGGATTAGCCAAATTTAGGTGTACAAGCTGATGTATAACTAACTGGCCCCCATAAAATAACAAAAACAAAAAAACCCCGACAGATTTTAAGACAGGATTTTTTATTTATTTTTTTTTTATAGAAATCTTCTAACTTTTGGGAGAATATCATCTGATAAAGAGTACACTTATATACATGTTTAAGCCAGAATGATTTGACATTTAAATATGACCTCCCCATGACTTTTATTTATGTTTTAATTTAACCATAACAAGATTAACAAGCATCATCAGGTTGAACTCACAGGTCCTTCAGCTCATCCAGTCCCTCAAACGCTTTCTGGGTGATAGATTTGATTTTGTTCCGCTGTAAAAGTCTGCAAAACAAAAAATTTCATGTAACATAATTAAAATCATTTCTGTGTAAACAGATTTTATGAACCACGGGTAAACTGTATCTGTGGCTTTAGTAAAGGTTAACAGTGTTTCATGGCTGGTTTTAATAGACATAATTAAAAAATCGACAGTGAACTATGGACATGCAGCGCCTTTGAAGTGTGTTTGTCCTGAATTGATTTGTTTATTTTTTAAGTTTGCAGCATTTATTTTTGTTTTACTTAACAAATTGTAACACTAGAGAGTAAACCCACTGCTAAACAACCAACCCTGTGCAAAAAGTATGATTACTGCTAGACCTGCAGAAATAAAAAAAAATCCCCACTGTGGAACCTCTACAGGTGCTGGTCATAAAATTAGAATATCATGAAAAAGTAGATTGATTTCAGTAATTCCATTTAAAAAGTGAAACTTGTATATTATATTCATACATTACATACAAACTCATATATTTCAGATGTTTATTTTGTTTAATTTTGATGATTACAAATGACAACAAATGAAAATCTCAAATTCATCATATCAGAAAATTAGAATATTACTGAAGACCAATAAAAACAAAGGATTTATAGAAATGTTGGCCAACTGAAATGTATGAACATGAAAAGTATGAGCATGTACAGCACTCAGTATTTAGTTGGGCCTCCTTTGGCCTGTATTACTGCAGCAATGCGGCGTGGCATGGAGTCGAATAGTCTGTGGCACTGCTCAGGTGTTATGATAGCCCAGGTTGCTCTAATAGTGGCTTTTAGCTCTTCTGAATTGTTGGGTCTGGTGTATTGCATCTTCTTCTTCACAATACCCCATAGATTTTCTATGGGGTTAAGGTCAGGAGAGTTTGCTGGCCAATTAAGAACAGGGATACCATGGTCCTTCAACCAGGTACTGGTAGCTTTGGCACTGTGTGCAGGTGCCAAGTCCTGTTGGAAAATGAAATCTGCATCTCCAAAAAGTTGGTCAGCTGCAGGAAGCATGAAGTGCTCTAAAACTTCCTGGTATGTGGCTGCGTTGACCCTGGACCTCAGAAAACACAATGGACCAACACCAGCAGATGACATGGCACCCCAAACCATCACTGACTGTGGAAACTTTACACTGGACTTCAAGCAACGTGGATGAAGTGCCTCTCTTCTTTTCCTCCAGACTCTGGGACCTTGATTTCCAAAGGAAATGCAAAATTTACTTTCATCAGAGAACATGACTTTGGACCACTCACCAGCAGTCCAGTCCTGTTTCTCTTTAGCCCAGGCAAGACGCTTCTGACGCTGTCTGTGGTTCAAGAGTGGCTTGACACAAGGAATGCGACAGCAGAAACCCATGTCTTTCATACGTCTGTGTGTGGTGGTTCTTGAAGCACTCACTCCAGCTGCAGTCCACTCTTTGTGAATCTCCCCCACATTTTTGAAGGGGTTTTGTTTCACAATCCTCTCCAGGGTGCGGTTATCTCTCTTGCTTGTACACTTTTTTCGACCACATCTTTTCCTTCCCTTCGCCTCTCTATTAATGTGCTTGGACACTGAGCTCTGTGAACAGCCAGCCTCTTTAGCGATGACCTTTTGTGTCTTGCCCTCCTTGTGCAAGGTGTCGATGGTCGTCTTTTGGACAACTGTCAAGTCAGCAGTCTTCCCCATGATTGTGTAGCCTATAGAACTAGACTGAAAGACCATTTAAAGGCTTTTGCAGGTGGTTTGAGTTAATTAGCTGATTAGAGTGTGGCACCAGGGGCCATCAATTTTGAACCTTTTCACAATATTCTAATTTTCTGATATGATGAATTTGAGATTTTCATTTGTTGTAATTTGTAATCATCAAAATTAAACAAAATAAACATCTGAAATATATGAGTTTGTATGTAATGTATGAATATAATATACAAGTTTCCCTTTTTAAATGGAATTACTGAAATCAATCTACTTTTTCATGATATTCTAATTTTATGACCAGCACCTGTATGGAGCAGGAGTTTCAGCTAAAAAAGAAGAGGACAAGCTGGTTCTGAAAAGAAAACAGCACTGGATCAATAATATGGCAGTGGTTTGGATGTGACAAGAAGAACGTCGAACAAAATGCGGTAATTAGCAAAACAAAAAGGTAGCAGTACCACAAATTTATTCCACCACCTAAAAAGTCATCCAGTGCAAAATTAAGACTCTTGTAAAAGAACAAAAAAGAGACCCATTTTATTTCAGGTTTATTATGTGTCAGATTTTTCTTTGGTGTTCCTTTTCGCCGCTGGGATGTTCTCTTTTTAAGGTCCAGTGTAGACCACAAAAGAGCTCTAATGTTGCAATATTGTAATTTGTGAAAAATTAAAATAAAATATTTTAAATTCATTTTTAAAATTGCAATCGATTTTTCAAAATGACATTTTTATTTGACTCATACCAATGGAACTTTAGGCCCTATGTGGCTAAAAAAGTTTGTTTTTTAAGGTTATGAGATCATATCGTCATATATATTGTGTATAGTGATATAAGCCAAACATATATTGACATAAAATGTTCTTTATATTGTTCTGCCCTAAGAATAGTTTAGGAAACATGAAACAGGGAAGAATCCTCAAAGAGCGGCCACCAAAATTACTCCAGGAGCACATCAACAAAGCACTGCCAGCCTCACCGACCTCACTAGAGCTCATCATTCAACAATAAGATTGGGCAAAGTTCACATATATGGGACTTAACTTAACTTAATTTAGCATCAAAACACACTACATACATAAAGATCTTTATGATAGTTTGGGAAAATAGTGTGGAAATGCAAAGATTTTAGAGAAGCACCAAAGCCAAACAAAGCAGAAATAGGGTGGTGGTTTGGGGGCTGATTAAGGTCCTGGGAGACTCGTCATAACTGACAAATATAAACTAAAAATGAATGAAAACCATAAAGAGAGAATCTTGCCGCTATGCAGCAGGAGAACAATCCAAAGCACAACAACATCTTTCACACCGGGAAGGTTAAAGATTCCAGTCATTAAATTAAATAATTATGTAAAAACAGCCTCTTTATTCACTTTTTTTCTTGTATTATATTTAAAGATCTTAAACAAGTGTGACATAAATAAAACAACAAAGGGAATTTGTTAGGGGCAAACACTGGGTCTATTCTCTGTTATGTCTGAAACATGTAGGATTTAAGATGCAATGAGTATGTTAGTCGCAATGAAAGACATTCTAACAATATCCAAGCATGCACTTAAAATTTCATGCAGAATAATTTATATCCATTCTCACAGTGTGTTCAGCTTCTTCATTCCATCAAATACAGCGATGGAGTCTTCAATGGCCCATGAGATTTCATTATTGCGAATATCTCTGAAAAACACAAGTCTCATGTTATACATTAAAAGTGGCGAGTAGAAAAAAAACATCTGAAATAAGTTCTTCAGTAAACAGATAAAAAAAAAACATACCGTATTTTCACGACCATAAGGCGCACCGGACTAAAAGGCGCACTCTCAGTTATGTGTCCCATTTCTGTATTTAACACACACATAAGGCGCACCGGACTATAGGGCGCGTTTTTTATATACAGGTACATGTCCTCTCAGGTGGATTTTCTCACTTAAAAACATATTAAAACTACTTTATTCCCACTGATCACAGCAAATAAAGCTGCAAGGTGTATTTATTACAAAGTATTATTAAAACCTGGGAACCTGCCGTGAGAGACACATCGCTGATGACACAGGGCTGTGATTACTCCTCTGATACAGTTTATTGACGCATAAATTAACTTAAAAAATAGGCAGGATAATAATCTGGATGAACTGACTGCAATGATTAAATTTTCAGGTGGACTTTCTCACTTAAAAAGATTTAAATTATTTAGATGAAAAAACACCTGCTGAGGTGAGTCCTGATGCGCCGCGGCCCAGAGGCTGCTGTTGAATTAAGTTTTCAGGTAGAAAAATAGAGCGGGAGCAAAACTGAGTATAATTGTGCTTTATTCATGTATTTATTACAGAGTATTAATCAAACCCCTCAAAGTCCTCATCCTCTGTTTCTGAATTAAACAGCTGCGCTAAATCAGACATGCCAGTTTCCCCTTCTTCTTCGTTTATTCACGCATAAATTAACTTAAAACATAGGCAGGATAATAATCTGAATGAACTGACTGTAATGATTAAATTTTCCGGTGGACTTTCTCACTTAAAAAGATTTAGATTATTTAGATGAAAAAACACCTGCAGAGGTGAGTCCGGATGCGCTGCGGCCCAGAGGCGGCTGTTGAATTAAGTTTTTTAGGTAGAAAAATAGAGCGGGAGCAAAACTGAGTATGATTGTGCTTTATTCAAGTATTTATTACAAAGTATTAATCAAACCCATCAAAGTCCTCATCCTCTGTTTCTGAATTAAACAGCTGCGCTAAATCCGATATGCCGGTTTCCCCTTCTTCTTTGCTGTCAGAGTCACTTTCCGTGCCGGGCGGCTCCTTGGAAATGATGCCGGCTTTTGCAAAAGCTCGAACAACAGTCCCAGCAGAAACGTTAGTCCAAGCATCTACAATCCATCCGCAAACGGTGGCGTAACTTGCCCGCCGCTGCCTTCCACTTTTAGTGAAACTGTGGTCTCCGTCTGTCATCCATCGCTCCCACGCCGCTCGCAGCCTTACTTTGAACGGGCGGTTCACACCGATGTCGAGCGGTGGAAGCTCCTTTGTCAGACCTCCCGGAATAACAGCAAGCACAGCGTTCATTTCTTTGACCTTTTTTTTCACATCGGCTGTGAGATGGGCACGCATGGAATCACAAATTAACAGAGATGGAGATGCGTGGAAAAAACCACCTGGTCTCCTTACATACACCTCCCTCAGCCAAGCTTTCATCATCCCCTCGTCCATCCAGCCTTTTTCATTCGCCTTAAACCCATCAAAGTCATCATCCTCTGTTATCCTCAGCATTCCTCTGAATAAAACAGCTGCGCTAAATCAGACATGCCAGTTTCCCCTTCTGCGCTGTCAGAGTCACTTTCCGTGCAGCGCGGCTCCTCAGAAATGATGCCGGCTTTTGCGAAAGCTTGAACAACAGAGCCAGCAGACACAGTCCATCTACAATCCATCCGCAAACGGTGGCGTAACTTGCCCGGCGCTGCCTTCCATTTATCATGAAACTGTGGTCTCCATCTGTCATCCATCGCTCCCACGCCGCTCGCAGCCTTACTTTGAACGGGCGCGTCACACCGATGTCGAGCGGTGGAAGTTCCTTTGTCAGACCCCCGGGATAACGGCGAGCACAGCGTTCATTTGATTCATCTTTTTTTCACATCGGCTGTGAAATGGGCACGCAGCGATGGTGATGCGTGGAAAAAAGCAACTGGTCTCCTCACATACACCTGCCTTTCATCATCTCCTCATTCATCCAGCCTTTTCATTTGCGTTAATATCATCAGAGCGCTGTGTCTCGCTGTCAGCTCCCAGATCAGCTTCTCTGATTGGTTGATGCGGCGCGTCCAGCAGCAAAACTTCAATTTTTCCATCTGAGCAGCAGCAGCGCGTTGGCGGTGCGTCAGATGCTTAAACGCTCCCGACGTGCTGCACCAAAATGCGCTGCAGGACCTTTTACTGCACCTATATGCGCGTCAACCATTGACTTTGCATGTAAACTCGCTGCTTCTGTTGCACCTGCTGGGTCCGGTTCACACCGATGTTGAGCGGTTGAACAGCGAGCACAGCGTTAATTTGTTTCCCCATGTTTTTCACATCAGCTGTGAGATGGGCGCATGGAGTTACATATTAACAGCGATGGTGAGGGGTGGAAAAAAAACACCTGGTCTCCTTACATTCAGCCACTCTTTCATCATCTCCTCAATGAGGTGGTCTCAAAAGTCGCAGTTACAACACACATAGGGCGCACCGCACCATAGGGCGCACCGCACATTTTGAGGAAAAAAAAAGACGTTTAAGTGCGCCTTATAGTCGTGAAAATACGGTAATTTCTCCCCAGGAAACCAAAAGGCAGGTCCAGGTTAGGAACCAAACAATCTGAGAAACATTTAAACTGTGACAAAGTTTGGTGCCCTTCTTCCTGCTGAGGGGAAATAATTGGCCCTGTTTGGCACTGCTCATCACAGCCCATTGGTCTGCTGGAAACCCAGAGAGGCCTCGTGTTTACAGGATGGGTCACAGGCTCTTTTGTTTTACTTTCTCATGCCTGTCCACCTCTGAAAGAAGTTTGGCTCTGTGAAATGCTCCTCTTTCATGAAAGCTTACAGGACAATAAACATCCCCAAACATAAACTCTCCTGTTTACAGTTCAACAACTTAAACATGAACCTGTGCATCAAACAGGAACTTTCTCAACACTTCATATGTTACAGAATCTTTATATGCAAATTACACACTTGATTAATTAGTTTAGCATAATATAAAGTCCTTACTGTAACATGTACAAAATGTTCATTTTGTAATCTCCCCATTAGGTTTGCCGTAAGTACAGCTAAAGTGCAGAACCCTCTCGCATCCCACATGTATGACACGTACAGGGCAGATATTCCATTAGCAAGAATGATGCAGTTTTAATCCATCAGAGTCTACTTAGGAGAAACCCACATTCATTAAATGTTAATACATGCTAATCATTAAAGCACCTCTTCAGGCTGTCAAAAACACTTTCTGCTCCACTTGGAGGACAGATAATACAGACCTGAAGTAGAATTCTGGGGAACATTACACAGTGATTTCATTTAAAATACAAATTAAATGACTAATGCAGGATTACCAGAGACTAAATCAGCGCATAAAGAGGAAGCAGCTACTATAGTTTTTCCAACTAATAAGGACTCTATGGGAAACCAAACATTCATGACGGGAGGACTAGCAATCCATAAAAGAAAGGAAAAAAAGCACACAGACCTACTTTAGTTGATGATCTTTGTCAGAATGCAAATTAAAAACAAGTTGAGACTCGGTTTTATTAAACCTCTTTAGTTTGATTCCATGATTTTAAAAAAATAAATAAATAATCCTATATATCTTAGATAGATATTGCTGCAGGGCTTTGTACTTACAGGGTGCGCAGGTTTGCCAAGCCGCTAAACACGCCCTCTCCTAAATGGCTGATAGCGTTTTCTCCCAAGTTCAGAGTCTCCAGGAATCCTAAACCAAGGAAAGCTGTCTCCTCAAGTCTTGTCAGGTGATTGTGGGACAAGTCTCTGCACAGATGACCACAAATTTAATTAAATACCACTCCAAATATTTTCATTTGAAAAAGATATTCAGAAGCATGATTGCTTCATTAGATGCTAAAGCGTTGCTGACTTAGCTCTGGAAAGCAATAATGAGGTTAGGTAAAAGTGGTTGATGAAACCATGTGGGGTAACTTAGCTGCACAAGGGTTTCAGTTTTTAATAACAAATAAATATAGAAATATCTCACAGTTTCTCCAGTTTTTGGCAAAACTCCCAGGCATCAGATCGGATGATGCCTATAGCGTTGTGGCTGATTTGCAGGATGCGTAACATGCGGAGGCCATAGAGCCAAACTTTATTAACTTCTGTTAGGTTGTTGTGTTCCAGCTCTCTGGAAGATTGGGGAGAAAAAACAGAGAGAAGAGTATAAAAAAAATGTATCTTTCACAAACCATGAGAGAGCTTGTTTTTAAAGTCTTTTCAATCAAACCTAATCAGCCGCTTTTGAAGCATTACTTCCACAAATGGTAAATAAATTGCAGAATGAGAATTTAAAATCAAAATGAACATAAAGCTTACAGCTCTTCAATGTTGTTCAGTCCAAAAAACGCGCCGTCCATCAGCTTTGTCAAGCCATTTCTCTGCATCTTTAGTGACCTCAGCGACTCCAGCCCTTTGAACGTCAGACTATCCACTGTCTTGATCCTATTACGCTTCATTTCCCTGCAAGACAAAAAAAAAGTATTATTTTAACTTAGTCAAGCGTTAATGAAACAATTAAGACAACAGGTAGAATGACATGAATATTCAAAATAGGATTATTAGCTTGTTTGGCTGGCCTGAATCAAAGCTAAAGAAGAATTCCTCTGCTGCAGCTGATGATATCAGGGTTGAACTAAAACAAGAGTGATACTCACAGTAACTGAAGCTGGGGAAGTTTGAAGACTTTTGACGGCAGCGTTACTAATCTGTTCTTGTTTAGCCGAAGCACCAGCAGCGAGCTGGAGATGTTCTCGAAGCAGCCAGGCTCCAGGAGGCTGATCTTATTGTTACTCAAATTCCTAGAATTTTAAACAGCAGCAGAAACAATTAAGTGAAAAAAAATTAAAAGCAGTAGATGAAACAAATTTTTCTTTAGTAACCAGTGACACGCATAGTTTTCTCATTATGATATTTAAAATGTTTAACATTCCCAACAGAACTGCTACCATTTCATCATTATGCAGTACCGGTTTTAATAATCCATAAAGCTGATCATACAACTGATGTAACCCAGGGAAAATGTAAGGATAAGTATAGGTAAAACGTGGGTAATTTACAGGACATCAATAACCATATAATAACATGGTAATAACATAGCAAGTTACACTATATGTCTAGATAAAAAGAAACATTTTATGGAGAATTCTGTTAAGTACTGTGCCTCAACTTTTAGGCAGACAAGGTAAAGTCAGACTTCTTAGATGTCAAACCATTATTTACAGGTAAATAAGTAATTTCATCAACAGCAATACATTCATGTGTTATTATCTAGTACAATACAGTTTATTAGTCGGCATTTAACAGAAAACCAAACCTAGAATACAGATAGCCAATCTTCTTAAGTAAACTCTTATTTATATGTAACTTTAGTTCAGTTTTATGGAGCTTTATTAACCTGATCACAAGCTACAATTTACTTTGTAAGCTGTTGGTAGTTGGTGGACAATAACAGAAAGTGTTATGTGGTAAGCTTATGGTAATTACCCATCAAAAGTGTCCGTTGTAACATACAATTGTAATAATTACCTGCATATATACCTTAATTTTGGGTAAAAAATACCAAATAAAGTTTCTCCTGTTACCAAGTTATATAGTGCGACTTGCTATGTTATTACCATGTTATTACATGGTTATTGATGGCTACTGTAAAAGAAAGCGCTTCCAAAATGTGTTGATTAAGTTTAATGATGAGTTACATTCCACAGAAGAAAAGTTAATGGAGCAAAAATTTTATGTTGCGCTATTACTTACAGATACTTGAGCTGCATAGAAGGAAAGGATCCCACTTTGAGCTCAGAGATGGAATTAGATGTTAGGTCCAGCGTCTCCAGAGAATTGTATGGCTGCAGCTGATGCATCAACAGTTCTGAGATCCGATTGTTGACTCTGAGCAAACACAAAAAGGCATCAGTTTTCTGCAGTGACAGCAATCATTACTCTGACAAGTCAAAATCATCTGACTTAGAACAATAAATCGTGAGAAAGACGGTTAAAAAAGTACAAACAAAAGGTCTGCATTGGTCGGTTTGGAGTGATGGCTCATTTTGTTAATTTCTTTTAATTTCTGAGGATAAAAACTTCACGAAATTCTCAAGAGGGTCATGGAGCACTAGCACTTTCATGTTCATATAGCTCTGAAAAATCGTTTTGATACATACTTGCTCTGTTCTCAAAATTTCACAGAAAAGAAAAAAAAAAAATTGTAAAACGATTCAGTCTTGAGTGCCAAGCCACTTACTAGTGATACAAGAATCCCCTAAATATATAAATTGGCATTCGTTCCCATTTATTTTTTTACTTGAAAAAAGAGAAAACAAAAAACAAAATTGTTTTTTTTTTTTTTGTGGAAAACATCTGCGACACAGTGAGCAAACAGATCAACTATAAGCAGTGTTGTTTGCAGGCATTCCCAAACTCAGTCCTCAAGGCCCCCTGTCCTGCAGGTTTTAGAGGTTCCTCTGCTTCAGCACATCTGGTTATAAAGATTGCAGTAGACCAAAAGCCTGTTAATCAGCTTTCAATTAAAATCAGCTGTGCTGGAGCAAGGAAACCTCTAAAACCTGCAGGACAGGGGGCCTTGAGGACCAAATTTGGGAATGCCTGGTCTAGGGTATAATCAGACTTTGAAATTTACTTCAGAAATCGGCTGCATTGTAACAGAAAAAATAAAACAAGAATTATTTGGATTATAGCTGTTCAACAATGAAATAACATCAGTTGTACTAACCCACATTTTCCAGTCTACACTTCTTTCTCTTCCATCATGACCCAACTACTCTCCAACAAGTTTAGGATTTTATGTCACAAGTATTCATAAACACTGAGTAAAATGGACACTGAAAATATAGAAAGTCATCTGATCTGACCATCCACACTACCGGTAAGCAGGGGTCTGAAATATCATAAGCAGAGTTTTTTAATTGCAATACTGCACACCTTGAAACTGAATTTAAAGGGGAGGGTTATATAATATTATATTATATTTGTAACTCTGCTGTGTGGAGTCTGGAAATTTTACTTTTTCAAAGGATAATCTAACCCAATTTATTTACATAACATTATAAAGAAAACAGGGGTGTTTTTGAAAGTGCTGCACAACAACATATAAGGTATGTCATGCAATAAGTGATAAAAACCAACAAAAAACAAGAAAAAAATAGGTAAGAACAAAAAATCCAGGTGTTAAAAACCAGAGAATAGGGTCTAAAGATTGAATTTAAACAATTAAGTGTAGTTTGTTTGTTTTTCTTTAAAACATTATAAAATAGGAATTTCTAATGAGGTAAAGGTGGATGAGCATCAAATGGTGCAAATCAAATGCTGTGTAATGAACAGGCTTCAAAAAGAAAAGTGAGTGCTACACATAAACAGTGGAAATTAAAACAAAAAAATCTTTAAATAAGTGGCAGAAAGGAAACATGATGGCGGTTCTGTACTCACAGTAGAAGTGAGGTGATGTTAGAAGAAATGTTTCCAAGAGAGGGGAAAACAGTCAGCTCGTTGTGATTCAGGGTGCTGAAATGAAATTACATAGAAATCAGCACAGTGAGCTCTTAAGATAACTGCTAAAAAAAATCATTTGCATTAGGTAAAAAATCTGGACAATTTCTTTTTAAAAGATTTTGAAAATGTTCTGGCTCTTTAATTCAAAAATCACTCCTTTGTTTTCATGTTGCTTGTAAACAACATGGACAGTTTAATTTAACAAAAATGATTACTTAGTTTACAGGAAAACACACACACAAACATTACTATAAATATTAAACATATATAAAATACCAAATATATATATATATATGTACTAATAAGAGTATGGAGGGCTACAGTTTAATTTCTCTGTCGTTTTTTCCCAACAAATAAGTGCAGTTTGTTCAAACACACGCTTGTTACTAGATCTACTTGTGTACTTACACATGAGTTATCCCATCTGGGACGTCCAAGGGGGCAGCGGACAATCTTTTCCTGTTGCAGTCCAAAATATGGACCCCGCTGTGTCCTTTTAGACAGGAGCACGCAGCGGGACAAGAACCAGTGACACAGGCACTCAAACTTAGCAGCAGGACAACCAGAGCTGGAGGAATGGGCCAGCCTTCCGCCATTTTAAATGTCCTCCTACTGAGAGGTAGCTACGTGGCTAACAGACCGTTCAATTGGCACTTTTAAAAGGCTACAAAAGTACCAAACTGTCCGAGGGGTTAATTTTAATCTAAGGAAAGCATATTTCAGCTTAACAGGGTCACAAACTCAACATAAAGCATACAATCCAACGTTGACCAACTTGCTCGGAGCATAGCAGCTGAGATTTGTTCCCTTCTTTGCACAGCCTGGAATTCGTCCTGCTCCAATCAGGACAGCCTTTCGACAGGCTAACCAGCTAACTGCTAAGCTAGTTTGACCTGAAAAATACCACACTTTCCGAATGATGAAAAAACAACTAAAATAAACGCCCTGTATGCTTCTTGTTATGCGACGCAAACAGACATCTCGAACGCATAGTTTTTCGGGGGAAATAAAGTAGTATTTTCTGTTATTTTCTGTCCCAAAACAAAACAATGCGCCGTAAACTGATGACAAAGGACGGTGAAAGTCCCGCCCCTTTCTATCATGTTTACAAACATGTTATTGGTCAATGGCCACGTTTGTCAAATACTTCCAACTATTTGATTGGATTACAGCGTGACGCATTGCAGCCTTCCCTCTTCTAAAACGTTTTGGGGGAACAAGTTTGCCCGACCAGAGCTCCTTTGGCAGAAACAATATTTTATTTAAATTTACATTTGCAATTTTGCAATTTCATACTTCATACTTTAAATACCAACATTCCATAACGAAAAAGAACTTAAATAAAACAAAACCAACAAAATGTAAGGAGTAGAAATTAAAGATTATTAAAAAAAATTGTAAGGAGTAGAAGTAAAAAGTTGTCTGAAAACAAAACTGTAAAAAAAAAAAAACAACAACTATAGTATAGATAGCTAAATGGTAAAGTATTTATACTTTGTTACTTGACACCTCTGGTGGCTGCAGCACTTGGATGTGAGGAGCTGAAGGAGATCTCACAGCTTCACCGATGATTATTAAAGAAGGGCAAACTTGAAAAAGATAAAATGTAAAGAAAAAAATATTCTAATGTTATTTTATATTTTTTATTCCTCAACATTAATCATGAAATTCTTAAACTATTATGTAGTTTACATTGAAATGCTAAAAAACTATTTTAAGATGAAAAAATAAATATAGCTGAGAGGTGTAACATCTCATTTCCTGAAGAGCAGGACTCTTGCGCTAGCTATACTACACAACACATTATATGATCAACAACTGCACAAGTGGTAAGATCACGACTTGCTCACAGGAGGCCCTGGGTTCCAATACCCAGTGTGGGGAAATGAGCTGCCATTGTGGGTCCTTGGGCAGGACCCTTCCCACTAATGCCTACTTTGGAGAAAAGCATCTGCTGAAAATGTATATACATTTTTATATATACGATGGAATACTATCATTTTGATGAGATTAAGCAGTATGTCAGTCTTATTCATGACCAAACTAAAGGAAAAACTGATTTTATTTTGTAATATATTTACCACACCTAAATTCCTCCCCCCCCCCTCCTATATGCAGCAGCACACAATAGGACACACCTTAACCCCTTCAGACCCACATTTCTTCACTCCAACATAAATAACAAAGCTGAAAAAAAACATTCTTTTTTCTAACTTAGGTTTTCCTTAGTATTTGTTCATGTCCATTCCAATGAACACCACAACAAGATGGGCTTAAAACATTATAAAAAACTTTATAGAGATAAGGCTGAGTTTTTTAATATAGTAATTAATCAGATATGACATAAACATCTGAATCTGGATTTTTATGAGTCTGTGAACAGTTCTGAACATGCACATACAACGGGTGAAGTAAGAACTGAACACGCCAGCATTTTTCTCAGTAATTATATTTCTATAGGTGCTATTGACATGACATTTTCCCCAGATGTCGGTAAGAACCCATGCAATCCACACATACAACAAAAGCAAACCATAGATGTCCAGAAATTAAGTTATGTGTAATAAAGCGAAATGACACAGGGAACATGTATCGATCACACTTACTGAAATGTATTTATTACGTCATAAAAAAACCTTTGTGGCAATGACAGCTTCAAGACACCTCCTGTATGGAGAAATTGGTCACATGCATTGGTCATGGGTGATTTTGGCCAATTCTTCCATACAAACATGCTCAAATCTTGAAGGTTTCGTGGGCTTCTTCTATGAACCTGTAAGTATAAATCAACCTTTGGGCAGTTAACATAACATAACATGCTGCTGTCATTTTTGCACATCTCTGTAGGTGCTGTGTATATATATATATTTAGACACAGTACAGTACATTTCAGATTTTTAAGGGGATTTTCCTGGGGCCCTTAAATTCCTTTTAACAACCCTGCATGCGGTTTAATCATGGCGGTCTGAAGGGGTTAAGTTTAAGGAGCTGGAGTTAAAATTCAGCGAAAACACCAACCAATCAGCATCCAAGCCTTTACCTGATAAAATGTATTTAAAGAATTCCAAGAAATCCGCTCACAGTGAAGAGAAGAACAACTGTGTCAACAACCTTTATTACTTCACGTTTATTAGGCTCAGTAAGCAAAAAAAAAAAAGAAAAAAGATGGTTGATGTAGTTTCCAAAAACAACATCCAAACGCTCCATCTGAGACGCGATACTATCAGTCACTGCTTACTCGTCTTCGGAACCACTTTAAGGGTGAACTTGGACAGGTAAACTCACACCTTGTTTATGAGCGAAAATAATGATTTATCACTTCTGCCTTTATAACTTCTCTGTAATTTGTTAAGACCTGAGTCTGGTCGCCATGGTTATTGGCTGGACATGTGAACGTTTATTATAAGGTAAATAGGTCACTTTAAACGCGGTTTGATCCAAAGAACGTTTCTGAAGTTCTGACAATTGGTTGGATCAAGACCGATTTTTTTTTTTTTTTTATTGATTATTTTATATTTGTATTTATTTAAGAGACTATAGGAAGAATTCATGTGCGTCACAAAGAAAGGCATTGCATTTTTTCGTTGCTACTTCATGAAACGTTTAAGGAGCATAATTAGTTTTGAAAAGGACAGTAAAAAATCTTCCAACAAAATCTGTTGTTCTTCTGGTTTTCAGGGATGCCCCTCTCGGTTGCAAGTTCTTCTCTGTGAAGTGCTCACGCAATGTTCTATACACCATTACCCCAACACCGAACGAGACTTCCCATCTGTCTCCTATGCCCCTCAGTGGAAACACAGTGTTACACATTAGCACGAAACCTAACTTTCATTTTGACATCAACTACAACGAAGAGGTAATTTGCACAGTAGTTAAATCGAAAATCTTGTTTTTGTTTAAAGATACTCCATTTAAATTTGTGAAAACAAAATTACAACACATGGCTGTTTGGAAGAAATCTATTTTCAACCCCATTGTGCTCTAGGAGCAAATATTTTATACTGATGAGACAGATCAACTCCTGCTATCATTGCAGCTATAGATGGATATTATTCTTTATATGACTGCAACGTTCTCAACTGATATTGTAACATTTGATGTTAAACTGGTAGCCCTTTTTCATGCATAATCAGCATTTTCCTTTTTTCTAAGGTGTCTATCTGGTTCTATAAGGAGGACAAAGCTTATATGGATTGGGCAGAGATTAGGATTGTACCTCTTGGTAAGTTTTGTTTTGCATAACAACAATTCTTGATGTACAATCTATTTCTTTTTTAGCTAAACTTTAACAGGTCATCACAGATTTTTTTTTTTTTATCAGTAGGTTACAGTCTAAATATTATTGCTGTAACAGGGACTGGTAAAACTATAACTGTACTGTGTTTGAGTCTTTGCGTTAAATGGTAAGTCCATACAAAAGCATTAAAGGAAAACAAAACATTTCTGTCTTTCAGAGCTCTCACTAGACGTGGATGCTGACAGAGATGGTGTTGTGGAGAAAAACAACCCAAATCAGGTAAAACCTTAAATACAATTATTTAAACTCATTGACCGTGCCTCAGTTCATAAGAACACGAGTACAGACTTGTGTCCTCGCCAAGTATGTTCATGAGAAGAACACAGGAAAGTATGGACTGGTGAGAATGGGAGCACGCAGCATAAATATGGGTCAATTGGAACAGAAGCGTACTCGTGACTTCACCACATGCTTGGCTAATCTGGAGCTGCATTTCCCCTCCTGTTATTAATAGTCTCCAGATAATAATAAATTCTGATTTTTTTTCACTTATTGGGGGAATAGTAATTACCACAGTCAGATAAACACAAATCAAATGAACATTTTGCCAAATAAAACCAATAGGCCAGCGGTCCGTCACACATGGCTTTGCAGAGAGAGGGCTACTGCAGACGGGATAGCATTAGACATGGCTGCCGTTACCCTTGGAGGTTCGCTGGTTGCCGCGTTCCTGTCAACTTTGTACATTTCTTTTTTAATTACACATTAAACCTGTAAATAGGACATATAGTGATGTTTAAAAGTATTATGGTCTCACCTCAAATTATCTTAAAACATACTTTTACTGAACAACACCAGAACAGAAAAGTTAGCTTTTAATTTAATACTCTGAGCCCTGTGAGAGCTACATTGGAAGCTGCTGCTGCAGCAGTGCATGCTGGGAAAGCTGTCAGTCTCAAGAACGAACAAGTCTGCTCTGATGTATACTCTGTAAATAGGGAGGGGCGACAATAACGTCCATGGACTTTGTCTGTTCTCGGTCTGCTGTTCTTGTGAATTGGAACAGTACTAGGGCAAAGGCTGATGACATTTCACGAGTACACGGGCACATGAGATTGCATATTGAGAGACGGCCATTGATAGGAATTCCGGACAGGTAATTATTGTTAAATGAGGAAGTTACTGTCCCATAAAAAGCGATTGCGCCTCAGGACTTCCCCACCGGTTCTTTTCCTGGGAACAAGTTACTTACTACTCTTAACTCAAACTGGGTAAAACTATATAAAAAAGGACTATAAAAACAGGAGTAAAAAAGTAACAGAGTTTATTCCAGATCAGTTTGTTACAGGACAGAGAAAATGCTTGGAGCTTGCACAGCTGTGGGCTCAAAAAATCACGTCCACGAGTGTCCGGCAAAGATTGAGCCCCGAACAAGGTCATCTTCTCCGTCTTATAGCTCATGAGTCTATGTGCTGGATCCTGTGGATGTTTAGCTGTCCGTATCAGAAACTGACACACCATCCAGGCCCTGACCTGTATGCATCTTGCCTCTATACCCAAGATTAAAGATACATCTCCTCTATCAGTCTGGCTCCAAGATGTGCCCATATCCTGTGTATCTTTAAAAGACAAGAAGGCTGTCCTATTTAGATGACCTACTTACACAAAGTGACATCCACAATGTAAAGGAAGGCCATTTGCTCTCTCTATCTGGCTAACAAAGTAACAATGCACATGTTGTATAAAAGTATAAACCTAACATTAATGTGGTCAAATCACTCAGTCGGAGTTGTTATCATAGTGATAACTTGATATTTAACATATACAGTCCTTCTGAAATTAACTTTAAATTAATCATAACACACAGATTTAGGAATAAAAAAGATTGATATGTTCATCCAGACCCCTTCTCCTAACCCATTTTTTTCTCAAGGTACGTATGAGAATTTATGTTTGCACATTCATGTTGATTTAGCATTAGCAACATTAGCAGTTTGCCATGGTTTGTTTAATATGAGCGAGATGTGAATAATACAATTTTTATTTAGTTATATTTAAAGTACATGAAGAACTACTGAAATTATTTTCAGATTGAACATAAATAGATTCATTAAGACAGGGGAAAAGGTATTACTTTAGGGTTAGGATTAGGATTCACTCAATGATAACAACCTAATGAGCCTCCTGGGACAATCTGAAGCAAGTCTATGGGAATGATAGTCGCTTATAACGGCTAATTATTGGGATGATGACATCCGAAGCGCAGCTGCATATAGCCACTTTACTGTGTAAAAGAATGAATCAACATGATGATGATCCACAGGTTCTATATATTAGAACATTTTTAGACTTCATTTTCACCTGCTGTCAGAATATTTCACCTAAATAGATACATTCTCCCATTCAAGAAATAATCCCATATTTTCATGGTAACAACAACTATGGCAAGATGTTTTGATATGTACTAGTTTTACTAAATATGCATTTCTGTTATCTGCATCTTTTTTTCTTTGTCTAAATGACCTTTTTAAACAAAATTATATTCTCCACATCTAGAATAAACATTCTGGATGTCTATGAATTAATTTCAGATCTCCATATTCTTAATATTATTGGTCAGCATTTGTATTATTCAGATATTTGTATTATATCAGATATCATACATGCATTTTCAGTCAAGCTGATAAATGTCAGAACGTCGACTTAAAATGTGTAAATATTTCTAGATATCCATCCATCCATCCATCCATCCATCCATCCATCCATCCATCCATCCATCTTCCTCCGCTTATCCGGGGTCGGGTCGCGGGGGCAGCAGCTTAAGAAGGGAGGCCTAGACTTCCCTCTCCCCAGCCACTTCTTCCAGCTCTTCAGGAGGAACCCCAAGGCGTTCCCAGGCCAGCCGAGAAACATAGTCTCTCCAGCGTGTCCTGGGTCTTCCCCGGGGCCTCCCCACGGTGGGACGTGCCCGGAACACCTCACCAGGGAGGCGTCCAGGAGGCATCCTAAACAGATGCCCAAGCCACCTCAACTGGCTCCTCTCGACGTGGAGGAGCAGCGGCTCTACTCCGAGTCCCTCCCGGATGACCAAGCTTCTCACCCTATCTCTAAGGGAGAGCCCAGCCACCCTACGGAGGAAACCCATTTCGGCCGCTTGTATCCGCGATCTCGTTCTTTCGGTCATGACCCAGAGTTCATGACCATAGATGAGGGTAGGAACGTAGATCGACCGGTAAATCGAGAGCTTCGCTTTTTGACTCAGCTCTCTCTTCACCACGACGGACCGGTACAGCGCCCGCTTCACGGCAGACGCAGCACCAATCCGCCTGTCGATCTCCCGCTCCCTTCTTCCCTCATTCGTGAACAAGATCCCAAGATACTTAAACTCCTCCACTTGGGGCAGGACACCCCCCCTGACCCGGAGAAGGCACTCTACCCTTTTCCGGCTCAAGACCATGGCCTCGGATTTGGAGGCACTGATCCCCATCCCGGCCGCTTCACACTCGGCTGCGAACCGATCCAGCGAGAGCTGCAGATCACGACCTGATGAAGCCAATAGGACAATATTATCATCTACAAAAAGCAGAGACGCAATCCTAAGGCCACCAAAACGGATCCCCTCAACACCTTGGCTGCACCTAGAAATTCTGTCCATGAAGGTAATTAACAGAATCGGTGACAAAGGGCAGCCCTCACTGCATGAAAAGTGAGATTTTCGTCCCCGTAAACTCCCGCAGATCTGCCTGATTTTCGTCAGTTTCCGACAATTTGCAACCCGTGCTTGTCCGCGTTTGTCGTGCCACAAATTGTCGGAAACGTACCATGACGTATGTGGAGAGCGATCAGCTGTACTAATGGCCCTAATTAGCATATGAATGCAGCAAACCCGCGCGGCTGGCCAGGTCTGGCTTGAATAACCTTCTCAGTATTGGCTGAAACCACTATTCTCAAACAAATGAAATCGCTCGTGATTGGCAGCAAAACCACACGTGGCCACGCCAGGCTTTAATTTTCTTACTGAGTATTGGACGGAACCGCTTCTTTTTAAACAAGTAAAGTCGCTCGTGATTGGTTGGCATATATATATATTTACATATAAATTTACATATATATATTTATTCATATATATATATATTTATTCATTCATATATTTATTCATTCATATGATGTGTATTTATGTTATCCTACACTACTACACAATTATTATGCTACCATCAAGGACATGAATGAATTTATACAGGAAATGAACATTTGCCAGGAAGCTGTTTATGCAAAGAAAGAGCTTTATTAAAACACACACAACTATATACAACGCGTACCCAAACACATGCGTTTCTAAAAATTAAAAGTCTGTGAACGGTCCGTTTGCTTCCTCGGGGTTGGAGGTAACTGGCAGCATTCCCTCCGAGGCAGGTCCGATGTGCAGACGCCTACTGTGCGTGGCCCTGTACTTCGGCATCGCTTCTAACCGGGACTGCAGCTTAACACAGAGTTCAGTGAGATCCGGCCTACGAAATGGCGGCGACCGTACAATCCATCCAGAGACACCGCCGAGGAAGGCGGACTTCCAGGGTTCCACTTCCTCATCTGCTTGCACACTCTGCCTCGCTTTCAGCAGCTGAAAAAAAAACAATGAATCAGCGCACTGCGTATGGACACAACACATCTATCAATGCACCTGAAAAATAGTCACCAAATAAAGTCTTACCCTCTTTCTTCTGGCCCGACTCCGAGCAGATTGCCTCAGCACGCAACGGGTTGGCTGGCAGCGTATATCTGAAGCTCCTGCGTACCGTCTCAAAATACGTCTTACAGGCAGCTGGAAAACAATTAAATGAGAGTGGTATGAATAAAAAATCAAACGCAAGTCACAGTAACAAGGAAGGAGAAAACATTAAAACAAGTCACTTACACACAATGTCGTCTTTATCAACATCGTGCAAATCTGGACTTGCTGTATGGCTCCGAGCAAATAGGAGGTCTGTGAAAACAAAATGTACAGCTATGATCGGTATCCAATTAAAAAATCATTCTTTTTTTTCTTTTTTTTAAATCAAGGCCTTAATGGCACTAAAATTATTTAAATATGTTTATCGAAGTATTTATAATTCTTTAATAAAAAATGCTTATAAAAACAATTTCGTCAGATATATTATATCGCTCCAGGCGGAGAAAATGCTAGAGGATATATATATATACGTATATATATGTGTGTGTTTACATACATACAGGAGTCATGGAACTCTGCTTGCAGCTCCTTCATATTTCATGTACACTAATAACTTGTGTACATGGTTCTTGTTGATTGCATTAAAATCATTTCAAATAGCATTAAAATAGCATTAAATTAGAGTCACTCATTCCTGTATGAACCCTGTGAGCGCTTAATTTAATATGACATATTAAAAAAATCCCACCATCATCCAGCATATGTTCAGTTTCTGCCCAAATATATATATATATATTTTTGTAGATTTTTGTAATGGGGATAAGGATAATTCAAAACTGCTTTTTTTTTTATGAACTTGTTCACTACTTCCAAACTCAGCATCTCTTTTCATTCCTGTAATAAGAAGTTTCTTTTGAATGGATTTGATTAAAGTTTAAGTCCCTCGGTATAAAATAAATATTTTGATGGAGATGAGAAATCTGCTTCCTCGTTGGTGAATAACCAATAGTTTGGATCCAATCATTTAAATAAACGGTGTTAGTTTTTTTTTTTTTTTTTATATATATATAAGAATTGTGCTATAATTTCTAGTCACCGATCTGTTGCTGCTATATTTTAATTTGACGAACCGGAATTTGACGATGTTCTTTTTCCTGTTTGGTGCGATTGCAATTGCGGATCTTGACCTGGCCGGACCTTATGACCACAGTGTACCAATCTTCTGATGGCTACTTCCAACAGGATAATGCACCATGTTATAAAATGAATCATCTCAGACTCATTTCTTGAAACTTTTCCACTTAAGTAATTGTGAATTGAGCATATTGACCGACAACATTTTATTTTTTATCTTAAATGCAATTTTTTTTTTTTATAATTACTGCTCTAAATGTATTGCTCTGTCAGCTAAAGATCTGTTTTGGTCTCTATACTTTAATTAAATAAATCAATTCAAGCTAAAATGTAAGAGGCTATACTGAGCCTGATCTCTTTGTATTCTTACCTTTCAGAAAAATGTCACTTGGTGTAAAACCCCCCCTGCAACCCTGATTTGCATTTGTATAGCTCACAGCATGTTCATTTACATGTTAAAGCCTCCCCTAGAATTCCATGGGGGGGAGGCATTGGGGGAACACTGCCTAAGAGAGTCCACGTCAATTTCTGACAATTTACGGGAGTTTTCGGCGAAGCCTGCAAATTGTCGTAAACTGCCGCTAACCTGAAGTTCCACGACAATCTACAGTGCCGCATATTGATGAAAATCCCACTTTTCATGCAGTGCCTGGCGGAGTCCAACTCTCACCGGAAATGAGCCCGACTTACTGCCGGCAATGCGGACAAGACTCTGACACCGGTCATACAGGGACCTGACAGCCCGTATCAAAGGGCCTGGCACCCCGTATTCCCGGAGAACCCCCCACAGGGCCCCCCGAGGGACACGGTCGAACGCCTTCTCCAAGTCCACAAAGCACATGTAGACTGGTTGGGCGAACTCCCATGCACCCTCCAGGACCCTGCTGAGGGTGTAGAGCTGGTCCAGCGTTCCACGACCAGGATGGAAACCACACTGCTCTTCCTGAATCCGAGGTTCGACTATCCGACGGACCCTCCTCTCCAGCACCCCCGAATAGACCTTGCCGGGGAGGCTTAAGAGTGTGACTCCCCTGTAATTGGAGCACACCCTCCGGTCCCCCTTTTTGAACAGGGGGACCACCACCCCAGTCTGCCAATCCAGGGGGACTGCCCTCGATGTCCATGCAATGTTGAAGAGTCGTGTCAGCTAACACAACCCTACAACATCCAGGACCTTGAGGAACTCCGGGCGGATCTCATCCACCCCCGGGGCCCTGCCACCGAGGAGCTTTTTAACCACCTCGGCGACCTCGCCCGGTCGCCGAGATCTATTTCTAGATATATAAAACTTAATTCTAACTAGTAAAATTTAGTATTTTTTTACTTTCTAAAATTCAGTTTCTGCTAAAAAAATGTAATTTAGAGAATATGTATTATTACAGTTCAGTCTAGGAGTGTGATTTTGATCAGGACTAATTTTATTTTAGTGATCTACAAATGGAACAACAGAGACAAATGCTTTTAATAAATATAAAAACGGCATGCCACTTCATCTAAACTTGCACATTAATTCGTGCAACAATTTTCTCCTTCGCCACTTTCCTCTCCTTTGTTCTTTCTTTTCTGTCTTTTTAACACATTTTCCTTTTTTATTTCTTATTTTGTGCATTTTTGCATTAAAAGCTCTAGTTCCAGTGGGGTGAAACAGGCACTTCCTGTTGCCTGTTGTCATGGTGACTCGTCGAATTATGCTCCATTGATAATGGCTTTTCATACTTGTTATGCATGCGCTTAACTCTGAGTGGACCTATATATAATTGAATGATAGCAGCCATTGTGAAACCGATCACTCAGAGTTCCCGACTTTAGGTTTGACCAATTTAGAGCTGTAGATTTGAATCTGAATTTGTTACAGCTGCTTCGTAAAATGGACCCCCGATCTTTTACACAATTGGTAAAAAGTTGCAAGGCAGCAATTCTTAACGACAATCTACAGCTGAGTCCTTGATTGTTTGGAATCATCCTTTTTGGTGGGATAGGGACAAGAGTTATGATAGCAAGGTGGGCTAAAATTCTGCAAAGGCTTTGCTGGTTTCAACAAAGAGCCCACAGGGGGAAAGAAACTCGATCACTTTCACACATTTCACACAATTTTCTGGCAGGTTTGAACAAGCTTTGGTGTTAAAAAAAAGTCAGATTTCTGAGCAATGACCTCTTAAACACATTTTTCTTTGCACAAGCTTAAACATGTGACTGCAGAGATGGTTAGGTTTGGCCTCAAGGTGGTGTTTTTCTATCAGCATTCCTTTTTAAGGGCATTTCATAAGATGTTGAACTTGTGCTGTTCAAACATGTCCTAACATGGTTTTGGCTCCACGTTCCACCGCTTATTGCTAAAATTCAACCTCATTATGTTGCTCTAAGTACAGTTCTCAATGAGAAAGAACCAATAGGCACCTAGGGGTCCTCAACAACCACATGGGGTGACCTCAGTGTCTTCTGAAAACAGATCAACCAATTTAAAATTCAATTCTTTTGTTTTCTTTCTTCTTTTTTAAACGTTTATAGAGCATTTCACCATATTAATCATACAGACAATTTCAAAATTTATAGAGATTTCAAATGACAATATCTAGAAAAATAGGATTTAAAAGAACAATAGAAATATGTTTATAATGTATGAAGTTTAGGTGGACATTGATCCCTGCAGTTCAGTATTGGTAGCCCTTCCTATGACTCAGTACCCATGAAGTAGCCCTGAGCCTTAAAGTCGTAGGGAAACGGCTGTTCCAACCGTTGCAGTTACGAATTCTACCGAGGGGTGCTCGACTTTACACGAGTGAATAAAGTGAATGTGATTGGTCGTTTATCAAGGTGGCGGGATTGTTGTAGCGGAAGGTTCGCAATGCAAATTTTGGTTGTGGCCGGTGTTTCGGATGCATTTTTGGTTGTGGCCGGTGTCTCGGATGCATTTTTGGTTGTGGCCGGTGTCTCGGATGCATTTTGCTAACCAATTAGCAACTTAGGGCTAGTAGGTTCTCAATGTGAAATTACATTGGGAACAAGTAGCACTTAGCAACAACACTGTCAAGGAACGCTATGGACTGCGGAAACATGCAAGAGAAGGAGAGTTTTGTGTCATGCTGCGTTCACACCAGGGGCAGCTGGCGCGACAGAAGCAGCGAGTTTACATGCAAAGTCAATGGTTGACGCGCGTCAAGGCGCAGCAAAAGGTCCCGCGGCGCATTCTGAGCAGCAGGCGCAGCGCGTCTGAGCAGCTGAAGCAGCCGTCGGGCGCGTTTTGGCATCTGACGCACGAGACGCGCCGCAAACGCGTTGCTGCTCGAGATGGAAAAATTGAATTTTTGCTGCTCGACGCGCCGCGTCAACCAATCAGTGAAGCTGATCTGGGAGCTGGCTGGGAGAGAGACACAGCGCTGATGACACAGACCGCTCTGATTACTCCTCTTAAACAGTTTATTAACGCATAATTAACTTAAAATATATACATCTGCCGGCAGAATATGTTGGCTTTTATTATTCTGGTGCCTGCAGATCGGATTATTTAGATGAAAAACACCTACCAGCCGCCGCGGTAAACCGCGAGGAGGCGACCCGTCCAGAGGCTACTGTTGAAGGGATTCCTTCTGTCGGCGCACCGTCAGTATGTGGGGGTCTGAGCGGCTCCGACAGAAATAACATTGGGAGACAGGATTGTAATCTGGATGAACTGACTGCACTGATTACGTTTTCAGGTGTATTTTCTCACTTAAAAACATATTAAAACTACTTTATTCCCACTGATCACAGCAAATATAGCTGCAAGGCAGAGAAAGGATAGTGAAGCTCCGCCCAACGCGCGTCAGAGCCACTTTTGCACCGCGCAGCCAGAGCAGCAAAGCTGCTTCAGCCGCGCGTCAGAACTCACTGGTACAAGCAGCAAAAATGAAGCAGCAGACGCGATTTTGCTGCTTTTGCAGCGTCCGGTCTGAACGTAGCATCAGAGGTCGTGGATGAGTCTCCTTCATCATACATTTTTTATTTAGAGGAGGAAAGTGGGGACAAAGTTGTTGTGGAAGAGGATGCCAGGGTAGCAGAAGCTTGGTTTGGTGTAGAAGGCTTACAGCCATACATATTTGAGCCCTTGCCTTGCAACGCTGCCAGTTCTGTTAGCTCTACACCTGCTGAACGTTCATCCCCATGAACGTTGGGACGCAACTCAATGGTAAAATAAATTAATCTTATTTCTTATTTTAACCGTTGTGTATATAAGCTGCGACATAGGAATCAAGATGCTATGACCAAAAAAAACTGGCCTGCATAAAATAACAAGAAAAAAAAACTACAGATTTTAAGACAGGATTTTTTTTTATTGAAATTTTCTAACTTTTGGGATAATCTGGTCTGATAAAGAGTAAATTTATGTACAAGTTTAAGCCAGAATGATTTAAAATTTAATTTAATATAAGTTCCCTACAACTTTAAAAAGGCTGGCAACCCCTGCGCAAGAATTGATTTCCTGACATCTTTATGTTGTTTTTGTTTCCCCTCTGTGACAAAGGCAATGTTACCCACCAGAAAGCCAAGACTTCTTATGGCAGAGAGTCTGTGTTCCAATGGATGTTGTGAATCAAAATGCAGATATTGGTTTATGAGTGTCAGGTTCCAGTATGGAGATTTTTTATCTCATTAGTGCTTACTGAATACCTTAACATCTGGAATCAGCTTAATGGACACACCCATGTTTCTGTCTGTAAATGTCTCTGTGCTTAAAAATGGGTCACAACTCTGGTCGGCTGTTAAATTTGTCCTTTTCTTTAGAGGTTTGTCATATTCCAGTTGAGTTTTGATGGTCTTCGTTACTTTTGATGTAGGAATGCTCGTAAGGGAGAGTGGATATTGAAGGATACAATGGTCTCACCTGGTGTTGCTCTCAAGTGTCAGACTTGGAAATAAAGACTGTGGAGTTTTTTGTTTGGTGTCAAGTGTTTCTAACCAAAATGCTTGAAAGAGGTTTCCTGATATTGTGTGTTACAGAGCTGTTGGTGCTAACATTAGGTCTAAGCTGTACCATTTCCCCCATATGGCCTACCCTGGATACAGTTTATAGTACATCTGTTCCAACTACGTTGTTGTATTTACTGCGGTTATTTTTGCTAGCTAAAACTGTGTTTAATTTTGGTTAACTTTCATTAAGTTGCTCTTATGGCTGGTGTTGTCAGAATGCAAAACAAGTGTATTTTTAAAACGAGTGATGTTATAAAGAGTCCCCACAGAAATAACGGTATCTGCCCAATAGGCTGACCTGTACATGGAGCCACTGTCATGATACGGGACAGATGGACCCAGTATTCAAGGTGAGACAGCCAGTAGGAAAGTTTAAAACGTTTAATAAAAAAACAGACAGAACAGGACAGGACAAAGGCACAGGGGTGAGGAGCTGAAGGCTCACAGTGACTGCAGGAGGGGCGCAGAGCACCGCCGGTTCTCAGAAACTCTGGTTGTGGGAGAAACACAAGTAAGTGACCACGATCATCTGACAGGAGATGATTATCAGAGCGAGTCACTTATCTGGTTTAACAGTTCAGTCCAATCCCTGAAAGAGGCGCAATCCAGCCGCTGGACTGCCAACTGATGCAGCACACGTCACCCAGGGTGTCCCCGGTGCACAGCCCCTGAGGACTTACAGGAAGCTGATCAGAACAGGCAGGAACAGTTCATGAAATCCCGATGACCTCCACATGATCAGAGTTTCCGACGCCAACAGGAATGGAGTGATCTGGGCTTCCAGGAATCCTCAGAGCACTCAGAAAGGTACAGAATCCAGACTCAGAATGAGTCCAGAAGAGTGACCAGGTGGACACGCATAGATGCAGAACAGGCTCAGATGCAGACGGCAGACTTGGTGGTTGAGACAGAGACATGATGTTTAACCAGGATGAGAAGAACTTTAAACTGGTCTCCTTCTTGGAGCCAGGCTTAAGGGCTGGTTATACTCCTGCAGCAGTGTGTCGCAGTGAGCTTGACACAGACAGTTTTGATTTATACTCAATATTGAAGCGTGGTCTGCGCTATACGCTATGGGTCTAAATATGGCCGAGGAAGTGAGGGCAAGTTTGTCCGACAATGGAGGAACATGACGGTAAAAAAGAGCGGGGATCCAGGTGGAAAAAGGGTCCCAGCGTTCTCTCGCGCACCTCGCTCTTCTAGCTGGATGTCTTTTTTGTTCACTGTGACACCTACGCAGACGTCCTGGTTTCGAAGTATAAAGGGTGGGTTATACTCCCTGCAGCAGCGTGTCGCAGTGAGCTTGACGCAGGCATTTTTGATTTATGCTCAATTTTGAGTGTGGACTGCACTATATGCTGTGGGTCTAGATACGGCCGAGGCGGTGAGGTAGTGGGGGCGAGTTTGTCCGACAACAGAGGGACATGAGTAGGGCTGGGTATTGTTCAAAAATTTTCTGTGCCGGTACCAATACCGATACCTTCACTTCGATACCGGTTCCTGAACGATACTTTTTTCGATACCAGTTTTATAATATCAATTCGAAGAAAAAGAAAATTACACAACATAATAAAGTACAAATCTTGAGTTTTATTTTAAGCTCTGATTTTTCCATTTACATTTTTCCTCTTACATAAAAAAAATTTTTTCAGTGAAGAAGAACAGTTGCAAACAAGTCAGTGTACTTTACTGTTACATTGTGAGGACCTTTTTACTTAACAGTTTTTCTTTAGAAAAATTAACATGTCTGCTTTCTCAGGAGACAAACAAGCCAGTTGAAAGGGAATCCTACTGACAGCGCACCGCTGGTATGTGGGTGTCTGAGCGGCTCCGACAGAAATAATTTTGGAAGGCAGGATGGTAATCTGGATGAATTGACTGGACTGATTAAGTTTTCAGGTGGATTTTCCCACTTAAAAACATAATAAAACTACTTTATTCCCACTGATCACAGCAAATTTAGCTGCAAGGCAAATAAAGGATAGAGTAGCTCCACCCAACGCGCGTCAGAGAGCCAGAGCAGCAAATCTTTTTCAGCCGCGCGTCAGAAGCTGGTACAAGCACCAAAAAGGAAGCAGCAGATGCGATTTTGCTGCTCTTGCTGCGTTTGGTGTGAAAGCAGCATGATTAACTCCGCTCTGGCTTTGCTCTGCCCACGGGCTGCTGAAGGTAGGATTGTTGCGCCAGCTGCGGTCCGCTCTTCTTGCAGTCAAACACCGAGCAACTTTCTGCTCTTAAATTGTTTCCGTGCACGATGTATTGCATTGCGCACTATTGGCATCAGTCTTAATAAAGTGAAGCCACTCTTTTGACCTGGGGGGCATTTTAAAGGGGTTCCACGACGCTCACAACCAGTTCACAACAGATACACATGAACCCTGGCTGTAGGCGTGACCACCTGTGTATTTTTCCTGGATGACGGAATCACGTTAAGTGTTACAGCCAATCACCGAAACTCAACACCCAAAGACGAGGCATGTTTCGATACTTTGTAGAACCGAAGCATTTCGGTCGGTACCATAAAAGAACCGATGTTTTGTTCACTGCGACACCTACGCAGACGACCCAGTTTGAAAGTATAAATCAGCCTTAAATCAGCCTTTATAGGGATAAAACTGATCCCCTTTACGTTCCGAGCCAAAACCCTGAGGACTCCACGGGAAAGAACAGGACACGATCAGAAGACATAAGAGACACAAAATCCTCTCTTTCCACCGACTGCTAGGAACCATGAAACAGAAAAACAAACAGAAAACAAATAATGATCTGGCCCCGAATGCTCAGACTGAACTGAATATAAAGCCAAGGAAACAGGTGGATGAAATAAATGATAATTTATACAAGTTTGTCAAATTCCTCCCTTTTTGGGGATCATGACTCTTTTCTGTATAGAAAAGCTAGAATTTGTTTTGAGTTCTACGGTTGGCATCTTTTGAAAGGAACTTGGCACACAGTTTGAGCTTTTCCCAGAAAAAGCAAGTTTTAATTTCCCAGTTCTCTAAAGGTAACACTTGTTCTTGTTCTTGTATAACACAGATTCTTACTGTTTAAAAAATGAAAAAATATAATGTGAATTTGAAGAGATTTATGAAGACATTTATTCCATTTTTCATGTTGAAAATCTCTTAGGCTTCCTGGAAATGGGGTCCTGATGGGCATGGAGCTGTGGTTTTGGTAAACTGTGACAGAGAACATTATGTATACTATCGAAAACCAGACTGTCAACTCAAAGACGAGAAACAAGATCATAGAAGTAAGCAGATCAGTGCTGAGCACCAAATTTCACTTCTTTTTTTTTATTCCAAACTGCATGACAATTACTTTTTCTTTTGCATCTGTGTTTTTTTAAGGATTCCAAATTTGAATGAAATGTTACAATTTCTTTGATTTGCATTGTGTATAAAATCACTACTGACAAGAGCCAAATAGTTTTGAAAATATAAAAACATTTTGTGTTAACTTTTAGGGGAAATCTGCATTTTGCATTATGAGCTGAGCTTCTTCACATCAGCAAACAGGCTTCTGTCCCTTTGTCTTAATTTTTGTATCCATTTCTTAGTATTATAAATGGATTAAAAGTTTAAACTGATATGTATGGTTATGGTTTTGCTTTAAGCTTAAATATAATCATAATTTAGAATTTTACTATGAATTTGGACATTTTAGAAAGCATTAATTTCCTTGTATAATTTTTCTCTACCAGAATGCATTATTAGTGTAACATATTTAGAAATGACATATTGTTAGGTTCTAAATTGTCAGAATATAGTAGCAATGGCAATATTGAAGGTTAGCAGACAGTTTGTGACAGAGAAAGTAAGACCAAACTCAGCTTACCTAAGTACTCCTGATTAGCTGTTACTTTATTTTGGATCCCATACTGTATATGACTGTGGAATTATAATCTGAGCCAGTGCATTGCTAAATGATTGTTTCTGAAAGATGACTACATGTCACTTAATTGGCCAAAAAAAAATCGTAGTCTCAGACCCATGAGTGTAAAGCTCCTTCAACATTTGAGGAAGAGGTATATTTTAAACAGTTTGTGCCAATGTAATTTCTTATGTTTTTCTAGCTCTTAAGGACTGTGCAACCATGCTTCTGCGGATCAACGGCCCTGAGTTACTCGTTAGACTTAGACTTAGACTTCTTTATTTGTCATTTTGTATGCACAGGGTGCATACAGAACGAAATTGCGTTACATACAGCTTATGAACGTTGCATTGATATTTCAAATGGCACGAGTTATAGAAAAATACAAAAAGTGCAGCAGTGGTCAAAGTGTGAACAGTGCAGAGGATAAGAGACAGTGTGCAAGTTGCAGTGGTTCAGTGCAAAATGGCATTTGTGCAAAAAATGCGTTATTGAAAAATACAATGAGATGAACAATTTAAAGGGCTAAAAGTTAAAAAGTTCAGCAGCATTTGATGCCCGATAATGTGCAATAGGTGCAGAGTTCGGATTGTGGATCAAAGGTTCAACAGTCTGATGGCAGTGGGGAAGAAGCTGTTGCACAACCTGGTGGATCTGCAGCGGATGCTGCGGAACCTCTTTCCAGAGGGCAGCAGGGAGAACAGTCCATGGTGGGGGTGTGAGGGGTCTTTGATGATATTACGGGCTCGGGACACACAGCGCTGTGATGAAATGTCCTTAATGGAGGGAAGAGGAGCCCCAATGATTCCTTCCGCTGTCCTCACCACCCTCCTCACATTCTTCCAGTCAGAAGCTCTGCAGCCTCCACACCACAGAGAGAGACAGCTGGTCAGAACGCTCTCTATGGTGCTTCTGTAGAAGGTTGTGAGGATGGGCGGGGGCAGGCGGGCTCTCCTCATCCTCCGCAGAAAGTACAAGCGCTTCTGTGCCCTCTTCACTAGAGATGAAGTGTTTACAGTCCAGGTGAGGTTGTCCGTGATGTGCACCCCCAGGAACTTTGTGCTGCTGACCACCTCCACAGCTGAGCTGTTGATGAGCAGTGGAGCATGGTGGGGGCGGTTTTTCCTGAAGTCGACGATGATCTCCTTCGTCTTCTCCACGTTCAGGATCAGACTGTTTTCACTGCACCAGTCCACCAGCTGCTCCACCTCCTCTCTGTAGTCCCGGTCGTTGTCGTCCCTGATGAGGCCCACCACCGTTGCGCGTTACAAACTTGTCATGCATATCTCTGAGAGAGATTCAGAGTATATTCGAGTCTACCGAGATGAGACCGAGGACGAGGACTACATTACTAAGTCCAAAGCTCGTAAGTAAAATTAGGGTATTTAAAAAAATAATAAAAAATCCAACATATGTAAGTTGGATGCAATTCAACAGTTGTCTAAAGGTGCATTCACACTGAACATGAATTTTTAGCCTGACTTCTCAGACAATGTCCGATGATGACGTCACACGAGCGGTTTAACAGGAAAAATGTAAAAAGCATCAAAATTGTCTCAGACCTTTTTTTAAAGGTATGTATTAGTGTTCTTTAGTGAGTTAGGGAATGGAAATAATAAAATTTAGTTCCATGATTTCATGAAATATGAAACCTGGATGTATTTCTGGTTGCGGATGCGCAAATAAGCAGATGGTATGGATCGTGCTTCCGGGACGAATCGGGTAGCGACAATGCTTCTCCAATCTAGCTTCTGCTCTCTCTCCTGGACCTAGCACCGGCAAACCGCTGTCTCACCTCCCCTCTGTTGTCTGGGTCATTTGACCCCGGGTCAGCAGGGCCTAGAATTGGGTCACGGAGAGGCGGAACTACCACTGAAAGTGACCATCATCCAGATATAGCCCCTCTAGAAGCTGATGGTATTCCCAGTACTGCTTCCATCCCTGGAAATTCTGTGAACCCAGGGACCCCCAAAGCTTTGTTTGGCTTTCAAAATTAAAAAAGAACTGCGCACTCCTTGTAAATCCATGTCCTCCATATTGAGGTGAAACTAGCAACCAGTAGACTTCATAACGTAGGAGCCTTTCACCTGCTGTGTGATCTGCTTTCGCTGGCTATTCAAATTTCAAGGTGAGCAAAGGCAGGTGAAACTGGTGAAATGTTTCCAGGTGTTGTATTCGGTGTGAACGCACCTTTATGGTCGCATAATGTTTTTCAGTTTATTTAAAGCTACAGTGTGTACTAATTACAGGGATTTACTGACAGAAATGTATGGCTATCTACAGCTATCAGTACCTACAACAATTAATAAACAAAACAACCCTATGAATTACTGCAACATTTAAGTTCCCTCTGGGATTGGTAAGGTATTTTTGAATTTAACATTATATATTATACATGAGTATATTATTTAAAGAAAAGACCCAATCTTTATATTTGTGTTGCATTTGAAATTGCTTTTTATAATAACACAGGAGGAGGCCTCCCGTTAATGAAAGAAGACATGTTTGCACCACAGAAGCACAGAACTGACAAAATAGTGACTGTAGAAATCGCCAGTATACTCAAAATATGACTGAGGCAAGTTAGGCCTGTATAAAATCTATATCCTGCACGACTAATAAAATATTATTCATAAAATTATCTGTTTAAACAAACCTCATCATAGTTTGCCAATATGGAATGTGCGGACGTTACTGATGCCATTTTGTGCTATGACAGCGTCCGTATTATTGGTGTGGGGGCGGGGTCATGGCTGTCCATTAGAGGTCACTAAAAAATACATACTGTAGCTTTAAATCACTTGATAGACAAAGGTTTTGTGTGTGTTTATGTATGTTTAAAAAAAAAAGAAACTAATTGTTCTTATTTATCTTTATGCATCCACAGCTGAATTTATTAGAAAATATACATATGATTATCCACTGGTCCTGAGCAGCGAGGTGCTGTCTCAGGAACTTCCTCAACTTGAACGCGCTCCTCAACTCAAATTTTATGTGGAGGGCCTGAGGTTTCCTGACAAGGATTTTGACTGACTCGTAACCATCAACCTCAGCTTAGTGAGGAGGTTAGGTCAGGTAAGACCTTCAAAACAGCATATCACACTAAGCTTTTTATTATAACCACTTTCCAAATGTATTGTTTGTCCTGGAGATTTTTTGAGAATGGCTAAAAAAAAACAATGTCTTATATAGATTTTACATGATAAATTCATACATCCAGTAATTTTACAAAGTGGAATGAAAATTATGTACAGTACAGTGATTTTTCTTTTTTTTTTGGCAAATGCCTGAATATGACTTTACTGATGGTCCCTAACAAACCACTTCATGAAGCGGCTGCATTTATACTTAGATCACATTTGATACCAGACTTTATTTTGAGCTGTCAAAATAAAGACCTTATACTTATTTATTTAGCATTTTTGTGACAAATCTTTTAACGATGTATCATTTTTCTTGCTTTTGTCATCTCATATTCAATTACAGAAGATAGCAGCGTACTCATCCCCCTTTTTTTCTTTTTTAAGGACGGTCCTGACATGCCTGTTTTCACAGACAAAGTGGTGTTTAGAGTTTCGCCATGGATCATGACGCCCAACACCCTCGAGCCTGAGGAGGTGTTTGTCTGCAGGTTAGAGAGAACTAATGAATGATAAAGATGCTTGTCAGTAGCTTGGGTTAAGTCGTCCTTCCTCTTTGTTAAGAAGTTTGACTGTTTGCTTATCTCATTTCAGCTTTTTCAGAAAACTAAAACTTTAAATTGATAAGACTCAGTTTCTTCCATTAAAAAAGAAAAAATCATATCCAATAATCAACGGCTACAACATTTTGAGATGATGTAAAAAAAGAAAAATATATTTTACCAAAAATACATGTCTGCTTGTGATTGCAGTACATCTGATAACGCGTTCCTCAAAGAAATTAAGGACCTTGTTGACAGGAGCGGACACCAGCTGAAGACCGTCGAAAAACGCAGGAACAGAGGAGACCGCTGGATTCAAGTCAGGAAATCTAATGAACCTTTATTCTAAAGATTGTTTTTTGACATAATTAATACGTTGTTTTTATAGGATTTTCATAAAAAAGATTTGAACCAATCACCTGAGAACAACTGGAATATGAGATGGAAAATATAATGTGTGTTTTTCAGGATGAGATAGAATTAGGCTACGTTGATTCGCCCTATCACAGGTTTCCTGTTGTTCTGGATTCACCTAGAGATGAAAAACCTGATGATTATCCCTATCATGGTATCGTGGTAAGAGTCTTCGTTTTCCTTTGCGATCAAATGTTTGATTTCAACTAATAGGTCTTTACAGCATCAAAAAAAATGTTTTCTGTTTACTGCTATGAACATCATAATTTATCAGTAGACAGTTTAACATATGCAAGTGGTTGGCCTGTAAATGGGTTCTTGGAAATAAGTGATTACTACTGGCTGGTAAGAAAACTGCTTTTTGTATTTGCATAAATTTCCAATTATATTTAAAAGTGTAAAATGTGCGAGTCAATGACCAAAAGTAGAAAGGACTTTAAAGTGTGTGATTACCATACACTTTTGCACTCCATCAAAAGGAGTTTGAGCAAGCAGGCTTGCTGTAAAATGTTTAGAGAGATTACCCAGTTACACTTTGAGAGTTTCAAAGGCTGCAGCAAGTCTGTTTACATCAAATGCTGCCCCTTCTGGAGCTTGAATACATCTTAGAAGTTTCACTGACACAAAAATTGACACATAATTGGTCTTTTTTGTAATTTAGTTTACAAATCATTACTGATGCACTGATCTGATACCTGGTTCAGATATCGGCTGCGATATTGTCTAATTAGCTGGATCGGTTTTAGTAATTTGATTTCAGAGATCCAATCCAGTGCACTTTATAAGGACCTGTTATTATTTTTTTTTGGATTATTTTTCTTTTTGTATTTGTGACGGTCCTGCTGTGCGGTCGGGGGTGAGCATATGTGTAAACTGCCTAAATTAACAATATCAATTGAGGTCCTCTAATTGGGAGGTGCTTCCATTATGCGGCCACCTGGTTGGTATTTGTTGGTGTTCCCTGCTTGAGAGGCGAGTCTCCTGGTTGAAGCAAGCACGCCGCAGACAGCCATCCAGTCCAGTCCAGACCAGGTTGGGGTCCAGGCTTCCTGGTGTGGAGGGACCAGGCGTGATCGCCCCATCCGAGCTGCCGTCTGATGCCGGCACATAGTTCATTCTTTGATTCTGCTAAATAAATGCCTTTTACAGGCTTAACGCACTGCCTGTTTCCGTGTCCCCCAGTTTTTGTTGGGACCAGTCGAGCCAGGTCGTAACAGTATTTGTTAATTAATGATGTAAAGTACATTTATATCTATGTTCATTTGTTACTTTTTATGTCAAGGCTAAAGCCTTCACTCACATGGGGAAAGAAATTGATTGGTGTCTCTCTACAAATAAATACTAGCACAGCTTGTTCAGCTGTTAGATTATTCTACTTTGTTGTAAAAATCTAAAAACCCAATCTTACTATTTTTAATAACTGGGCTGTATTTTGGTCCTAAATGCCCCTGTGAAGGACAATAAATTATATTTCTATTTTTAGATTTTGTGCTTTATAACCCCTTGCAACTGTAGAACAGATCTTTATTATTATATGTATTTTTCTATCTTCAGGGGCCTGACTTTGGTTATGTGAAAAGAGATGCTGACAGAGATGCTGTTAGCAGTCTGGACTCCTTCTGTAACCTGAAGGTCAGCCCTCCTGTGACGGTGAATGGGAAAAAATACCCTCTGGGCAGAATGCTCATTGGGGTTGCCTTCCCAAAGTAAGTAACAGGATCCCAGAAGAGTTTATACCCGTTAAGTAGAAATGAAAAAGAACAAAGGTTTGATTATTTCTCATTTTATTTTGATTCCAGGGGTCAGACTTCTTTTCATATGATTTCAAGCTGATCTTTATTGCCTTTTTAAACTGTTCATTATCGTCCTTGTGTTTTAAATTGCTTTTCTATGCATCTGATAATGTAGCATGTATACTAAGATCTCCAGCTTAAACAGTATTTTTTTTAACATAAATGTTAGAGTACAGAATTATCAGTAACATCTTCTGCATCCACATAAACTGTAAAAAAAAAAAAAAATCAAAGTGTATGGCTGTGTCCGAACGTTCACTTTTTTATATGAATGTCCGAATGTCTAGTAGTAGAAAAAATAGTGGACTCAAAATTTCCCACAATGTACCTGAAAGTTTACAACCAAGGTCACTAGATGAGGAGATATGTCTCAGAACGCTTTAAAGAACTCTCCTCGCAAAGCATCATGGGATCTGGTTTGGGGGAGAGAGAACAAAGAGGCAGGCACCTGCTGGGAGCTGAGGTCCAGTGACAATGGGAAACAAAAAGTAGTGATCATAGATGAGTCAGTTAACTGATATTAGACTCAAATATGTCTATTTTAGTTTTTTTGGTCAATAGATGGGGCTCTTGCTTCCAGTATATAAACCAAGAGGTGACAGGTAGTTGATAGGTGTTGAATCCAGAAGGGCATACAAGTTTTTGACTGCTGTGGCGGAGTCATTGTTAACACTGTGGCTGTGCATCGTGGAAAAAATGGATTTGTAAACAAATGGTTCATCTGGCTGGAATACAAGGAGACAAGTTTACACGTGATCAACAGGCAAATTATTATAATTATTATTATACTGGCTAATATAACTGAGTTCAAATTAAAGTCCACTATATAGTCCCCGCTCTATATAGGGATTGAGCGATTTAGGGTGTATGTTCGGACACAGCCTATGTGTCAATATTCTGTTGTTCTTTCCTTTCTCTAAGGAACACAAAGGGAGAAAACATGACCAGAGCCGTTCAAGACTTCTTGTGGGCTCAGAAGGTTCAGGAACCTGTGGCCTTGTATGCTGATTGGCTCGTCATCAGCCACATCGATCAATTCATGACTTTTGTTCCTGCTCCTGACAGAAAGGTAGTTAAAAACAACAAAGATGAAATTATATCTTATGGATAACCAGAGAAAATATAAATTGCTTCATACTCAGAAAAGTTGTACGTTTTAGCATCATTTCTAGAGGTATATGAAACTTTGATGGGATGAAGGATTACATTTCAATTGTTCCCATGTTTGGATGTTTGATAGTTGTTTAAATACAGCTGTGTAATGTGGCTTTTTAAGCTTCATGGTGAATGAAACTCACATTGGCTCCCACTGTATTCAGATCCATAAGATGTGATGTCTGCCTAGTTTTAGGTTTCAGGTTCTTCCTTTATCTCCCAACATTACTGGTTGATGCTGCCATGCCCTTAGTTCTATCAAGGGATTGTAGGAGCTCTCTGAAAATCAAGCTCTAATTTTCTTTGTCTCTTGTACACCTGCGTACAGGGCTTTCGACTGCTGCTGGCCAGCCCACACGCTGGCTACAAAATATTCCAAGAACTTAAGAATGATGGGCATGGACAAGCCAAAATCTTTGAAGGTACATTTGGTGTGTTTATACTGCATACTTAAAAAAATCAGTTATACTTGGAATTAACAGAACTTAAAAGTGCAAATTATCCTAAAGGTTTGAAAGATGAGGAGCCAGTGACAGTGGATCGTATCGTGGATAACGACAGGCTCCATTTTCAAAATCAAAATGTGCAGGTGCACATCTACTTTTATGTTGGTTTAATACGGGACATTAATGGGTGCAAGCGACTATCATCCAAAAATTAGTCACGGAGAGGAGAGCAGGGATCTGTTCGACACGCTGAATCCATGCAGTTAGGGATGTTTATTGTACCCTTTTTCTATGAAGCATTGTATAATAGGTAGACTTGCAGACTTATTTAGCTTTAAACTTACGGTAAACAGAAATATTGGCACCCTGCCTTTGTAGCGTGGTACAGAATGAAGCTGTCTCCACTACACATTTAATTTGAAATTCCGCTTTATTTTTCTTCTGCAAAGAGCCAAAAATGTTGATATTAGAATCAGAGTTCGCCACACACGTATATCAGCTTCACAGTTTATACGTGTCCTCATTCTCTGAATGACCGAGAACACACAGTGTCATTTTGATCTTCTCCACCAACATATTCACAATAAACCATAACTTCTGCATATATTCTAAACACAGAAAAATCATGAACTTCTGCAACAAAATATAAACAATGAATCATATCCTTACCATCTATTATAATCAGAAAAATCATAAACTTCTGCACCAAAATATAAACAATAAATCATGTTCTCAGCTAATATTAAACAAAAGTTTATCCTTCTATAGCATATTTTCTCAAATACAGTCAACCAATCATATTTAACAAACATTGTAAACTGATTCAGATATCTGTTAATTAGATCAATCATGTCTTACTTTAGAATATTTACTCAGCTTGACAAACTACTCCCGAGCAGAGAGTTATTGTTTCCTCTCCAGCCTCGCGCTCACTCACGGTAGCTAGCAACCCAAGCTAACTATAAGCTAACTTCTTTCAGTTGGCTGAACAATATCAACAACAACGCCACAAATCAGCTGAGATCATTAACTCACGTCGGACATATTCGCAAATCAACTCACAGTTTCCACCCTCCCTTCTTACCTGCAAAGAGCCAAAAATGTTGATATTAGAATCAGAGTTCGCCACACACGTATATCAGCTTCACAGTTTATACGTGTCCTCATTCTCTGAATGACCGAGAACACACAGTGTGGCGAACGCGCCCTCTGCTGGTCAGGGGTCGACAGTGACTTCTGTTCAATAACTAATTTAAAAATAACAAAATCACCTGTACTTATTAGAAAATAAATCCACCACAATTTGAACATAAACAGTGGTACATTTATATCAGATTTAACATGTTTTTGATTATGGGGTGGATATTTTAACCTACTGATGGCTCTGTATGCCACACCTTACCCCGAAATCCCACATACTCCGTCAGCGCTCCGCTCCGCTGCGCTCCAGACCGCCTGCTCAAAGCAAAGCCTACAGCCTGCGCTGTGGCTCACGTCCGCTCCGCTCTGAGTTCCTTGGAGATCGTAGAGGGCATGCGCGAGATGAACCAGGGTTTCTGCGGATCATTAAAAATAATTACAATTCATTCATTTTTTTTTTATCAAGGCCTTAATTGGCACTAAAATTATTTAAATATGTTTATCGAAGTATTTATAATTCTTTAATAAAAATGCTTATAAAAACAATTTCGTCAGATATATTATAACGCTATTGATTTGTGTGGAACTGATCATAAAGCCGTATGTTCGGAAAGGAAGCTCGAGGCAGAGAAAAAGCTAGAAGATATATATATATATATGTATATATGTGTGTGTGTGTGTGTTTACATACATACAGGAGTCATGGAACTCTGCTTGCAGCTCCTTCATATTTCATGTACACTAATAACTTGTGTACATGGTTCTTGTTGATGGCATTAAAATCATTTCTAATAGCATTAAAATAGCATTAAATTAGAGTCACTCATTCCTGTATGAACCCTGTGAGCGCTTAATTTAATATGAAATATTAAAAAAATCCCACCATCATCCAGCATATGTTCAGTTTCTGCCCAAATATATATAGAGATTTTTGTAGATTTTTGTAACGGGGATAAGGATAATTCAAAACTGCTTTTTTTGAATGAACTTGTTCGCTACTTCCAAACTCAGCATCTCTTTTCATTCCTGTAATAAGAAGTGTCTTTTGAATGGATTTGATTAAAGTTTAAGTCCCTCGGTATAAAATAAATATTTTGATGGAGATGAGAAATCTGCTTCCTCGTTGGTGAATAACCAATAGTTTGGATCCAATCATTTAAATAAACGGTGTTAGTTTTTTTTTTTATATATAAGAATTGTGCTATAATTTCTAGTCACCGATCTGTTGCTGCTATATTTTAATTTGACGAACCGGAATTTGTCCATGTTCTTTTTCCTGTTTGGTGCGATTGCAATTGCGGATCTTGACCTGGCCGGACCTTATGACCACAGTGTACCAATCTTCTGATGGCTACTTCCAACAGGATAATGCGTCATGTTATAAAGTGAATCATCTCAGACTCATTTCTTGAAACTTTTCCACTTCAGTAATTGTGAATTGAGCATATTGACCGACAACATTTTATTTTTTATCTTAAATGCAATTTTTTTTTTTTTTTATAATTACTGCTCTAAATGTATTGCTCTGTCAGCTAAAGATCTGTTTTGGTCTCTATACTTTAATTAAATAAATCAATTCAAGCTAAAATGTAAGAGGCTATACTGAGCCTGATCTCTTTGTATCAGAGATTTTCTTACCTTTTAGAAAAATGTCACTTGGAGTAAAACCCCCCCTGCAACCCTGATTTGCATTTGTATAGCTCACAGCATGTTCATTTACATGTTAAAGCCTCCCCTAGAATTCCATGGGGGGGAGGCATGGGGGGAACACTGCCTAACAAAGTCCACGTCAATTTCTGACAATTTACGGGAGTTTTCGGCGAAGCCTGCAAATTGCCGTAAACTGCCGCTAACCTGAAGTTCCACGACAATCTATAGTGCCGCATATTGACGAAAATCCCACTTTTCATGCAGTGGTTTATTCTAGCAACACTCCATACCGCCCCATGTGGTCTCGTTTAAAAGGACAAGAGGGCAGTATGGATGGAGCCGTTTGGAGTTGATTTAAATCCACCTCTTAGTTACCTATAATTTTAAGTCATTATATGCTATGTTAATCATGTTGACAGTAACATGTGTATAAACCAAGAATTAATTACACTGATATTGAAACATTTAAACCTGATATTGAGCATCACTAACAACTTCTGTTTTGAAATGAAAGGAAAAGTCCAGTCAGCAAAGAATAATAAATGGATCATTATCTAAAGCTAAAACTAATACAGTCACAGGGATTTAATGAATTTAGCGTTAATCAGTATAAAAATGTAATTAACGTCACGGTGCGGTAAGCCTAGGACCATTCTCCCCACTTTACAAGCAAAATCTATACAAACTATCATACACACCTGCAATCAACAACAATTATATTAGATTTCAAGAGGACTTCAGCATTGAAATTCGTGAGCACTATAGTTTAAGTGACAATGCCCACGTGCATGGCAGTTGGATGTTGTAATACAACGGGTAAAAGTAAAAAAAAGAGTTATTTTACCTTTCTAATTCATGATCCTCCACGGGTTTGTCGTTCTTGAGGAGGGAGGATTTACCATCGAAATTCTGGCAGGAGAAAAAACAATATGTATCCAACATTTCGAAGAATGTTTTCAAGATGACAAGATGATAATAGCGCCTATCGACAAACACCGATAGAGCATTGGGACTTAATCAGCAGCCGATACCGCACCGTTACGTCACAAACCAGTAGGTGGCAGTAGTGTTCTTTGATGAACATGGATGCCCATAGTAAAGCACATACAAATGAAAATTACATTTATTTAAATTATCTAATAATTTTATATTTGAAGTACTTTTAAAAGTTGACTTTTCCTTCAATGGTTTCTACTTGGATGTCTTAGAAGGCTGTTAAACCTTTGACATCTGCTTATTATGCTCCCTAAAGTTCATCAACTTTAGTGTCTTTTTCCCACCGGTCTGTAACAGGACTGCATTGACTGGAACAGGGATGTGCTGAAGAAAGAGCTGGGCCTGGATGAGGAGGATATTATTGACCTGCCAATCCTTTTCAAGCTGGTGACTAAGGATAATGATGAAAGAGCAGTGGCCTACTACCCTAATATGGTTTGTTTTAATTCTTCCTTTGGCTTTTTAGTTAAGATGCAAAGAAGATGGAAGTTAAGTATTGTTATAAGTATTTGACCTTTTACAGATTTATTTAGTTTTTAACTTTTGAGGGAATTTATTTCCGGTAAAAAAATAAAGAAATAAATAAAAACATAAAAAATCCGAACAAACATTGCCCTATGAAAACAGAAATGTTCTTGCCCTACAGGTTATCACTTTGATAACTCCCCATTACTGTTCTATTCTTAGACTTTTTTTTTCTATTTTACAGTTGTGTTTGTAACTCCTGGGCTGGTAAATGACAACGACCTATTATTTTTAAAAATACGCGTTAAACTTTTTAGTTTGTGGTTTAAAAAGCATAATATTTATAGTTTTACATTAGGCTAGCTTAGTGTGTTTTACTCTTAGAAAAAAAATTAGAATAATTGAAAATTATATTTTTCAAATTATTTTTCAAAATGCATAGTTTTTTTTAGAAAACATTTATACATGATAAATCAGTGGAAAACAGAGGAAAGCTAAAATAATGAAACCTGTTGGTACATCTTTTTTACAGCACTACAAATTTGAACTAATTCAATGGCTTCATGTTAAAATTGATTTCCAGGTCAACATGATTGTCTTGGGGAAACATCTTGGCATTCCGAAGCCGTTTGGCCCCAAGGTGAACGGCCGCTGTGTCCTGGAGGCCAAAATGTGCTCCCTGATGGAGGGCCTGGGTCTAACCTGCACGTTCATTGAGGACCTTCCCTCCTACCACAAAATGGGAGAGGTGCACTGCGGCTCCAACGTCCGTAGAAAGCCGTTTGATTTCAAATGGTGGAATGTTGAGCTGTGAATGAAACACTGAAGCTAAGAAAATCCAGGTCTACATTCTTTTGGGATTTAGTTAAAGTTGTTTCGGTAGTTATAGGTACAGAAAATGCTGTTTTATGTCAGAGCAAAGCCTTTTTTGAATTATAATTAGATGTAACTGAAAAGCAATTCCCCGTTTCTACCACTTGAATTCTTCATATTTCCAGGGGCTGAACCCTTTGCAACACTTGCACTGCAGTAAACCTGGTGTGGCATAAAAGGAGTGCTTAGTAATCATCCAGGCTGAACAGCATGTTTGTTTCTATCTTGTGGAAATAGAATTTACAATCAGAGCAAAGGTAGTTTTGTCATTAAAGCTAAAAACCATGAATATGAATGCAATCACTTAATCCTCAGTTAGGCACCAACTGCTGCCAAGGACGACCTGAAAGATAATTTTCTAAAATCATCACCAAGAGATTAAAAAGTACCACATATCAGTAAACAAAGGTGTTCCCATTATATTTGTGATTAATTAACTGGACATGCATGCTTAAATAAATCAAATGCTCCTATTACACACGCCGACAGGTGGGGACAAACAGGTTAATTGCCCCCCCCCCCCCCCCCCCCCCCAATCCAGAGTTTGAATTATCCAGCTCTGTATCACTTCATCAGGTGGCTAACACTGTTAAAATAGAAAGAAGTGATCCTGAAATAATCGTATATCATTTTAGCATAGAATATGATTAATGTTTAAATATCTTTATGTACACTGATCGTCTTTTTATCTAAGTATTTCTTTTATTATCTTTAGTATAATAATCAAATAAGCATTTATTTGACACTTTATTCAGATTGTGGCAATTTTGGCCTTCTACAGTTATAAAGCATGTTTTTTCTGTCAACATTGAATAGGAGTCATGTTGTTTTGGTGCAGCAGTAAAAACCTATTTCCTCTTTTTTTTATTTTGTAGGATAGATAAGTATTTTTTTCCCCCTGTATCAGATATTTTCAAATCAGTAGACTCTCATTCTTTGCAGGAAATAAATCAGCATTTCAGAAGAAATAACTCCAGAACTAGTGGTGTTCATATTTATTTTTAATAACCCTTTTTTTTTTTTTTACTTAATTTACAAAAAAAGATGAAAAGCAATATTTAAAAACAAGTCCTTTTTTGAACAAGGGTTTAAAGCAAACAGTTCACAAAAAACAAATATAATAATTGGACTAAGCACAGCAGTTTTTTTTGTTTTCTGCCAGTGTTTAAGTGGCTGACAGATGATTGATGGGACCATAAAGCAATGTGCAATAACAACATAGAGCCACAAGAGGGCAGACTTTATCTACTTAAGTCTTTTCAACAGTCAACTTTTTCTTTTGAAATCTAAATTCTGTTTTTATTTTTGCCTCATCTAATATGTTTTTACTGTTATCCTATGCCACTTTGTTTACTATAAAGAGCTTTAATGAATATAATATAAACTTATGGGTGCTCTATCTTTACTTTGGTGTCTTAAACCCCTTTTTTTGTATGCAATATAAATGTTGTAACCTGGAAACTACATAATAAATATCGAGGGATCAATTAACTGAAATATATTCCTCAATGTGTCTCTCCCTTCCTTACATTTCCTCTTCTTTATAGTTTTACCACAATGAACTCAAGCTTTTTAAAAAGGTCAGCATTTTTTTAGAGAACAGCAAATGTAGTGCTTACAGTAGGTCACAGTTATTTATATATTTTAAACTTTACAAATAGAGATGGAAACAGTAACATTTGGCTGCCTGACAGTAATATGTGCTGCATGGAGATGGTAGCTGGTTTAGAATAAAACACAGATCACAAGGACGACCTTCTATGCGAAGCGTTGTGTTAGTGTGCAGAGAAGGAGGGTTTTGGCAAGTAGAATTTCACCAAACACCTGTACTCAGACATCAGCAGGTGTCTACAAACAGTTTCTGAAGAGAAGTCTTAACATGATTTTTTCTTTTTCCTACATTTTCAACATAGCGCTACCTTTATCAGTTATGCTAGAACCACTAGCAACTAATCAACCTGTGGAAATCAAATATTCCAAAGTTGTTTACCCTTCACACTACTGCTTACTTTGTATGTCGCTTTGGACAAAAGTATCTGTTAAAAAAAAGAAAGAAATATATATATATATATTTGCCACTCTTTCAAAATGTAATAAACAATGTCTGTGACCATTGAAGATGAACAAATACTTTGGGAAAAACAGTCAAGGCCTTTGTGTAAACGGATTCATAGCCTATTCTTTAATTATTATTATTATTATTCCTGGAGATAAATACACCTGATCAGACAACCTGACAGCATTGCCTGAGACCTGTGTAATATAATCTCAGATGGATCTCCGCTCATGGCAATCTTTTCAAAGGCAGAATATCCTTAATATTTATATTATTAAGAAATTATTGATATTGTATTCTATAACTGTTCTTTATTCATATCCTTTCTTAAACTTGTTCTTTACTCACATGTAAACCCCTCCTATATAATATTTTTAGTAAGTACAATTCTGTCTTGGTCTATAAATGAGTGCAGTAATTCAATTTGGGTATCTTATCAGCCACTCCCCCCTATTTATATAGCACCAATTCACAGCACATGTCATCTCAGGGCACTTTACAATTCATCAGATTATACAGTTAAATTGATTCAGTTTTCTATCTAAGGAGAACCAGTTGATTTCATTGACTCATTGACTCAAATGCTATCCCTCACACTAAGCATGCTTGTAGCGACAGTGGAGAGGAAAAACTCCCTTTTAACAGGAAGAAACCTCCAGCAGAACCAGGCTCAGTGTGAGAGGCCATCTGCAGAGGCCGACTGGGGTTCAAGGAGACAGAAGCAGAGATACAAAAAGCAGCTGTAAAAGGCGGCCCCGTCCAGGAAACACACAGCCAGGCAGCAAGCTCCGAGCCAACTCCCATGCCAGAGGATGAAGAGGGCACATCCAGTCAGTCACAGTCAGAGAAACAGGACTACACTGAAAAAACAGGCCGATCTCCAAAATATAAAACAAGGGTGTTGATGGTAGGAGGACATCTGATATTTCTCTTCAGGATGGAGTCACAATCCAAACAGGAACAGATGAGGCAAAGCTACTATGAGAAAAAGCAGAGAGAGCATGACGTTAGAGATTGAACAAACAGATTCTGCAGATTGGGAGAATAGAGACAGAATGAAGCAGAATGATGAAATAGGGGTCTCTATGCCCTCCAGAAGTCTAAGCCTATTGCAGCATAACTATAGAGATAGCTCAGGATCACCTGAGCCACACTAAATGTAATCTTTATCAAAAAGGAAAGTTTTAAGCCTACCCTTATAAATAGACAGGGTGTCTGCCTCACTGACTAGAAATTGGGAGTTGGATCCACAGGAGAGGAGCCTGATAACTAAAAGATCTGCCTACCATTCTACTTTTAGAAATTCTAGGAACCACTAGTAAACCTGCAGATTGAGAGCGAAGTGCTCTGTTAGGAACATAAGGAACAATCAGATCTCTGATATCAGATGGAGCTTGGCCATTTAAGGCTTTATATGTGAGAAGGAGGATTTTGAATTCTGTTCTGGATTTAAAAGGAAGCCAATAAAGAGAAGCCAGTATGGGAGAGATATGATCTCTCTTTTTAATTTTCATCAGAACTCTGGCTGCAGCATTTTGGATCAGCTGAAGGCTTTTAACTACAGTTTGTGGACTTCCTGATAGTAAAGAATTACAATAGTCCAGCCTTGAAGTAACAAATGCATGGACTAGTTTCTCAGCATCACCCCTGGACAGGATATTTCTATTTTTTGCAATATTCCTCAGATGAAAGAAGGAAATTCTAGAAACCTCTTTGGTATCAGATTTAAATGACAGGTCCTGATCAAAAACAACACCAAGATTTTTTACTTTATTATCTGAAACCAGTTTAATCCCATCCAAATGAAGTGATTGACTAAATCAATATTTTTCAAAGACTCTGGTCCAAAGACTATAACTTCTGTTTTGTCTGCATTCAGAAGGAGAAAGTTAAGAGTCATCCAGGTTTTTTATGTCTTCAAGACATGCCTGTAATCTATGTAATTGGTTAGCTTCATCTAGATTTATAGACAGATATAGCTGGGTATCATCAGCATAACAGTGGAAATTAATCCCATGCTGTCTAATAATTCTACCGATTGGGAGCATGTATAAAGTAAAGAGAATCGGTCCTAGCACTGATCCCTGTGGTACTCCACAGGTAACCTTTGAGCATGAGGAAGATTTGTCATTAACGTGAACAAACTGAAATCGATCAGATAGATAAGATTTAAACCAGTCTAGTGCTGTTCCTTTAATTCCAACAAAATATTCAAGTCTTTCTAAAATAATATTATGGTCAACTGTATCAAATGCAGCACTGAGATCCAATAGGATTAGCACAGATACAAGTCCATTACCTGAGGGCATGAAAATATCATTAGTGACTTTCACCAGAGCTGTTTCAGTGCTATGATAAGCTCTAAAGCCAGACTGAAACTCTTCAAAAAGTTCATTATGGTTTAAGTGATCACACACTTGTTTGGCAACTACTTTCTCAAGAATTTTAGATAAGAAAGGAAGATTGGATATAGGTCTATAATTGACCAAGTCATCTGTATCAAGAGACAGTTTCTTAAGCAGAAGTTTAATTACAGCAACCTTAAGAGCCTTTGGTACATATCCCTGTAACAGAGATAGATTAATCACATCTAAAATGGAGGAGGGAATCAAAGGGAATAACTCCTTAAATAACCTGGTTGGAACTGGATCTAACAAACAAGTTGGAGGAGTAGATGAAGACAATAATTTTGCTAACTCTAAAAGTTCAACTAGATCAAAGCAGTCCAAACCCGGTTCAGATTCCATGACTACCTCAGATGTTGCCTCACCTTCCAGAGATAAACCAATCGTAGATAGAGGAGTGCTAATGATCTTATTTCTAATAAGATCAATCTTATTTATATAAATCCCATAAAATTATTATTGCTAAGAGCAGGTGGAATGGACGGTTCAACAGAGCTATGGCTCTGGGTGAGTTTGGCAACTGAATTAATAGAATAGAATAGAATAGAGTTCAACTTTATTGTCATTCCACTGTCACTAGTACAGAGGAACGAAATGAATTCTCTACATTTAACCCATCCCAGTGGCAGTGGGCTGCCAATGTGCGGCGCCCGGGGAATTAAAAAGATATCTACTGTAGGATTATTCTTATTCTCCTTTATTAATGAGGAGAAATATGCTGCTCTGGTTTTACAAAGGGTCCTTTTTTACAGCAGTAAACCATTCTTCCAGACTAGGTAGGATTCCCGTAGGCCTGTGGAGCGTGATTTTTTTCTCCAGTTTTCTAGCATCTTGCTTCAAAGTGTACAGCTCTGCATTAAACCGAGGAGCCAGCTTTCTATTTTTAACGGTTTTCATTTTCAAAGGGGCTATACTGTCTAAGGCAGTACGCAGAGAACTAGCAACCCCATCAACAAAATCATCAACCTGTGAAGGGGAATAAACTAAGCTTTTGCACTCTGAAGCACTGCTCAGCGACACAAAGGCGAGAGGAAGTGAAACAGATTTTTAAAAATTTATAACTGCACTATCTGATAATGATCGGCTAAACTGAAACCTTCTTTTGGTTTCACTTGAGATGTCGGTTAGATATCGGTAACAACCCATGCAATCCACACATACAACAAAAGCAAACCATAGATGTCCAGAAATTAAGTTGTGTAATAAGGTGAAATGACACAGGGAAAACATATTGATCACACTTACTGAAATCTATTTAGTACATTATACAAAAACCTTTGTGGCAATGACAGCTTCAAGACACCTCCTGTATGGAGAAATTAGTCAGATGCATTGCTCATGTGTGATTTTGGCCCATTCTTCCACACAAACATCTTCAAATCTTGAAGATTTCGTGGGCCTCTTTTTATTTTTTATAGGATAAACTTACATGCGGACGGTGCGTGTGTTTTGATGCGCCATTAACGTGCGTTTAAAAAAAATGTCACCGTTATAGAGAAATATCAGCTGTGCTGCTGCCATCAACACCCTTGTTTATAGATCCCAATGTCATCATTCTGCTTCATTCTATCTCTATTCTCCCAATCTGCAGAATCTGTTAGTTCAAGCTCTAACGTTATGCTCTCTCTGCTTTTTCTCATAGTAGCTTTGCCTCATCTGTTCCTGCTTGGCTGTGACTCCATCCTGGAGAGAAATATCAGCTGTCCTGCTGCCATAAACACCTTTGTTATATATATTGGAGATCGACCTGTTTTCCAGTGTAGTCCTGTTTCTCTGTCTTTAACTGGCTGGATGTGCTCTCTTCTTCCTCTGACATGGGAGCTGGCTCAGGGGCTCGTCTGTCTGGCTGTGTGTTTCCTGGATGGGGCCGCCTTTTACAGATGCTTTTTCTATGTCTGCTTCTGTCTCCTTGAACCCCAGTCGGCCTCTGCAGATGGCCTCTCACACTGAGCCTGGTTCTGCTGGAGGTTTCTTCCTGTTAAAAGGTAGTTTTTCCTCTCCACTGTCGCTACAAGCATGCTTAGTGTGAGGGATTGCTGAAGAGTCAATGAGTCGATACAATCAACTGGTTTTCCTTAGATAGAAAACTTTGAATCAATTCGACTGGATGATCTGGTGAACTGTAAAGTGCCTTGAGATGACATGTGTTGTGAATTGGCGCTATAGAAATAAACTGAATTGAATAGTCTAAAACAATAACGCTCTCAAAGTGACAGCTCCAATATATATATATATATATATATATATATATATTAGACGCAATACGGCACATTTCAGATTTTTAGGGGATTTGCTTGGGGCCCTTAAATTAAAATTAAACGGCCCTGCATGCGATTTGCAGAGGTGTAACCAGAACATTTTTATAAGGGTGGCCAGGCAATAACCAATGTCAGAATCAGAATCAGAAATACTTTAATAATCCCAGAGGGAAATTACTTTTGTTACACGCTCCAGTTACAGTTTTATATAATATATACACACATCCAACTATACAATATAATAAAGATAAAAAAATAAGAATAAAAAGAGATAAAATATATACACATATAGCTCTTCTGTATATATATCTGTACGCCGAGGGGTGGCCGAAAGTTGATAGGAGCCAGAACTTCAGGATCAAGCCAAAGATAAGACAAACTAAACTTTCCTACTGCCTTTGGTAACGAATAGATTTAGCATATATTTAAACATCCATGCTTTCTAGAGAAAAGGTATAGTGGATACAATACTTTCTGGTTTTTAGTTCTGCGGTAAACACCTTTTACATTGTCATTACTTACCTACTTTTATCGATAATCATTCTGCATAAAATTGATATTTACAAGTACAAATATCTACATAAATGTATTATTTAATACGCATTTTATTAAAATTGTTATTTATCTATGATTTCACTGAAGACTCCTAGATGGCTTGCAGATGCACATCATTTTCTCTTTACCCCATATAACACAAAATCTAGTTCTGAAAAGCACATGAATTCTGTACTTGTCATGTTTAATGTTAGTATATAGATGTGTATAATTAACCACAGTTTTTGTTGTCAAGAAATTATGAATACATGAAAAAATGGTAATTAATATATGAAAAATGTAAATGAATATTCCACTTGAGAGTGTTACTGCTGCCAGGCCACCGGGGTAGCCAATGATCGGCTAAGGATGGCCATGGCCACTCCTGGCCCCCCATCTAGCTCCGCCCCTGGCGGTTTGGTCCTGGAGGCGGGCCAACCCACTCAGTGAAGCGTCTAATATTCATTTCTATGGTCTGAAGGGGTTAAGTTTAAGGAGCTGGAGTTAAAATTCTGCGAAAACACCAACCAATCAGCATCCAAGCCTTTACCTGATAAAACGTATTTAAAGAATTCCGAGAAATCTACCGCTCACAGTGAAGATAAGAACTGAGTCAGCGCCCTTTACAACTTCACGTTTATTAGGCACGGTAGCAAGAAATAAAAATAAAATAAAAAAATGGTTGATGTAGTTTCCAAAAACAACGACCTAACATGCCGTCTGAACTTCAAGGATCCGATGCAATTCCTGCTGGTCGTTGGAACCACTTTAAGGGTGAACCTGGACAGGTAAATTCACACCTTGTTTATGAGCGAAAAAGATGAAGTGGCATTATCAGTTCTGCCTTTATAACTTCTCTGTAAAATTGTTAAGACCTGAGTCTGCTCGCCATGGTTATTGGCTGGGGATGTGAACGTTTATTATAGATAAAGAAATAGGTCAATAAACCTTTACGCCAATCAGCGACATTTAAACGCGGTTCGATCCAAGGTGACAAATTAGGGATCAGCAGGGGGGCTGGCTATTTGCTGACCAACCGCGTCAGGCCAGCGGCGCGCGCGCATTGCCCTCGCGTCTTCTCTGTCCAACCTGCTGACCGCTCTAATTTACTGGGAACAAACTAGCAGGTCAGAGGACTGCAGACATGGCTCAGTGGAGGACTATCCGAGTAGATTGTGAACAAACCACTAGCGCTGTGTGCGTGGTCGGCATGGAGCTCAGCGTAAACCTGGACAGGTAGGCTCTTCTTTCACACCCACCCTCACCTCAGAGGCGACGACTGTTCACAGCGGACCAAATGGCTGAATGCATGTTCATATCCTTCAATAACACATACTGGAAAATTATGCTCGACAATAAAATTAGTTCTAACAATTTGTTGGATCACGACCGATATTTTTACTTATTTTTTTCTTATTTTCTTTTTTCTGTAGTTGTTTTTTTTATATATTTTTTTATCCATCCCTTTCTGACATGCTTAATCCCAAGTGGGGTCGTGAGGGGTGCTGGTGCCTATCTCCAGTGTTGGGCAAGCTACTTGTCCAGTGTAGTGAGCTAAGCTATCAGCTACTCAACAATAAATTAAGCTTCACTACACAAAAGCTACCACCTAAAGAATTATAGCAAGCTAAGTTACACTAATGTGTTAAAAGTAGCTTAACTACATCAGAAGCTACTTAACGTTGTACCAACCTAATATCAATTCAAAATGAGTCTGACACACTAGTTAAAATATTTATTAAAGATCAGCCAATGACATATCACAGTGTAAACATTGCTTTATGATCAGCATATTAAAATAAAAACTAAAGTAATTACTAGTAGACAAACTAGTAAACAATCTGCTGTTATTAGAACCAAATTAAAGGTACTGTGTAGTGTTCTACACACCGAGACATGGCTATGAGTTTGCATTCAATGGACATCTCTAGGGAAAACAAAACCCTACAAAAGACCTCAATTAAACAGTTGATTCAAGTAACAAACAAAACTGTTTACAAAAGAAGGTGAAAAAATAAAGAAGCTATTTAAGAGATACATATATATATGTCTCACCATATAATTTAATTTCTACCTACATATTTATTCATTGTATTTTTGGAGGCAATTAATTGAATGCTTATTTATTTATTTATTGAGCATTTATTTATTTATGTATTTATTTTATATACGGTAGAGCTGTTCCTCCATAAATAAAAACATCTTGTCTGTGCAAAGCCTAAAAACAGATTTATGTAAACATCCTGTCAGGTAAACTAGGCCATGAAAACACAATATGGAAGTTTCACTACTGCTCTCTAATTAGAGTATCTTAGTGGCACATAGATATGGGAGAATTATCCTGCCATAATGCAAGAGCACATCATTTCAATTTGAGAAAAGGATTTCATCTTCTTGCTCTCAAAACTTATAATGCTCACACTCAAAACATGCGCTCTCTCTCAAATATTTTCTCTTCTCTCTTTGTTTCTTCTCTCAGATTTAATCCTTCTTGCACAGATATTTTCTCCTCTCGCTTGCCTCCTTCTCTTCGCACACAAACCGAGCTCTGTTACGCTCGCAAACCCGTAGGCTCTGCTTGCGGATTTGTTTTGCTTTCTCAGACTGCAGTTGGATCGTTGCCTAGCAACCTTTCCAGCCAATAGAACGACAGGCTCGGAAAGGGTGCGCTTGTTTAACTCTACTGAGTGTGCCTCTGCTACTACGCCACTTATAAGAGCGTCAGCTGAAACTGCTATTTACAGTAGCTTGTGGCTGATTGTTGTTTCAAAATAGAAAACCTGGTTTCATTTCTAAGTTTTGCCCTGGATTTTGTAGCGTTTGTGGACGCTACGTCGCTACTTGATCAAAACAATAACGTCGCTACAGGAAAGTTACTTGATAAATAAAGCAGCGACGCTACGGTCAAGCTACTGGAAAATGTAGTTAAACTAATAGCTTCGCTACATGTAGCGGCGCTACTGCCCATCACTGCCTATCTCTAGCGGTCTATGGGTGAGAGGCGGGGTCCAACCTGGACAGGTCACCAGTCCATTACAGGTCAACACAGGACAAACAACCATTCACAAACACACGCCTAAGGAGAATTTAGAGAAGCCAATTAACCTAACAGTCATGTTTTTGGACAGTGGGAGGAAGCCGGAGTACCTGGAGAGAACCCACGCATTCTCAGGGAGAATATGCAAAAAGACCCCATGCCGGAATCAAACCCAGAACCTTCTTGCTACCCCCTGTTCCACTTAGCAGCCCCTATTTTTTTTTCTTTAAAAAAATATTTTTTCAATTATTTTATTTATTTTATCATAATTTTTTTTATATCATCATCATGACCGATTTTTAAAGTTAAAATGTGTATGCCACAATATTGGTTGTAGTTTCAGCTTTAATTAAACTCTAAAACAATGGTTAACAAAATAGCTACTCCTAACATCCTTAGCATTTTATATATTTAAAAATGACACACCACTTTTCATGTGGAATTTTTTTTATAATATTTAATTTTTGTTAGGGTTTATTTTGTTCAAAACCCATAAAGAGAAGTGAGGTGTTGAAATATTTCATGTCACATAATTAAAGAGTAAATACACTTTGTAATGCAAGCTGGTTCTGTTCTGTTATTTTGTCTTCTTTTTTATTCAGTGCCAGAATAAAACTTAAGATGGAGTCCCTTTGTTTAAATGCAGAAACATGAGCAGTGCTTTTTTTTCTTCTTCTTATACTCCTTTTTGAAGTTGCTAAGTTAAAAAAAAAAGTTTTGTTGTACTGTTGAGTGAAAGGTTGTCATATTCACACTACTGAACTCTTTCGTCCAAAATAAGGAAGTTATTGTTCACTCAGAGGACGACATTTGTGTAAAGTTTTGTATAATTTTCTTGGGCATAACAGTTCTCTTTTGTTGCTGCCAACAAAAAAGGGTTTGTCTTCCTTTATAGAAATGGGCCTGAATTCTGAGAAATGGCAGCCTACTTTGCATAACAAAACCAGGAAAGATTACACTGGTGGCTCTGTCTTCGGGCATTTCCAGTACAACTGTACACCATTTTATAGCAGAACTCTTCTGTCTGGACGCCTGTTCATTAATAGATACTGACTCACGACTGACTTTGCATGATCAGTGAGTAATTATGGTTTGGACAATTTCAAAATTCAAAGTCAGACTTTATTTTTATCTCCAGATAAAGTTTCCTTACAGTAACCTATGTGAGGTTGCTGCAGTGGACCTTTTAAATACGTGTATCATTGTTATGGTTCTCAAAACCCTCTACTTTGCTTCGTCAGCTGTACACACTGAGTCACACTGTGTAAATAGCACAAGTTGAAAATAGAATCCACTCTTTTCAACTAAATTTTAAGTACTAGGCTGACCTTTATGCAGTCACAATAATTTGTGTGGTTATATAAGTAGAAACAGGAGGGTGAAACTCCTGGTTTCAGCATGGGAAACCATCTTTAAGAGAGAACAGACGAGTATGGGCGTGTTGAGAGAGACTTCACCTTTGGCTCTTAGAAATCTTTGTGATGTTAAACCAAAGCTGACATGAAGTCTATGTGACAGTAAAAAGTGAATAATTTTCGGAATAAAATTAATAACAGGTTGAAAAATATTATTACTTATTGAGGTATGTGATGAAACTCTTAAATCAGGCATTGTTAGTAGAATCTTAGGGTACTTTCCTCCTTTTCACACGGTTATTAATGTCAGGAAAAAAACAAACCTTCTGGAGGGCGAAAAAGCTAGTCAACTTTGAAACTTTCTGTGTCAAGTTTTACATAAAACATGATTTAAAAAATATATATATTTTCTTTTTTTAAGTCATTGAAGGCTCATAATAGCCTTAATTTTTGCTGCCATTTTTGCTTTGCCACTTAAACAAAACATCAGAAGGCTGAATGCACCTATGTCAGGGTTCCTCCTTATGTTTATTCCAAAACTTCAGTGCTCTTGGGAGTGGTATACTGTGCAAGTTTTACACAGCTTTGCAGAGGGGCATCTGTTGCGATCAAATTTCCCTGATGTAACCAGAACTCTCACCCCTCTGAAGGTCTTATTTTGCCGGTGGATCTGTGCCACTAAAGGCTAGGCAAGCGCTCCCAGCTGAAGGCTGCGCTATGTAGCAACCAAACCCCTCTTGAGAAGTCTGTGCTCGTTGGACCGTGTCAGACTGCCTTTTTGCTGCAATTTAGAAGGAGCTGAATGCAGTGTTTTTATTCTTCCTGCGATTATAACCGAGTTGAATGCGGTTTATCTTGAATCCTGCTGCAGCAGAGACAGAAAAGAGCTAATCTAGCTCTGTTAAACTCAAATGGTGTTCGCCGAAGGAGCCTTTAGAACCCGCTAGACCTTGACTGCCTGAGACGGAGCAGCACCGAGGAGCTGCTACAGGCTGCGACTACGAGCTAACTACCATAGCTAAAATGGGAGTTATAAAATGAAAGCTCTTGCAAATTGCTTCTTATTGTTGCATCAGATTGATCCAAATCTCTTTGAGCTGCTGTTGAACAAACTGACTAGACTGAAGACGGGACCTGCAGAAAATCGGACCGAGCTGAAGGCCTTCACTCCAGCGAACCAAAACAGTAACCTCATCCTTCCCCTCCTTGCCATCTGATGCCTAATAAGTGCTTTGCTTGGGTGAACTAGGTAGAATAGATAGCTTTGTTGGTGTTTTTATATGAAATAAGCTTGCTGATTCAACTGCTGATGGGTTTTAAAGTCGTAGGGAAGTCGTATTTAAATTTCAATCATTCTGGCTTAAACATATTTATAAATGTACTCTTTATCTGACCATATTATCCCAGAAGTTTAAAAATGTGAATAAAAAAAAAAAATCCTGTCTTAAAATATGTTTTTTTTTTTTTTTTTTTTTTTTATGCAGGCCAGTTAGTTATATGTCAGCTTGTACGCCTAAATTCGACCAATTGTATATCAAAGGTCATCTGTCAATTAAATCTTTTGGTCATAGCATCTTGATTCATATATCGCAGCTAATATACGCAACAGTTGAAATAAGAATCATTTACTTTACCATTGACTTACGTCCCATTGTTCATGGGGATGGACATCTTCAGCAGGCAAAGAGTTAACAGAACTGCCAGAGTTGTGAGGCAAGGGCTCAAACATGTACAGCTGTAAACCTTCTACACCAAACAAAGCTTCTGGCGTCCACTTTCACAACAACGTCCCCTTTTTCCTCCTTTAAATGAAAAATATATAACAGAGGAGACTCATCCACGACCTCTGACACAAAACTCTCCTCCTCTTGCATGTTTCCGCTGTCCATAGCGTTCCTTGACAGGGTTGTTTCCAAGGCATCCAATTTAGTGCTACTTGGTTCCAATGGAATTTCCCATTGGGAACCTACTAGCACTAAGTCACTAACTCTTTAGCAAGATGCTTCCGAGACATCTGCCACAACCAAAATGCTTGCGAACTTTCCGCCCCAACAATCCCGCCCCCTTGATAAACGACCAATCACATTCACCTTATTCACTCGTCTAAAGTCGGGCACCACTTGGGAGAATTCATAACTGCAACCGTTGGAACAGCCGCTTCCCTACAACTTTAGTACACCCAAAACATGATTAGCCTTCATTTTCTACTCACCCCCATGCTGAACAACACTCTGGAGTACTTTTTTGATATCTCAAATGCATCTGGAGATCTGGGAGGCTTCTTGCTGTCTGCTGACATTCAAATAATGGAGGTCTATGGTGCCCGAGACAGAAAGGTCCATAAAAGTCCACAAAAAACGTGTCAATATTCCTCCATACTGCTCGTCCAATGTATTCCAAGTGTCCTGAGTGGGTAGCGTCCATAATTTACTCGAAACAAAGTCATTTAGAATGTTTTTAGAGCATAAACAGTAGTGTATAGGATTTTCTAAAAGCGCATTCACGAGTCTACGGAAACCACGGCAGACCAAACCAGATGAAAGTGCGCATTCAGCGTCTGCTCTGCCGATAATGCAAGTGTAGAAGAAGAAATGTGCTGTTTACCTGTGCAAAGAAAGAAACAACGAAAGAAAAATGTCTGAGGACTTCAGTGTTGAGGAAGAGCATGAGTTCTTTGCCGAGCTGAATGCGCACTTTCATCTGGTTTGGAATACATTGGACGAGCAGTATGGAGGAATATTGACACGTTTTTTGTGGACTTTTATGGACCTTTCTGTCTCGGGCACCATAGACCTCCATTATTTGAATGTCAGCAGACAGCAAGAAGCCTCCCAGATCTCCAGATGCATTTGAGATATCAAAAAAGTACTCCAGAGTGTTGCTCAGCATGGGGGTGAGTAGAAAATGAAGGCTAATCATGTTTTGGGTGTACTATTCCTTTAAGAATTTAACTGAATGCTAATGCTCACTACATAGACTGAACGAGTCATGTGTTGCTGAAGCTAACTGCTACATCGTGAGCTAACCCTCTCTTTGTTTCAGTTGGACCCGACTAGAACCAGACCCCCCTGGGGCCAGCTAATCTAACAGGTCTTTCAGCCTCACATAGTTTAACGTATTCCTGAGTCATTATTCATTTTTCACCATAAACTGAATGAAACTTCACTGTTTTGACTGCAGTTAACATCTATGCATCAGGGTTTATCTGGTGCTATTATAAAGTACACTTTCATATGCATTAAGCCTATTAAACTTTGAACATTCCTCAGACTTTGAACGGACTCTTAAACCCCTGAACGGACTCTTAAACCCCTGTTCCTCATTTATTTCTTTAATTTTGCTTATCTTCAGTAGTGTTTAGTGTTTGCTTAGTTGTTGGGTATAATACTGTGTGATCTTAGGTAATAAAGGTACCATTGTATTTTAACCTGTGGTTTTTTTTTTTTTTTTCATTTTACACTCAACAATTTATCACTCAGTCTGGATTTACTCTTCTTTCATTAGCATCCGAATGAACAGAGACACATTTATTTGGTTGGTGGTTAATAATGTTGCTGATAGCCATAGCCTAAATTACTAAATTGGTGAAAGACAACTGGAATTTTAACAGCCGGATTCAGGAGTTTAACATTTTAAGTAAAGGGACTAAAACCCTGGTCAATAAGCCGATTACAGTTATCATTCAACTGATAATAAGTAACTAGTTTTACCCTTGAGTTGAATGACCTATTAATTAACTATATCTTCCAGTTGTAGTTATTTAATATATTCATAATCTTCTGATTATATCACAATACAGCCTAGTAGGGCGGGGGTCGGCAACCCGCGGCTATTTAGCGTCCCCCTTGCGGCTCCCTGGAGCTTTTTAAAAAATTTATGAAAATCATTTTTTATTTTTTTTTGTGTGCTTGTTTTAATATAGTGTGCAGGAGATCAAAGAAAATTTGTTATGTTTTCCGATGCTTTAGACATTTGTGTAATTAAATTTAAACAATAATTTGCGTCATAGCCATAGAGATCAGTGGTCATAACTTGCAACCAGAGTGGCGCGGTGCCAGGCAAACAAAGCTGCAGGTGTGTGTCGGACCATGGATTCCAGAGGGGAAAAAAGGAAGATGGCTGATAATAAAAGGATTCAAAGAATGGACCGAATCATTTGCTTTCTTTACCAATGCGGAAGGATTGCCTGCATGTTTGCTTTGTAATGAGAGGTTGTCAAAACAATAAAAAGTAAAATTTAGAAAGGCATTTCCAAATATGCAGCCGACCACCAAGCTGGGAGTGAGAGAAAAGTGCGATTGCAGAACTTCTGGATAAATTAGAGCAGCGCAAAGATAGATTTAAGAAGTGGATTACATCTCCAAACCCCATTACTGCGGCTAGTTTGGTTGCAAGCATGGAAAAATTTTCATAGATCCAACAGGTAGCACTCTGATGCAGGGATGTGAACTTTCTTCAATTTTTTCCCCAAATCCTAAAAATATAAATCACACCAAGGAACTATGGTGATGGAGGATGTGGGATTCCGGGGTTAGAAAGCACTGCTCTGATGGATGTCAGTTCCTGCTTCTGTTTCCATAATTTCATCAATGCAGCAAAAATTTAAACCGCATGGTGAAGGGAGGTGAAGCGGCGTGCAATGGGAGCGTTCACCGCCCCTCCCTCACCTCATTCTGCTATGTGACATTTGCTCCAGGATAAACATTTAATCATGAATCCATGTTATATTTTTAAGCCCACATAGTCCTTTTCTATTGTGGGATAATACATTTAGAGTCTGTGTTGCCATACTAGACATATACAAGACTTTAAAATTTTTGTGGCTCCAGACAAATTTATTTTTTGTTTCTTTGGTCCAATATGGCTCTTTGAAAAGTTTGGGTTGCCAATCCCTTAGTTACGGTATAGGGCTTGTAATCCTGAGGCCGTAAGTTTGAAACACACTCCTGCAGACTGCCACTCTGGGTCTTTGAGCAAGACCCTTAACCCCCGATTGCTCCCCGGGCGCTCAGTGGCAGCCCACTACTCCCCAAAGGAGATCGGTTAAATGCAGAGTTAATTTCTCCAATGCAATACCAATAAAGTTCAATCTATTATTTATTTATTCATACCTCTCAATCTTTGCATATGTTGCCATGTAACAACCCCCAAAAAATCCAATCGAAGTACTGTCCAGTGTGCCGTTTGTAGCAAGTCATGTTGGGGATACGTTAAATGGCTAAGAAGGTTGTTGCATAAAACCAAGTGAGTACAAACATCAAAAATAACACAAAATCCCCATTGTGAAAACTGGATAAATTGGGAAAAAGTAGGGTTGGGCAATTTGTTGCATTTGCAATAAAACAAGTTAACAAAACGCAATTTTTGAAATGCAGAGATCTTCAGTTTTGGTCACATTAGATTTAGCAGGAGTAAGACACTAAATCTTTGACCATTTCCAAGGCACTGTTCAATGTATCATCTAAAAATGCAAAGAGTATGGCACAGACCACAGATTCATGTGCGTCACAAGGAAAGGCATTGAATTTTGTTGTAACTTGATAAAACGTTTAAGGAGCATAATTAGTTTTGAAAAGGACTCTGTATTGAGTAAAAAACCTTACACCAAAATATGTTGTTTTTCTGGTTTTCAGGGATGCCCCTCCCGGTTGCAAGTTCTTCTCTGTGAAGTGCTCACAAAATGTTCTATACACCATTAGCCCTACACCAAACGAGACTTCCCATCTGTCTCCTATGCTCCTCAGTGGAAACACAGTGTTACACATTGGCACGAAACGTCACTTTCATCCTAGCCCCAGCTACAAAGAAAAGGTAATTTGCACAGCAGTTAAATTGAAAATCTTGTTTTTGTTTAAAGATACTCCATTTAAATTTGTGAAAACAAAATGACAACACATGAATATTTGAAAGAAATCTATTTTTAACCCCATTGTGCTCTATAGCAGGGTTGAATAGCTTTGGTTTAATTCAGAATCATTGCCTTTAATTTTGTAGGAGCAAATATTTTATACTGATGAGACAGATCAACTCCTGCTATCATTGCAGCTATAGATGGATATTATTCTTTATATAACTTCAACGTTCTCAACTGATATTGTAACATTTGATGTTAAACTGGTAGCCTTTTTCATACATAATCAGCATTTTCCTTTTTTCTAAGCTGACTATCCGGTTCTATGGAGAGAAAAAAGCTTTTATAGGAGATGCACAGCTTGAACTGGTACCTCTTGGTAAGTTTTGTTTTGCATAACAACATCTCTTAATGTACAATGAATTTCTTTGTTAGCTAAACTTTAACAGGTCATCACAGATTTTTTTTTCATTAGGTTACAGTCTAAGTATTATTGCTGTAACAGGGACTGGTAAAACTATAACTGTACTGTGTTTGAGTCTTTGCGTTAAATGGTAAGTCCATACAAAAGTACTGAAGGACAGTGATGGGCAGTAGCGCCGCTACATGTAGCGAAGCTATTAGTTTAACTACATTTTCCAGTAGCTTGACCGTAGCGTCGCTGCTTTATTTATCAAGTAACTTTCCTGTAGCGACGTTATTGTTTTGATCAAGTAGCGACGTAGCGTCCACAAACGCTACAAAATCCAGGGCAAAACTTAGAAATGAAACCAGGTTTTCTATTTTGAAACAACAATCAGCCACAAGCTACTGTAAATAGCAGTTTCAGCTGACGCTCTTATAAGTGGCGTAGTAGCAGAGGCACACTCAGTAGAGTTAAACAAGCGCACCCTTTCCGAGCCTGTCGTTCTATTGGCTGGAAAGGTTGCTAGGCAACGATCCAACTGCAGTCTGAGAAAGCAAAACAAATCCGCAAGCAGAGCCTACGGGTTTGCGAGCGTAACAGAGCTCGGTTTGTGTGCGAAGAGAAGGAGGCAAGCGAGAGGAGAAAATATCTGTGCAAGAAGGATTAAATCTGAGAGAAGAAACAAAGAGAGAAGAGAAAATATTTGAGAGAGAGCGCATGTTTTGAGTGTGAGCATTATAAGTTTAGAGAGCAAGAAGATGAAATTCTTTTCTCAAATTGAAATGATGTGCTCTTGCATTATGGCAGGATAATTCTCCCATATCTATGTGCCACTAAGATACTCTAATTAGAGAGCAGTAGTGAAACTTCCATATTGTGTTTTCATGGCCTAGTTTACCTGACAGGATGTTTACATAAATCTGTTTTTAGGCTTTGCACAGACAAGATGTTTTTATTTATGGAGGAACAGCTCTACCGTATATAAAATAAATACATAAATAAATAAATGCTCAATAAATAAATAAATAAGCATTCAATTAATTGCCTCCAAAAATACAATGAATAAATATGTAGGTAGAAATTAAATTATATGGTGAGACATATATATATGTATCTCTTAAATAGCTTCTTTATTTTTTCACCTTCTTTTGTAAACAGTTTTGTTTGTTACTTGAATCAACTGTTTAATTGAGGTCTTTTGTAGGGTTTTGTTTTCCCTAGAGATGTCCATTGAATGCAAACTCATAGCCATGTCTCGGTGTGTAGAACACTACACAGTACCTTTAATTTGGTTCTAATAACAGCAGATTGTTTACTAGTTTGTCTACTAGTAATTACTTTAGTTTTTATTTTAATATGCTGATCATAAAGCAATGTTTACACTGTGATATGTCATTGGCTGATCTTTAATAAATATTTTAACTAGTGTGTCAGACTTATTTTGAATTGATATTAGGTTGGTACAACGTTAAGTAGCTTCTGATGTAGTTAAGCTACTTTTAACACATTAGTGTAACTTAGCTTGCTATAATTCTTTAGGTGGTAGCTTTTGTGTAGTGAAGCTTAATTTATTGTTGAGTAGCTGATAGCTTAGCTCACTACACTGGACAAGTAGCTTGCCCAACACTGCTGAAGGAAAACAAAACATTTCTGTCTTTCAGAGCTCTCACTAGATGTGGATGCTGACAGAGATGGTGTTGTGGAGAGAAACAACCCAAATAAGGTAAAACCTTAAACACAATTGATTAAACTCATTGACCATCCCTCAGTTCATAAGAACGCGAGTACAGATCCGTGTCCTCACCAAGTATGTTCTTGAGAAGAACAAAGGAAAGTATGGACTGGTGAGAATGGGAGCACGCAGCATAAATATGGGTCAATTGGAACAGAAGCGTACTCACTCGTGACTTCACCACATGCTCAGCTAATCTGGAGCTGCATTTCCCCTCTTGTTATTAATAGTTTCTATATAATAATAAATTCTGACTTTTTTCATTTATCGAGTGAATAATAATTAACACATTCAGATAAACACAAATCAAATGAACATTTTGCTAAATAGAACTAAAAATCGCCATCATAGCCAGTGGTCCGTCACACAGGGCTTTGCAGAGAGAGGGCTACTGCAGACGGGCTAGGATTAGACATGGCTGCCGTTACCCTCAGAGGTCCACTAGTTGCAACGGTCCTCTCAACTTCGTAAATTTTTTTTTTTTAATTACCCATTAAAAAGGTAAATGGACCATATGCTTAAAATTGTAATGTTCTCCCCTCAAATGATCTTAAAACGTACTTTTATTAAGCAACAGCAACAGAAAAGAGAACTTTTAACTTAATACTCAGAGCTCTGTGAGTATTCCTGCTATCTAAAAGTTTTTTTTTTTGTCTAAATGACCTTTACAAACAAAATTACATTCTCCATATCTAGAATAAACATTCTGGATATGTATGAATTTATTTCAGATCTTCATATTCCTTATATTATTGGTCAGCATTTGTATCATTTTATCTTTGAAAACATGTTTTTCAGATAACATAAATGCATTTTCAGTCAAGCTGATAAATGTCAGAAGAGCGAGTTAAAATGTCTAAACATTTCTAGATATATAAAACGTAATTCTTACTAGTATAAATTAGTTTTTTTTTTTTTTTACTCTTAATGGCAATCTACAGCTGAGTCCTTGATTGTTGGAATCAGCCTTTTTGGTGGAATAGAGACAAGAGTTATGATATCAAGGTGGGCTAATGTTAGCACTCTTCTGCAAATTATGTAAATCAAGGAGGAGAACCAAAATCTGTGTAGGCTTTGCTGGTTTGAACAAAGAGCCCACAGGGAAAAAAAAAACTAGGCCACTTTCACACACTGGATTTTCTGGCAGGTTTGAACAAGCGTTGGTATTTAAAAGATAATTAATATTTCTGAGCAATTACTTCTTAAATACATGTTTCTTTGAACAAGCTTAAACATGTGACTGCAGAGATGGAACCAAAAGAACCAAAATACACTGATATTTATAGGTAGTTAGACATTAATTTATAATAAAAGGGACTAATAACAGCCAATTCCGATGCCAACAGCAATATATCATGCCTCCCTAGTATGCACACAATTTCAGTTTCATTCATACTACCGATACTGACCTATGAACTACAGGGATCAATGTCCACCTTACTTCATACATTATAAACATATTTCTATTGTTCTTTTAATTTCTAATTTTCTTAAGATATTGTCATTTGAAATCTATAAATCCTGAAATTGTCTGTATGATTAATATGGTGAAATGCTCTATAAACGTTTAAAAAAGGAAGGAAAAAAAAACTGATTGAATTTTAAACTTTGCCACTGGTGAGTTGATCTGTTTTCAGAAGACACTGAGATCAACCCATGTGTTTCTTGAGGACCCCTAGGTGCCCATCGGTTCTTTCTCAGTGAGAACTGTACTTGGAGCTACAAAATGAGGTTTAATTGTAGCAATAAGCGGTAGAATGTGGAGCCAAAATAGGACATGTTTGGACAGCACAAGTTCAACCTCCCATGAAATGCACGGGCGCATCTTTCTGTAGGACTGGTCTGGACATGTTCCCACCAACTTTGGCCTGGTATGGACTGTCCCCACCAATCATATCACTACATTGACTATGGCAATATGTGGGTCAAATTTCTAAATTTGATTTTACTGTTTTTGAAGGCGGAGGAGTTTTTTGTTTGGTGTCAAGTGTTACTAACCAAAATGCTTGAAAGAGGTTTTCCAATATCGTGTTTGTGACAGAGCTGTTGGTGCTAACAATAAGTCTAAACGGTACCATTTCCTCCATATGGCCTACCCTGGATACAGTTTATAGAACATCTGTTCCAGCTACGTTGTTTTATCTACAGTGGTGATGTTTGCCATCTGAAACTGTGTTTTAAATTAAGTCACTGTCACCCCCGGCTCACACCGACTCCGGTCTTACCGTTGCGGTGCGGTGGGTGCGGCGCCGCAGTGATTCCAAGTCATTAAAAAGACGTAAACCTCTCTCACCGGCTGCTGAGCTGTCCGGCTGCGGTTACCGAGACACTCCAGTGCTGCAGAAAATTCCGCAGGAAAGCTATCCTTGCGGCGTGCCGGAGCCCTCCGCAACAAGCTCTTGCAAATATCCTTATTTGGGCCGTGTTATCGCGTGAAGTTACGTGAACTCAAGTGAACTTCTGTTCTCGCGAGTTAAATCTCCGGACCTGTTGCCGGAGCCGCACCACACCGTAGTCAAAAGGGCGGTGTGAGAGGGGGTGTGCGGGAGTTGCGGTCTCCGTCGGCTCGGTAACCGCACCGGAGCCAGTGTGAGCAAGGGGTTATGGCTGGGGTTGTCAGAATGCAAAACAAGTGTAACTTTAAAACGAGTTCCCACAGAAATAACGGTGTCTGCATAATAGGCTGACCTGTTAATGGACCCACCCTCATCCAAGTTTGTCAAATTCCTCCCTTTTAGGGGTCATGGCTCCTTTCTGCATGGAAAAGCTAAAATTTGTTTTGAGTTCTTCGGTTTGCGTCTTTTAAAAGGCACATAGTTCGAGCTTTTCACAGAAAAAGCAAGTTTTAATTTTCCAGTTTTCTTATTTACAAATGTTCTTGTATAATGCAGATTCTTACTGTTTAGAAAAGGAAAAAATATAATGTGAATTTGAAGAATGTGCTGGGTAGAGATTTAAAAAGACTTTTATTCCATTTTTTATGTTGAAAATCTCTTAGGCTTCCTGGAAATGGGGTCCTGATGGGCATGGAGCTGTCGTTTTGGTAAACTGTGACAGAGAAAGTTATTACCACGAAAAACCAGACTGTCAAACCAAAGGCCACAAACCAAATCAGACAGGTAAAGAGTATTAAGAAAGCATTATTAGTGCAACATATATAGAAATTACAACCTAAGAAAAAAATTAATTATCCACACTCTCTATTGTTGCGTTCTAAATTGTGAGGATATAGTAGCAATGGCAATATTGAAGGTTTGCATACAGTTTGTGACAGAGAAAGTAAGACCAAGCTCAGCTTACCTAAATACTCCTGATTAACTGTTACTTAATTTTGGGTCCCATATATGACTGTGGCATTATAATCTGAGCCATGCAATGCTAAATGATTGTTTCTGAAAGATGACTACATGTTACTTAATTAGCCCAAAAAAAAGGATGCTTCGGATTTAAAATCTTAGTCTTAGACCCATGAGTGTAAACCTCATTCAAAATTTGAGGAAGAGGTATATTTTAAACAGTGTGTGCCAATGTGATTTCTTATCTTTATCTAGCTCTTAAGGACTGTGCAACCATGGTTCTGCGCACCAGCGGCCCGCCCAACCTCTCCGGAGGTTACAAACTTACCTTGCATATCTCTCAGGGAGATTCAGAGTGTATTCGAGTCTACCGAGATGAGACCGAGGACGAGGCACGGATTACTAAGGCCAAAATGCGTGAGTAAAATTAGGGTTGGTTTAAAAAAAAATAAAAAAATCCAACATATATAAGTTGGAAGCAATTCAACAGTCGTCTAAAGGTGCCTTCACACTGAACATGAATTTTGCAGCTCGAGCAATGAAATTCCTTGTAATTATTGTGTAGAAGGTGGAAATGGACCGAAGTGAAGTGGATTAAGGTGAAGGTGGCAAATTTATCAGGATTTTTGGCACACTTCTGGCAAATTTGGCAAAATTTGATTGCCACCACATGTGTTGAGTTGAAAATATGTTTACTATTTTTGTTTTGTTTACATTCACATCCTGAAATCCAATCAGGGACTAGATGTGGCTTTGGGCTACAGAAAAGATGCAGCAGTGACTAGCTTTTTTTAAATCAAAATGGCAGCTGCAGGAAATAATGCTAAGTATGAAGTGGTGAATGCTCCCAAGTTGGCCTCGATGCTAGCTCCCACCAGATGTACTCTCTCTACGCTCTGTGCCACTGAACCCCGACCCCCCTGACATTTGGAAGCCTCTGCCCCGCCTTCAGTGGTGCTCTCTGCCGGAAATATTTATCCGATCTACCACTGTCCTCCTATCCTTCGCAGTTGGCCTCTACGGTTAGTTGTGGCCCTTCTCACCTAGCGCTGTTTCCCTGATATGCTTGTCGCCACCCGATCCGTCCCGGAAGCACGATCCGTACAATCAGCCCATGCTCAACCAGATATACATCTTGGCCCCCCCTCAATTTTATTTTGTAAAAAACATGTTTTTTCCCGCTCCCAAAACAGTAAGCGTACTAAATTATAATGTGGTAAAGGTTAATTATGTATTTCCTGGGAAAATAAATTCTTTAAAATCCTTTCTGTCTTATCACTTGTCTGTGCCTGATCTGTACAGGAAATGGGATCCTACGCTACTTCCAGGAGCTAACTTTTTCGACTTTGGATTTAATCATTAATCGAGTATTTTTTTTCCCTTTCGTGTTAACCGAAAGGTATATAGAGCATAATCTAGAGAAAGAAACAACTGAAATGCAGATGAACATGGTTTAATCATATTTAGCCGGACTTCTCGGACAATGTCCGATGATGACATCACACAAGCGGTTTAACAGGGAAAATGCAAAAAGCATCAAAATTGTCTCAGACCTTTTTTTAAAGGTGTGTATTATTGTTCTTTAGTGAGTTAGGGAATGGAAATAATAAAATTTAGTACCATGATTTCATGAAATATGGAAACCTGGATATATTTCTGGTTGCGGATGCCCAAATGTGCAGATGGTATGGATTGATCTTCCGGGACGGATCGGGTAGCGACAGTGCTTCTCCAATCTAGCTTCTGCTCTCTCTTCCGGATATTTCTCTCTACCGGAAAACCCCTGCCTCCTCTCCCCTTCGTCCCGGTTCTTATGCCCTCTCCCTCTGTGTCTTTACACTGATTTATTGCTGTTCCTTTTCCTCATCTCCCCTCTGTCTTCTGGGTGATTTGACCCTGTGACAGCAGGGCCTAGAATTGGGTCACGGAGAGACGGAACTACCACTGAAAGTGACCATCATTCAGATATAGCCTCTCTAGGAGCTGGTGGTAAATGATATAGCTATTCCCAGTCCTGCTTCCAGCTCTGGAAATCCTGTGAACCCAGAGACCCCCAGAGCTTTGTTTAGCTTTCAAAAAAAAAAAAAAAACTGCACACTCTTTGTAAATCCATGTCCGCCAACCAGTAGACTTCATGACGTAGGAGCCTTTCACCTGCTGTGTGATCTGCTTTCACTGACTATTCAAATTTCAAGGTGAGCAAAGGCAGGTGAAACTGGTGAAATGTTTGCAGGTGTTGTATTCGGTGTGAACGCACCTTTATGGCCGCTTAATGTTTTTCAGTTTATTTAAAGCTACAGTGTGTACTAATTACAGGGATTTACTGGCAGAAATGTATAGCTATCTACAGCTATCAGTACCTACAACAATTGATAAAAAACAACCCTATAAATAGACTTAGACAGATTTATTTTGTCATTTTGTATACACAAGTGTAAACAAAAAGAAATTTAATTTAAAACAGCTCTAGACAATTTCACTGCAGCCTTGAAAACAGTAATAAATATATTAAAAAATAGTAATATAAACATATTACTGTATATTTACAGTTGTAGCAATAACATTTGTCTTTTACAAATAAAATGACCCATTTTCCACAACATTTAGCAGTCTAATGGCAGTGGGGAAGAAACTGGTATGGAATCTGCTGGACCTCCATCGGATGCTTCGAAGCCTCTTCGAAGAGGGCAGTAGGGAGAACAGCCCATGGTGGGGGTGCGAGGGGTCATTCATAACGTTACAGGCTCGGGACAAGCAACGCTGGGATGAAATGTCTTTACTGGAGGGAAGAGAAGCCCCGATGATCTTCTCTGCTGTTCTCGCCACTCTTATCACCTTCTTCCAGTCTGAGGCACTGCAGCCTCCACACCACACAGTGAGACAGCTGGTCAGAACGCTCTCAATGGTGCTTCTATAGAAGGGGGTGAATGATGGGTGGGGGCAGGTAGGCTCTCCTAATCCTCCGCAAGAAGTACATGCACTTTTTTTTGCCCTTTTGATCAATGAGGTGGTGTTTACAGTCCAGGTGAAGGTGTCTGTGAAGTGCACCCCTAGGAATTTGGTGCTGTTGACCACCTCTACAGCTGAACTGTTGATGACCAGTGGAGCGTGGTTAGGACGGTTCTTCCTGAAGTCCAAGATGATCTCCTTCATCTTCTCCACGTTCAGGATCAGGCTGTTATCTTTGCACCAGTCCACCAGCTGCTCCACCTCCTCTCTGTAGTTCTGGTCGTTGAACCTGGTGAGGCCCACCACCATGGATTCGTCTGCAAACTTCACTATGTGATTGGTGATGAACCTGGGGACGCAGTCATGTGTCATGAGGGTGAACACCAGGGGGCTTAGGATGCAGCCCTGAGGAGAGCCTGTGCTTAGGATGATGACATCAGAGGTGTGCTGTCCAACCCGGACTGACTGAGGTCTGTTTGTGAGGAAGTCTAGCAGACAATTTCAAAGGGTTTTATTTTAGCCCAGCTGTTCCAGTTTGCCCACCAGATGCTGTGGAATGATGGTGTTGAAAGCTGAACTAAAGTCCAGTACCAGCATCCGCACATGGGTGTTCTTCTCCTCCAGGTGTGCCAGGCTCAGGTGGAGAGCCGCAGAGATGGCGTCCTCCGTGGAGCGGTTCCATCGGTAGCTGAACTGGAACGGGTCGAATGTTGGCGGCAGACTGGAGACGATGTGTTCTTTAACCAGCCTTTCGAAGCACTTCATCATGTTTGGAGTCAGTGCGACAGGCCGGTAATCATTAAGTGAGTTGACCTGGGGCGTCTTTGCGCCAGAATAATGGAGGCAAACTTGAAGCATGCTGGCAATATGGATTGGTCCAACGAGGTGTTAAAGATGTCTGTGAGGACACCAGCCAGCTGATCTGCTCATTCCTTATACACCCACCCAGGTATGTTATCAGGCCCTGGGGCCTTCCTTGGATTAGCTCTCCTCAGAGTTTCCTTCACTTCAGATACGTCCAGGTTTAGTGTCTCCTCCCCCTGGTGTGGAACAGCTTTCACTGCTGGAGTGCTGTGTAGCAGACATGGGCAATGTGGAGTCAACAAGTCATCTCCATGTCATGTATTTGTTCTACCCAGCCACTGAAGCAGGTGAGTCCAATCTTCACCGTGAATTAACCTGTGGAGATTGGACTCGCCTGGTTAATTGGCTGGGTAGATTAAATACATGACATGGAGATGACTTGTTGACTCCACATTGCCCATGTCTGCTGTGTAGTGTCTCAAACCTTCTAAAGAAGTTGTTCAGTTCATTTAGGAAGTCAGTGTTTGCTGCATCTACCGGGGGGAGGGTGTGTTGTAGTCTGTGATCATCCGAAAGCCTTTCCACATCATCATGGTGTTGCGGTCCTGGATCCTGGATTTTCTGGCTGCGGTTCTGCTTCGCTGATCTGATGGCATGGTTTAAGTTGGCACGCACTGTTCTCAGTGCCTCTGCATCACCAGACTTGAAAGCTGAGTTCTGTGCTTTTGGTGATTTCTGAACTCTCCATTTATCCAGGGTGTTTGGTTGGCCCGGGTGGTGGTGATCTTTTTGATGCTGACGTCCTCAATGCATTTGTTAATGTAGGCTGACACAGTCATAGCATACTCATCAATATTAAATAAGTTGTCATATGTCGCTGCAGCCTTGAAGATGTTCCAGTCAGAGCATTCAAAACAGTCTTGGAATGTCTCCATGGCGCCCTCAGACCACACTTGGACCTCTTTAACTGTGGGTTTAGCCCTGACAAGCTGGGGCTTATATGCAGGGATAAGCATGACCGAGAGATGATCTGATGACCCTAGGTAGGGGCGGCGGGCTGCTCTGAAATCAATTTGATGTTAGAGTAAACCAGGTCTAAAATGTTTTCACCCCGAGTTGCAAAGTCCCCATGTTGGTAGAAATGAGGGAGAACAGTCAAGCCTGGTTAAATCCCCAGCAATGATGAAAACACCCTCTGTGTATGCAGATTGGAGCTCAGAGATAGCCTGGTATAGAGTCTTCATGGCCTCTTTAGTGTTAGCACTGAAAAAAAATGTAAAGTATTTTTGAATTTAATGTTATATATTATGCATAAGTATATTATTTAAAGAAAAGATCCAATCTTTATATTTGTGTTGCCTTTGAAATTGCTTTTTATAATAACACAGGAGGAGGCCTCCCGTTAATGAAAGAAGACATCTTTGCGCCACAGAATCGCAGAACTGACAAAATAGTGACTGTAGAAATCGCCATTATACTCAAAATACGACTGAGGCAAGTTAGGCCTGTATAAAATCTATCCTGCACGACTAATGAAATATTATTCATAAAATTATCTGTTTAAACAAACCTCATCATAGTTTAACAATTTAGAATATGGGGACGTTACTGATGCCATTTTGTGCTTTAACTGTGTCCGTATTATTGGTGTGGGGGCGGGGTCATGGCTGCCCATTAGAGGTCACTAAAAATTACATACTGTAGCTTTAAATCACTTGTTAGACAAAGGTTTTGTATGTGTTTGTGTCTGTGTTTAAAATAAAGAAACTAATGGTTCTTATTTATCTTTATGCATCCACAGCAATATTTATTAGACAATGTGTAAATGAATTTCCACTGGTCCTGAGCAGCGAGGTGCTGTCTCAGGAAGTGCCTTACCCTGGACCCGATCAAGAACTTATATTTTATGTGGAGGGCCTGAGGTTTCCTGACAAGGATTTTGATGGACTCGTAACCATTAACCTCAGCTTAGTGAGGACGTCCCGTAAGGTAAGACCTTCAAAACGGCACATCTAATTTTACACTAAGCTATTTATTATAACCACTTTCCAAAGGTACTGTTTGTCCTGGAGATTTTTTTTTATATACTTTCATATAATGGCTACAAACAACAATGTTTTGTATAGATTTTATATGATGCATTCATACATCCAACAATTTTACAAAGTGGAATGAAAATGATGTACAGTCATTTTTATTTTTATTTTTTTTTGGCAAATGCCTGAATATGACTTTACTGATGGTCTCTAACAAACCACTTAATGAAGCGGCTGCAGTTATACTTAGATCACATTTGATACCAGACTTTATTTTGAGCTGTCAAAATAAAGACCTTATACTTATTTATTTAGCATTTTTGTGACAAATGTTTAAACATGTATCATTTTTCTTGCTTTTGTTATCTCATAGTCAATTACAGAAGATAGCAGCATACTCATCCCTTTTTTTTTCTTTTTTTAAGGGCGTTCCTGAGACACCTGTTTTCACAGACAAAGTGGTGTTTAGAGTTTCGCCATGGATCATGACACCCAATACCCTCCAGCCTCAGGAGGTGTTTATCTGCAGGTTAGAGAGAACTACTGAATGATAAAGATGTTTGTCAGTAGCTTGGCTAAAGTCGTCCTTCCTCTTTGTTTAGAAGCAATTCAGGCAGAGTAAGCTTGATTGTTTTCTTATCTCATTCCGGCTTTTTCAGAAAACTAAAACTTGAAATTGATAAAACTCAGTTTCATTCATAAAAAAAGAAAAAATCATATCCAATAATCAACGGCTACAACATTTTGACATGCTGTAAAAAATATATTTGTTAACAAAAAAATACATGTCTGCTTGTGATTTCAGTACATCTGATAACTACCAGTTCCTCAAAGGAATGCAGGACCTTGTTGACAGGAGCGGGCACAAGCTGAAGATCCTCCAAGAATACAAGAACAGAGGAGACCGCTGGATTCAAGTCAGGAAATCTAATGAACCTTTATTCTAAAGATTGTTCTTTGACATAATTTATTCATTGTCTTTATAATATTCTCATAAAGAGGATATGAACCAATCACCTGAGAACAACTGGAATATGAGATGAAAAATATAATGTGTGTTTTTCAGGATGAGCTAGAATTTGGCTACGTTGATTCGCCCTATCACAGGTTTCCTGTTGTTCTGGATTCACCAAGAGATGGAGACCTTGATTATTTCCCCTATGGTGATCTCCTGGTAAGAGTCTCCGTTTTCCTTTGAGATCAAATGTTTTTAGATCCAAAATATTTTTTGGAAATGTTTGATGTCCACTAATAGGTCTTTACAGCATCAGAAGTTTTTTTTTTTATGTTTACTGCTGTGAATGTCATAGTTTATCAGTAGTTTATCAGTTTAACATATGCAAGTGGTTTGCCTGTAAATGGGTTCTAGGAAATAAGTGATCACTACTGGCTGGTAAGAAAACTGGTTTTTGTATTTGCATTGATTTCAATTTATATTTACAGTGTAAAATTTGCGACTCAATGGCCAAAAGTAGAAAGGACTTTAAAGTGTGTGATTACCATGCACTTTGGGATGGACATCCACCAAAAGGAGTTTGAGCAAGCAGGCTTGCTGTAAAATGTTTAGAGAGATTACCCAGTTACATTTTGAGAGTTTCAAAGGCTGCAGCAAGTCTGTTTACATCAAATGCTGCCCCTTCTGGAGCTTGAATACATCTTAGAAGTTTCACTGACACAAAAAGTGAGACATAACTGGTCAATTTTTGTAATGTAGTTCACAAATCATTACAGATGCACTGATCTGATACCTGGTTCAGATATTGGCTGTGATATTGTCAAATTAGCTGGATTGGTTTTAGTAATTTGATTTCTGAGATCCAATCCAGTGCATATTTTTTTTCTTTTTGATGATTTTTTCTTCTTTTTGTATTTGTTAATTAATAATGTAAAGTACATTTATATCTATATTAATTTGTTACCTTTTTATAACAATGTTTATGTCAAGGCTAAAGCCTTCACTCACAAGGGAAAAAAATGATTGGTGTCTCTCTACACATAAATACTAGCACAGCTTGTTCAGCTGTTCGATTATTCTACTTTGTTTTAAATATCTAAAAACCCAATCACACTATTTTTAATAACAGGAAAATATTTTGCACCTAAATGCCCCAGTGAAGGACAGTAAATTATATTTCTATTTTTACATTTTGTGCATTTTTTAACCCCTTGCCACTGTAGAACAGATCTTTATATATGTATTTTTCTATCTTCAGGGGCGTGACTTTGGTTATGTGAAAAGAGAAGCTCAAAGAGATGCTGTTAGCAGTCTGGACTCCTTCGGTAACCTGGAGGTCAGCCCTCCTGTCACAGTGAATGGGAAAAAATACCCTCTGGGCAGAATCCTCATTGGAGTTGCCTTCCCAACGTAAGTAACAGGATCCCAGAAGAGTTTATAAAAAAGAACAAAGTTTGGCTTAATTCTTATTTTATATTGATCCCAGGGGCCAGACTTCTTTCCATATGAATTTAACCAGATCTTTATTGCCTTTTTAAACTGTTCACTATCTGCTTTGTGTTTTATTGTCATACTAATATATAATATTTAAGTAAATATTTCTTCAGCATTGCTTTTCTATGCGTCTGATAATGTAGCATGTATAATAATAATAATATTTTTTTAACATAAATGTTAGAGTACAGCATTATTAGTAACATCTTCTGCATCCACATAAGCTGTAAAAAAAAAAAAAAAAAATCAGTGTATGGCTGTGTCCGAGCATCCACTTTTTTATATGAATGTCCGAATGTCTAGTAGTGGAAAAAATAGTGGACTCAAAATTTCCTAAAATGCACCTGAAAGTGTGCAACCACGGTCACTAGATGAGCAGATATGTCTCAGAATGCTTTAAAGAACTCTCCTCACAAAGCATCATGGGATTTGTTTTGGGGGAGAGAGAACAAAGAGGCAGGCACCTGCTTGGAGCTGAGGTCCCGTGACCAATGGGAAACAAAAAGTAGTGATCATCTCTGAAGAGTCAGTTAAACTGATATTAGAGTCAAATATGTCTATTTTTGTTTGTTTTCTTTTTTTGGGGGGGTTCACTAGATGGGGCTCTCCCCTCCAATATATACCGTAAATCATCTAATATTGGCCTGTATTCCATTAGCATTCAGGTCTCTAACAACAGCCAGTCTCGCTGTTGGCAGAGGTAAATAATGGCCGGACTTGTATACAGGCCGGGGCTATAATTAGAACCAAGGATGTTCCTGGGCAGTCCTCAACAACTGGTGATAGTAACATACAAGTACCACAAGGGGGCAATGTTTGCTAACAAATCCAAGCCATTAGCATGGGATGTCCCATCCTTACAAAGACATCATAGTGGCCTTACTTAATCATTCTGATCTGAAAGACACATGTGATTACTGGTAGGTCTGGTAACCAGGCAGCCTTAAAATGACAGAATTTCGTTGGCCTTTGTTGTTCTGAATTTTTCTTGAAGTATATGATGCTGGTAGCCTACTTCCACTTAGCCTGCCTCAAATAAAATTTCACTGTGATGGCAGAACAGTTTCTATAATTTTTTTTAAAAACTTTGTTTCGCAAGTCAGTTTGGCCAAGATTCCATTCTGTGTCTTTTTTTTTTCCCTCGTCATTGCCGTGCAGAAAAATTGCAGCTGCTGGAAGATGTCTGAATAATGTTTTGTCTACCGTTATGGTAACTGTACTTTTTCAATAAATGAACCTAGTATTTTATAGGTTCAAAGAGACACGAAATCTCATTTTTATTCATTCCACTGGTAGTCTGCATTAGTCAAATAGAAATAGAGGCATGCCTCTAATTCTGGCCTCCTTCCAATAATGGCCTGGACCAAGATGTACCTGTGTGATATAAAGGCCCCGTCCCATATTAGAGGATTTACGGTAAACCAAGAGGTGACAGGTAGTGGATAGGTGTTGAATTCGGAAGGGCGTGCAAGTTTTTGACTGTTGTGGTGGAGTCATTGTTAACCCTGTGACTGTGCACCGTGGAAAAAATGGATTTGTTCACAAATGGTTCATCTGGCTGGAATAACTTGGACTAAGGTTATACGCAATCAACAAGCACAACGTCAGCCACTCAGGGCATTATAACTATGCTGCAACGGATCAACACTTAAATTGTGCGGTATTAAACTGGCTAATATAACTGAATATAAAGTTTAATATGAAGTCCATTATAAAGTCCCCGCTCTATATAGCGATTAAGCGATTTAAGGTGTATGTCCGGACACAGCTTATGTGTCAAGATTTTGTTGTTCTTTCCTTTCTCTAAGGACCACAAATGGACGAAACATGACCCAAGTCGTTCAAGACTTCTTGTGGGCTCAGAAGGTTCAGGAACCTGTGGCCTTGTATTCTGATTGGCTCGTCGTTGGCCATGTCGATGAATTCATGACTTTTGTTCCTGCTCCTGACAGAAAGGTAGTTAAAAAGAACAAAGCTGAAATAATATCTTATAGATAACCAGACAAAATATAAATTGCTTCATACTCAGGAAAAGTTATATGTTCTAGCATCAATTCTAGAGGTGAAACTTTAATGGGATGAAGGATTACATTTCAATTGTTTCCATCTTTGGATGTTTGATGGTTGTTTTAATACAGCTGTGTAATGTGGCTTTTTAAGCTTCATGATAAATGAAACTCACATTGGCTCCCACTGTATTCAGATCTATAAGATGTGATGTCTGCCTAGTTTTAGGGTTCAGATTCTTCCTTTATCTCCCAACATTAGTGGTTGATGCTGCCATGCCCTTAGTTCTATCAAGGGATTGTGGGAGCTCTCTGAAAATGAGATCTCCAATGTTCTTTGTCTCTTGTACACCTGCGTACAGGGCTTTCGACTGCTGCTGGCCAGCCCACACGCTGGCTACAAAATATTCAAAAAACTTCAAAATGATGGACATGGCCAAGCCAAAATCTTTGAAGGTACATTTGGTGTGTTTATACTGCATACTTTAATAAAAATGATCAGTTATACTTGTAATAAACAGAACTTAAAAGTGCAAATTATCCTAAAGGTTTGAAAGATGAGAAGCCAGTGACAGTGGATAAGATCCTGAGTGATGACAGGCTCCGTCTTCAAAATGAATATGTGCAGGTGAGTGGGACTGTGAACTGCATACTAAAACTGCATACATCTACTTTTATGTTGCTTTAATAAGGGACAGTAATGAGTAATCAACATCTGTGCATTAAACTCAGTGGTGGGTGGTTGGTAAAGAAAAACACCAAACATTTTTTTCATATAAAATAACACTTTTAGGCCACAGCTTTGTTGGATGTGTTGGGCAACAAATACTCCCAGCTTCAAAGTTTAAGCTGGGAGAATTTTCAAAATCCGAGCTGCCTGTTAAAAGGCTGAAGAGAGATTTTATTTTTCAGCTCTGCAATCAGTCTAAGAAGACAGTGCATCTAAATCAAAACAATAAGTACAGAAAAAGAAATTGTACATTTTGGAATCACTTGGCAAAAGTTAAAAACCAAATTTGGAAAAACAAAAAGGTGGTGCTCTCCAGTAGGGGCCGTGGAAGAAGGATGTTCTCACAATGTGGTTGGAAAGTCAAGATATGGGAAGAATGTAAATACTCAATCTAGAACAAATGATTAGATCACAGGATTCACACTTAGAACTGGGTTATTTTACTTTCTTACCTGTTTTACTCTCAAAGATTTTAAAATATTTTCACATCCTATTACAGACCCTTTACTTTGCAAAAACCTGCACTGGAAAAAAATCAAAATCTAGATAATTCATTTTTTCTTAATATAAGTTCATTTGTTCTTGAATTGAAAAGGTAAAAGAGACATTTTGCCATTGCAACATTTAAAATAAGAAAACACAATTGTATTGTCTTATTTAAGTGCATTTTATCTAAATATCTTATTTTAAGAGTAAATATACTGATTACATTGGCAAATCATCTAATTTTCCTTAATCTTATTTCTAGATTGTTTTTCCAGTGTGGTATTTTAACAGGGGTGTCTTTGAAAAGCACTTTACACTGGTCTTTGCTGCAAAACGCATCATAGCAATGAACTTCTCTGTCGAAAGCATTTTTCCCCCCGATTTTAAAGATGAATCGAATCTTCCTACAACACTGGTGTCGCATACATAAAATTGACCAAATCAGGTATTCATGGGGGACAGTGGCTGATAAAATATCCATGTTTGCAATGTTTATTCTAGCAACACTCCATACCGCCCCATGTGGTCTTGTTTAAAAGGACAAGAGGGCAGTATGGATGGAGCAGTTTGGAGTTGATTTAAATCCACCTCTTAGTTACCTATAATTTTAAGTCATTATATGCTATGTTAATCATGTTGACAGTAACATGTGTATAAACCAAGCATTAATCACACTGATATTAAAACATTTAAACCTGATATTGAGCGTCAATAATGACTTCTGTTTTGAAATGAAAGGAAAAGTCCAGTCAGCAAAGAATAATCAATGGATCATTATCTATAGCTAAAACTAATACATTCACAGGGATTTAATAAATTTTGCGTTAATCAGTATAAAAATGTAATTAACGTCACGTTGCGGTGAGCCTAGGACCATTCTCCCCACTTTACAAGCAAAATCTATACAAACTATCATACACACCTGCAATCAACAACAATGATATTAGATTTCAAGAGGACTTCACCATTGAAATTCGTGAGCGCTATAGTTTAAGTGACAATGCCCATGTACATGGTAGTTGGAAGTTGTAATACATCTGGTAAAAGAAAAAAAAAAGAAAAAAAAAGTGATTTCATCTTTCCAGTTCATGATCCTCCACCGGTTCGTTGTTGGATTGCCAACTTAAAGAGGGAGGATTTACCATCGAAATTCTGGCAAGAGAAAAAAGGCGTAATATGTAGCCAACATTTCGAAGAATGTTTTCAAGATGACTTGGATAATAGCGTGTATTGACAAACACCCGATAGAGCATTGGGACTTGATCAGCAGCCGATACCGCACCGTTACATCACAAACCAGTAGGTGGCAGTAGTGTTCTTTGATGACAAGGATGCCTCTAGTAAAGCTCCTTCAAATGAAAATTACATTTATTAAAAAGTATGTAATGATTTTATATTTAAAGAACTTTTAAAAGTTTGAATTCTGAAAATGAGTGGACTTTTCTTTCAATAGTTTCTACTTGGATGTCTTAGAAGGCTGTTAAACCTTTGACATCTGCTTATTATGCTCCCTGAAGTTCATCAACTTTAGTGTCTTTTTCCCCACCGGTCTGTAACAGGACTGCATTGACTGGAACAGGGATGTGCTGAAGAAAGAGCTGGGCCTGGATGAGGAGGATATTATTGACCTGCCAATCCTTTTCAAGCTGGTGACTAAGGGCAAACAAGAAAGAGCAGTGGCCTACTACCCTGATATGGTTTGTTTTAATTCTTCCTTTGGCTTTTTAGTTAAGATGCAAAGACGGTTGAAGTACAGTATTGTTTTTAAAGGGGTAATAGAATGATTATATTGGGTATTTGGTTCTGGTCCTTAAGGTCTCTAATAGGGTGTGTAACATTGGTTGGGCTGAAAATGGCATATTTGCTGTTATATGAGCCTAATGCAAACCTGGTTAAAAGCCCCAGAATGAAACGACAGGTTTTCTTCCTTTTATGGTATGCTCCTGAATATTTACACTGTGTGCAGAATTATTTGGCAATTTGTATTTTTGAGGATTATTTTTATTATTGGGCAACAATTGTGTTCTCAATCAACCCAAAAGACTCCTTAACACTAGAAGTCCAAGAGATACAATAATTTTCATCAGCCTCCAGTCCCCCCAACAGTACTTCACAACTCATGATTCCCTTTTCAGATGTAAATGCCCCATTAGCGCTGTGGTGGGAGAAGCATTTCACCCCCTTCAGTTTAGGTTTTAGCTCAAGTCTCTTTACCCTCTGCTCTCTTTACCTGAGAGCCTGGGGAGAAAAATATCATCTAGGTCTATGTCATCAGTATCGCCAACACCGCAATGATTTCAGCGGAGACACCAGAGCAGCGATCAGACGATAACTGATCTGTACAATGAAAATGGCTTCATGACCTGGTACGCTGTAGAAAGCAACAATATTTATACAATAATGACCATCTGACCTATTTATTAGGGGGTAAATATAACTCAGGCGATCTCTTCTCTCTCTCTCCTCTTTCCACCGCTGCAGCAGAGGAGTGGAGAGAAAGCATCGTGAGACTGCAGTAAAGTTGGCAATATATTCACAGATTCGGCTTTTACGGATTAATGACTCATCTGCGGATGATTTATTCTACCAAACAGACACCTCTCCGTAACAACAAGGCAGACAGTGAGCTACAACAGTAGTTTCCTCAAAATGAGTCTCCTATCGCTGGGAGATTTACATCGGACCCTATGCAGAGCTCGCTGCTCCTCAAATGCTTAGGGACCACCTGCAAGTTGCAAAAAAATCTGAGAGAAATATTTAAAACGGTCACCAAGGAGAGGTGGATAATTATCACATTTATTGGATTTGAAAATAATACTTTTTTGAGGAATTTCACAAAGCCTAAATGACAAATGGCATCTCTATTTTATTATTACATATTATTAGATATATATAATGAGCAATGACTACCTATAGATAATTGTAGTGCCACCAAACTTGTAATCTGAACTAAATGAGGTTACCTGTGTATCCTACAACTCTTACTTTGGAAAGATAGGCCAAACTGTATTTTTGGAGATTTTTTTCATTGTTATTAATAGCTTATAATAGCCAGTAATTACAGTTTAGATCATTGTAGTGCCACCAAACTTGTAGCACACATAGATAACCTCATCTAGTTCAGACTACAGCTCTTACTTTCAGAATTTATGCTAAACTCTATTTTTTGAGATTTTTTAATTGTTATTATACGTAATATAGCCAATAAAAGCTTGGCAATTTCCAAACTGCTGCATCCCTCTGAAAGACATCTGACAAACTCTGGAAAGTCAAAAATTGTCAGATCTCTTTTCTGACCCATTTTGCCAAAGGAAAGGATGTTGGCTTATAATTAAGCACACTTTATATAGGGTGTTGGTGTAATGATTCTGCACACAATGTAGATGAGCTGTGCGCTGATTGGTTGGTTTACAGTGAGCGGTGCTGCTGAGCAAAGACGCATCATAGCAACAAGCACTCACACTGAAACTCCGAAATTCTTGATATGGTAGGGTGACCAGATGTCCTCTTTTTCCCTAGATATGTCCTACTTTTCACACCTAAATCAATGTCCGGGGGAATTTCAACATCTAAAAAAATGTCAGAGGGAATTTCCACATCCTCTGGGATTTTGATCACCTACAGTGCAGGAGAAACCGAGCCGTCAGCTCAGGTTCTCTTGCACTGTTCCCCCAAGAACCCGGGTTATCTGTTCTGCTGCACTACAGTGCTACAAAGCATACCGGTGACAGTATGCTTCCCCTTGCCTGCCTTACCGTGCTTTCCCCCTTCTGCCGGTAAGGTAGGCAGGGGGGAGGCTACTGTCTTAGTGTCGGGTTCGGTTGCTCCGGTCCCGGCCGCCGGGGTTCCCGGACCAGCCCCGGTTCAAATGCCCGGAATCTGGTCACAATAGATATGCTAGCATTGCTATCAACAGCTTAGCGACAGAATCATACTTGCAGTTTGTGGTTGTGATGGCCATACGGTCAGAACAGCCCCTCGTTTCAGTAAAAGAAGTTTAGCAAATCCTGCTGTCCAAGTTTTTGAAAGCTGTCTTTGGTAAAATGCTCAGAGTAAATGAACAGCTGAGCATCAAACTTTGCAGGGATCTTCTGATAGACAAAAGATAATCCATGCCTGTCGAGTCTTTGGATCCTTGGGATGACTTTAAAAATTTTACCCTTTCTCCATGCAGCCTGGAACACTGCATTTACTGTATGTCAATTTCAGGGCGTGACAAAAGTACAAGCCAGAACCAAATAAGGCAACATCCCCGAATTTACTTCAATTATGTGCTTTGTGAATTTGCCCGTTTTATGGTGGTGTAGAATTGTGAGATTTGCAGAGAAAGGAGGTGTTGATGGGGTTTGAGCTTCTCTGTATGTCCATTTCACCCAGTGAACTGTCGTTATGACAATGTATACTCGGTTTTGCACTCTGACCCCTTGAAGTATTTGTCCTTTTACAGATGTGTTCTGTTTGAAAATTTTGACGGAATTTATAACTAAAAAATAAAAAATCCAAACAGAAATTTTCTCACGCTACAAGTTATCATTTCTATAATTCTCCATTTCTATTCTATACTTAGACTTTTTTCTGTTTTACAGTTCTGTTTGTAACTCCTGGGCTGGTAAATGACAACAACCTCCTATTTGAAAAAAATATGCTTTAAACTTTTTAGTTTGTGGTTTAAAAAGCATAATATTTATAGTTTTACATTAGGCTAGCTAATTGTGGATCAGTTTTACTCTAGAAAGAAATTTGAATAATTGAAAACTATATTATTCAAGTTATCTTCAAGTGTTAGGAAAATGCATAGTTTGTCAGGAGACATTTATGCGTAGTAAATAAGCGATAAACAGAGGAATGCTAAAATAATATGGAACCGGATGGTACATCTTTTTTACAGCACTACAAATTTGAACTAATTCAATGGCTTCATGTTAAAATTGATTTCCAGGTCAACATGATTGTCTTGGGGAAACATCTTGGCATTCCGAAGCCGTTTGGCCCCAAGGTGAACGGCCGCTGTGTCCTGGAGGCCAAAATGTGCTCCCTGATGGAGGGCCTGGGTCTAACCTGCACGTTCATTGACGACTTTGCCTCCTACCACAAACTGCTGGGAGAGGTGCACTGCGGCTCCAACGTCCGTAGAAAGCCGTTTGATTTCAAATGGTGGAACGTTGAGCTGTGAATGAAACACTGAAGCTGAGAAAATCCAGGTCTACATTCTTTTGGGATTTAGTTAAAGTTGTTTTGGTAGCTATAGGTACAGAAAATGCTGTTTTATGTCAGAGCAAAGCCTTTTTTTGAATTATAATTAGATGTTAATGAAAAGCAATTCCCTGTTTCTACCACTTGAATTCTTGAAATTTCCAGGGGCTGAACCCTTTGCAATACTTGCACTGCAGTAAACCTGGTGTGGCATAAAAGGAGTGCTTAGTAATCATCCAGGCTGAACAGCATGTTTGTTTCTATCTTGTTGAAATAGAATTTACAATCAGAGCAAAGGTAGTTTTGTCATTAAATCTAAAAACGATGAATATAAATGCAATCACTTAATCCTCAGTTAGGCACCAATTGCCGCAGAGGACGACCTGAAGATAATTTTCTAAAATCATCACCAAGAGATTAAAAAGTGCCCCATTTCAGTAAACAAAGGTGTTCCCGTTATATCTGTGATAAATTAAACTGGACATGCAAGCTTAAATAAATCAAATGCTCCTATTACACCCTCCGACAGGAGGGGAACAAACAGGTTTATTGTCCCCCCCAATCCAGAGTTTGGATTTTCCAACACTGTATCACTTCAAAATTATAGACTCTCATTCTTTGCATGAAATAAATCAGCATTTCAGAAGAAATAACTCCAGAACTAGTGGTGTTCATATTCATTTTTACTAAACCTTTTTCTTTACTTCATTTACAAAAAAAGATGAAAAGCAATATTTACAAACAAGTCATTTGTAACAAGGGTTTAAAGCAAACAGTTCACAAAAACAACAACAACAAACAAATACAATCATTTGAACTAAGCACAGCAAGGTTTTTTGTTTTCTGCCAGTGTTTAAGTGGCTGATAGACACTGGTCTGCAGTGCAAACACGTACAGTAGATTGATGGGACCATAAAGCAATGTGCAATAACAACATAGAGCCACAAGAGGGCAGACTTTATCTACTTAAGTCTTTTCAACAGTCAACTTTTTCTTTTGGAATCTAAATTCTGTTTTGATTTTTGCCTCATCTAATATGTTTTTTACTGTTATCCTATACCACTTTGTTTACTATAAAGAGCTTTAATGAATATAATATAAACTTATGGGTGCTCTATCTTTACTTTGGTGTCTTAAACCTCTTTTTTGTATGCAATATAAATGTAACCTGAAAACTACATAATAAATATCGAGGGATCAATTTACTGAAATATATTCCTCAACTTGTCTCTCCCTTCCTTATATTCCCTCTTCTTTATAGTTTTACATTCATCTGGCAACATGGTGCCTTTTATAAATGACCTTCCAATAAAGCAGCTTCTGTGACACAATGAAAAAGGCAACTTCAAGACACGTCACAGTGTGATCATTTCTCAACAAACTCAAGCTTTTTAAAAAGGTCAGCATTTTTTTAGAGAACAGCAAATGTAGTGCTTACAGTAGGTCACAGTTATTTATATATATTACACTTTACAAATAGAGATGGAAACAGTAACATTTGGCTGCCTGACAGCAATATGTGCTGCATGTTGATGGTAGCTGGTTTAGAATAAAACACATATCACAAGGACGACCTTCTATGTGAAGCGTTGTGTTGATGTGCAGAGAAGGAGGGTTTTGGCAAGTAGAATTTCACCATGCACAGTACTGTGGAATAAACACTGTACTCAGACATCAGCAGGTGTCTACGAACAAAGAGTTTCTGAAGATAAGTCTTAACATGATTGTTGTTTCTTTTTCCCACATTTCCAACATAGCGCTACCTTTATCAGTTATGCTAGAACCACTAGCAACTAATCGACCTGCGGAAATTAAATATTCCAACGTTGTTTTGCCACAAAAAAAATATCCATTCATTTTCTGACACGCTTAATCCCAAGTGGGGTCGTGAGGGGTGCTGGTGCCTATCTCCAGCTGTCTATGGACGAGAGGCGGGGTCCACCCTGGACAGGTCACCAGTCCATTGCAGAAAAGAAATATCCAGTAGGAAGAATAACATCATAAAAAGTGTTGTCTTAAATAAAGCCACGCTCACTGGGTAGGTCAGAGTTACATATAGTGTCACAGTGGCAAGGGAATTTGACAATTAAAGATTCCCCAAACACATTTATCTCTTTGATTTTTGGAAACATTTAAATATTTCAGATCATCAAACTTTGAGTATAAAAATAAGATGGTCTCCGTAAACAGAAATATCACGATTTCATTGAATGGGGGGAATGCTAATTGAACAAAACATCTGTCAGGGCTACAAAGCTGCTTTTAAGGTTTTAGGATTGCAGCTAACCTGGGTGAAGACCATTCTTCACAAATGGAGATGACATGGAACAGTGGTGAACCCTCTCCAGAGTTTTGTAGTTGGATTAAGGAGCAGGTCAATAGTGTAGCACTTCAGGGAGTTGACTTCTGAGTGGCCTAGTCAAAGTCTGAATTTACATGCTTTTCAGATGCTGTTAATGTCAGAAAACCCTCCAATATGACTGAATAAAACAAAACAATTTGTATCAACAGTGGTGTAACACTCCAACACACCAGACCTCATTAAATCCGACCTTTCAGTCATAATCTGGATTTAGTCCAGGAATAGTTGTTAAAATTGGGCTGTGTTTGGTCTGTCTGATTTTGTTCCACTTAAGACCAAAGATTAGTCTGGAAAACCCAGTTTGCAAATTCTTTTCAACAATCTGAAAATTACAGCTTTTTACCTTTCAAGACTTTGTTTGGATGTAAATCATATGGTCTTTTCAACCAATTTTTGCCTGGTGGGAAAACACTCAGTAACCGGTTGCTTGATGGCAGTTGTTTCTGTCATGGGTTAACAAGCTAGTCCTTAGCTATGGGGGACAGTTATGGTTTTAGTTTGGATAAGGTTAGGTATGGCTTTTTTTTATATATAAATGAAAAATTAGAAAAAACAACAACGTGCATCTAACTAGACAACATTCACTTGTTCTGTTATGTCTTTAATGATCTGAAATAGTGTGACCAAAAACAAAGGAAAAACCTGTGAGGAAAAACATACTTCTTTTCCGCACTGTAAGTGAAGTGTTTAACTCTTTCAAGCAAGACGAGCACAGTCCTTTGAAAAATTTAGATTTCTTTTTTTACATCTTTCTTTTTTTAACCAACTTTCTGTAAAAAAGGAAAAAAAAAGTCAAACGCTTTACTGAATGTGTTGTAAGAAAAAGCCACAATGTCTGAAAGTTTAACTGTAATAATCAGTGCTTCCTGGCTTGAAGAACGAGCAGATGTCCTGTCCTAAGCCAGCTGCCAGACGACAGTCAGCTTCGATGCTGCTTCCACTTGAGAACAAGGTTTTCCGCATGGAGGACGGAATGAGGGCGAGAGGTCGATACATGTCCAGAGAGGTGAATGTTTGTGGTGATAAACAGCAGATCTTTGTTGAACATTCAAGGGAGGATGTGCCAGTCTCTTGGCCAGGACCTATATTCCTTCTCTGCATCAGCTTCCCCTTATATAACTTATTATTCTAAGAAAAGGGTAAGAGTATTAAGAAAGACAGAAAACATAAAGACAGGTTGATCAGACTTGAATGATAAATAGGATGTCATGGAAAAAAATTATCCAAACACCTTTTTGAAAAATTTGCTGTAACAGTAAATTATCTGGAAAAAAACAACATAAAACAAAAAAAGGGGTGGACAAAGGTGTTTCAATAATTTTCTTTGATGATGGTATGTTTACAAAGAGACTATTTTTATTCCTTCTGCCATGGAGCTTACATTTTCGGTTGTGTTTGTTTGTTAGCAGGATTACTTGTAAAGTTATCAATAGATTTTAATGCAATGTTTTACCAAAGGTGCACTTCATGCCGATTCATCTAATGACGATTCATTCAATTTTGGTGATGAACCTGATCCCAATCCAGATGCAGGAATATTTAGAGGCCCCTGTAAATTTGTTTGATGGATCAAGCAATTCCTCACTAAACCACAGGGAGGCAGCAGTGACTATTGACAGCTTCAGCATCGGACTCAAAAAGTTCAGAAGTATTATACTGAAGGCAAGCAAAAAATTATAAAAAACAAAACAAAGGGTAGCCATGACTCGAAGTCTCGAGCTGCTGATCAAACAAGAAAGCAGAATGAATAAAAGAAGGTTAGAGCAGAACTAACATCAGAGGCTGCAGACACACAATGCGTCTTATTTATAAACTTATTAAAAGGATTTTTAGGATATTTTTACGAAAGGTGCACCTCATGCCAAAGAGCAATTCATTATAATTTTGAAAGATTCCATATTATGTGGATGTTTTAGCTTTATGTTTCACAAACATGTCACACTATGGGGCAGAATTTGCTGCTTTGCAGAGGTCTGCACTCTCCAAGTGCTGTTCTAGTTCTGCATGCTGTTCTGTACCTTTGATAGTTATAGGAATATTATTTTTTTGTTTGTAAAGTGACTCGATTTTGTACTTATAAAATCATGTAGGCATGTGAAAGAACCTAAATTTAAAAGATTATACAGGGTTAATCTACAAATAAATAAAATTATCAAAGAACCTATTTTTGATGACACAATTTCTGTTTCTTTTTGTATCTACCAGCTGACTGTCACAAAGACCCACTTTATTCAAGGGTTTTTAAAGATAAATCCATAAAATATGAAGTGATTTAAAAAAACAACAACTTGAAATTGCAATAGCTTAATTGACCCCCCCCCCAATATTTTAGCATGAGAAAGGTGATGCCAAAAGAGTAATTAGTGAAAAACTTAGCAAAAAGTGCAATAATCAACCAGAACACCAATCTAACTATAACTGAATCTTTAAAAATAAATCATAATGTTAATGTGCAGTGTTAATAATTAGCCAAAGATTAGGGCAACATGGTGCCTTACCTGAAAACAGATGCTGACATGTTGATCAGAGGAGAGAAGCTAACAGTTCTGCAAACCAGCAGAAAATCATTCAAATTAAAATCAACATTAACCACAAACTGGGAAGCTAATATGCAGTCTAACAGTTTTTGGTGGTTATTCTTTTATGAAGCTGATCTGATCTGTCATATTTTACACAATATCATAATAACCCGTTGGATTTAAATGGACACATCAGAATGAGACGCTCTGATGGGAAATGTTTATAATCTAGATTCATAGAAGCTTTAGTAATATTTAGTAATAATCTTTTCATCCCTTTAGGCTATAAAAAACTGTACCTAACAAAATACTTGCAATAAGAAATGTACAGCAATCTAAAGGTGGGAAGGTGAACATGGTGAACACTGTAAGCGGGCATGTTCGGCCTGCTGAAATGACATTTAAAGACTGATGTTTTCCCTCACCGATGAGCGCCTCTGCTCCTGCAGGGGTCGCTCTGTCTTGGGCTGACCGTCCGTCCCTTTTGGCTCCGACGTCTTCACGTCGTCTGCTTGCTGCTGAAGACTGGAAGCTGCTGGGAGGAAGGGGACAGATGGTTGTGGCTGTCAAGAGCAATAAACTCAAGCGAACAATGCTGCCAGCTGTTCAAGCTCGGGAAAAAAAAGAGATTTGTAAAAACTGCAATAGATTGATGGAACAAAGTCAACCATTTAAAGATCTGGTTTTAAATGAAGGAGATGCTTGTACTGTGAAATATTTAAAAAAAAAACTTTAGTTATTAAAGCTGTTTGCTAAGTTGCATCAGATGAGGTGGCTTTCACTGCTCTGGTCCACTTTGACATGATTTATCCTGGAAGGGTTCTTCTTTCTTCCGCCCAATGATGATACTCCCCCGATACATGGTAGACTCAACCTGCTTATCACGCCCTCAGGCTATCTCTGGCCCAGCAATGTGAGCAATCATCTCCCAAACTAACCTGAAAAACTTCCTTGGTTGCTGTCCTCTGCCACAGAGCCGTAAACGAATGAGTCCTTTTTTATGGGGGTAACACAAGACACGCTTTCCTGGAAAAAAAAACATTTCCAGTTAGGTTGTAAGAGTTCTTTAAAAGTCATCAAAACTCCCAACTACAGATTAACTCCAGGGTTACATTTGCTTTTATTTGAAACCCTTTTAAAGCACACATGGTCCTAAATAAAATGCATGAGTAAACATTAATATGCATACATTGCAATATATTTGTATGCTTGTGATTCTGGAGATATATCAAATCCATCAAGCCATTTTTTTTTTTTTTTTTTTTTTTTAAAGCAAGCATTGCCTGCTGTTCTGCAACTTATTTGTTTGCACCACCCCTATAAATATTAAACCAAACTAAAAGAAGGCAACATAATCAGGGGAGAAATAAAAGCGCCTTTGTTTTGCCAGAGTGGCTTTAATAATGCATGAGCTTTTAAAGATGTGATCATCACTCTGCCTCCTTCTATACCCACCAGTCCGGTTTCATATTCCTCCTCAGCTTCGTGCTCCTCCACGACGCTGGCGAAGCTACTGGCGTTGGAGGAGGAGCGAGACAGGTCCTGAGCCTCAGGGATTGAAGGCGCCCTGCAACACATCGCCAGACTACACACCTTGGTTACTCTGACCTCATCAACACCTGCCTCTTTTCACATATTTCACTGCACTACAGCAGATGGTCACCTGTTCTTTGCGGCTGCAAACTCCGGAGAACTGTGTGCGGAGGAGTTGCCTGATTTGTTTTCTTGTGACAAGTGGCTGCAGTCTGCTGTTTTCTGCGTGTTGGGAGAAACTTCCCGGCTGATGCACAGAGAGGGAGATCAGAAGGTGAAAACAAGCAGATAGGTTTTATTTAGGATTGTCAAACTGCTTAAACAAATATTTGCCTCACTACAGCTGAAGAGCTGTGCACATAAAAATCTGTAATTAAGCTGCTACATTGAATTGATCACAAACTTTATCCTTATTCAAACTCACTGATACAGAATAGATGAAAAAGCAGCAAATGAAGTGCCTTGCACAGCAAATAATGTTTCTCATTAAGATTTTAGGGAACATACCAAAACAAATTGAAGTGGAGGAAAATTCCACATAATTTTCAGAATGCTTAAAAGTCCTAATCTAAAAAAAGCTTTTCTGCACATGTATATTCAGTTTCCTTTACTCTTCCACCCGGAAATAAAAGACAGGACCACCAAGCACCCTCATAGGTCACTTAACAGTCCAATCAAGTGAACTTTAGCTTCGATGCATATATAATATTTTCCAAATGGTTCACAAGTTTATTAAAGAATGTTAGTGTGCAAATATTGTCATAAAAACAAGGCATTACAAGAAAGGTTGAGTTATAAGGTAATATCTCAAGCGTTGAACACATCAGAGGCGCTCTTCCATGCATTATCATCAACTCTATAGGCAAGTAAATTTACCCAAACCAGGGATCAGCAACCTTGATAGAACTTAGATTTATTTTCTGTTTGCGTGAGCCAAAAAAGCTACATGGAACAAATTAGCCCATGAAACACAATATAGCCAACTTCTTTAGAACTTTAGGCCAAAACGCCACAATTAGATTTTGTTTTTAAGGTCTTAATATAAACTTTTACATAAGTAAAGAAAAAAATCTTCTCCAATGGAAAATGCATCTATTTTTTAAAACATTTTACAAGAAAGACACATAGTTACCAAAAGGTAATTAAATCAATAAAAAAATATATTGCTGACACTGTGTCATTCTTTGCTGAATTGCTATGCATATGTTGCATCAAACACCAAAGATTAATTTCTAAAGCTATTTTGTTTTTAATACCTTCTCATAGGATTAACTCTTTAGCATTGGAGGGTTAAAAGAGTTTAATGCAGGGTCAAAGCTGCAGGTTGCAGAGAAACAGTATGGAGGAAACGGTTTCTCTAGAGCAGGGGTCTTCAACGTTTTCCAGGCCAAGGACCCCCAAACTGATGACAAGATGGAGCAGGGACCCCCTAATTTTATATATATTGTATGAAATTGTGTTATATCAACCGGTCCTATAGTCACTCTATTACAGATGGAGAAATGTAAGGAAAGTAATTTCTCCCTGGGATTATTAAAGTATTTCTGATTCTGATTCCTGGTTGATGGGACAGGTGTTGTGAATGAAATAGTGCCCAGCTTGAAAGAGCTCCTGTGTGTTGCTGAATGTGTGCATTGATGACTAAAAGACATCTTTTGCCTCCTTTTATCTGTTTACTACAGTGTGTTGAATTCATGTTAATGTGGATTTAAAGACATTTAAATTCAGGAGGGAATATATACAAAAAAAAAATGAATCAACCAAAAGTTTCGCGACCCCCATGCAGTACCTCCGCGGACCCCCTAGGGGTCACGGACCCCCTGTTGAAGACCTCTGCTCTAGAGGTTCACAGCTCTTGTTGGACTAAACTTTTGACCTAAATAGGTATTGTTTTTGCTCTTTACAAACATGGTGCTAAGGATTTGGAGTTTTACTTTTAGTAAAAGCGTGATCATAAAAGTTTAGAGTCCTAGGGACTGAATACAAATGCACTCCACACTTTTTAGATTTTTATTCCTTAAAAATTATAAGCCATGCATCATTGTCTTGCATCTCAAAATAATTAAGTATGATGCTGTCAAGCATAAAGTTTAATTAAATGACTATTTCTGTAAGGTACTACAAATCATGAAAGTCATCCAGTAAAAACATTTGATCTGACACGTTGCATCCTCTGAGAGATTAATTAATCTGTTTTAATGTCCTTCCTTCCATCTGTCACAACACTGTTCTGTGCTCACTACCCACTCCCTGCTGTCCTCTCACCTCCTCTCTTGGACCTCCTGGATGTTCTCGATGCCAATGGCGCTGCTGCGGCGGGAGCTAAAGGGTCCAGACTTTTTTCTGGTTGGGCTTTTCCCAGGAATGATCAATGACTATCGGGGTGCAAGTGAGACAAAAAAGTAAGGCACACATTTTGGGAGAAGACATTGGTGCACAGCGTTCATCACACTGTACAGTATGTATTAGATGCAGTATCATGTAGAAATATGAAATAGCAATTCACGGACTGACTGTTACATAAATGCTCAGACAATGTGAGTTTAAAATAAAAACAGTAGATAAACCTTGAATTTCAAACTACTCTGTCCAATGCAGCCCAATCAAGATAACTTATTTATCAGAAAATTAAACATTAAATACAAACTAAATAATCTAAACCGTTTAATTGCAATACAAAAAAATCTGTTTTGAGAAATAAACGGTTGCATAAGTGGGCACACTATTACTAATTTCAGTCAATAAAACTTTTGATTACATTTCCACATTCAGCCTTCTTTGATAGCAGCCTTAAAGCATCCTCCATCTTGATTTTATAATATTTCCTTGCTAAAGGTCAACAGATCTCACCAGATTGTGCAGAGATCACTTCTCCATAGCATCCTTCATCTCATTTTCTGTTTGTTGTAGTAATTCTGGAGTCTGGATTGGTAATTTCAAAATTTACAATCCTGAATAATGAACTTAATGGATAACACACTTGGAGTCACTATGATGATTAAAAAAGATAAAGACTCTTCATATTCAGCTTTCAAGCAGACACATGAAGGCTGTGGTTGACAGACGGACTGTATCTGGAGCCGTTCATAACTTCATTCAATATGACAAGAAACTATTTTCCATCTAAAGAGGAAAGTAGGAACAGAGCAATATGCCCGCATCATGTTTAACTCGTGTGTGTTCTGCTCTTTATGTGATTATTTGTGCTTTTTCTATGCAAAAATATTCTGATTGAAGTGTGACCCATCTTATTAACTTCAGATCATAACTATACTCTGGTGAGATTAATGTCAACATTTTTTTAACATTAAGGCTTCTTTTCGCAATTCTCACTCCGTGAGAGAGTTAAAGAGTTGGGTTGTGGCTCTCTCCCCTCCTGCAGGAGCTGCTGAAAATCTCTTTCCTGTGTGGACTCAGTTCCTCTTTTACGAACCTACATTTTTTAACCTAACATCAGGTAATTGAGATTTGCTAATATTGTTAGGAGAGGCAAGTTATAAAAGAGAGGATGCTGAAAGTGAATCAAAAGGTATTTCAACAAAGAAAGTGTGCAGCCTCACAGAACCCGGTTATGCAACCATTTATATTTTTCCGCTTGCTTATTTTTTTATGGGGGGGGCTGTACAGGATACACTATGTCACAGACAAAGCAGTAAAAGTTAGAAATTGCTTATTTTACTTGTTTTTCTCAAACTACTGTAGATACAAGTGTGCACAAGTGTGTGTGTGTGTTTTATATAGGAGCCAGATGAGTGTTCTCAAAGGTTTGAGGTGATTTATCTCTTTTGCGGTTAATTCCGAGAGTTAACATGTATTTAAAAGCACAAAAAACATATCGATGACCCCAACCAGATGTTTATTTTCCTCCCATTAGAGTTAAGAAAAAAAGCTGCAAGTTTCAGGGGATTCATGCTTATCACTTATTCATCAAACAGCAAAATCAAGTAACTCACAGAGCACAACACAGTGGTGACTTTCTGTACGAATGAATGATAAAAATGAAATTATGATCAGAACAACCACTGAACACTATGTCTTTGCAACTCACTTCTTCTAAAAACAACAGACCCCCCCCCCATACACTGCAAGATCTACTAAAACATTTGTTCTATTTCAATTAGAATGGAAATAGCTAATTGTTCCTTTAAGAAAACACATCAGAAAAGCAAACAAATGTGATGAGCAATAAGAGAGAATATACATTAACCTCTTCTATTGTTCCTATGCCTATGGCACTGCCTCGGCGTCCATATTTACTGGGACTTTTCCCCGCGACAAGCAATGACTGAGCCACACAAGGCGGGACAAAGGGAGCCGGAGAAAGAGAGAGAGAAAGAGAAAGAAAGGAAGATAAAAGATGGAAGAAGCAAGAGAGGGAAGGAAAAAAACATCAGAAATTCTCATGCACAGAACAGAAAGAATTGTAACAGTAGGAAGGAAAACAGCTTTAAAAGGAGCTTGTAGCATGAATCAAAAGCAAACATGAGATAGAGGAAATAGGAAAAAGCTTCACAGGGTTTAGGAAGCTTGAGGTCATATAGGAGGGTAGAGCAGGAGCATCAACAGAGCAGACATACTGGCAGGTACTGTCCTGAAGGATACAAGTTACTGATGCATTAAAAGGAAAATATGAGAAAAAGAGGGTTAAAAAATAAACAGGTACTGTTATAACAAAAGCCTTTTTTAAATGGGTAAAGGAAAAAAACAAAACAAGGCAGAGTGCTCTTGAGGTTTATGGGTTGTGGCATGCATGTTCTCCAGCCACACATCCACAAAGCAGCATTACGGTAAGAGTTATAATAGGGATACACTCATTATGAAAGCATAGCAACGAGGGAGGGAGTCTGGGTAGTCATACAGGTACTAGTCTGAGCTCACTTCAAAGCCTGAGAGAGGGTTCAAAAACAATCACTACTTCATTTCAAAATAGGCAGATTTTCAGCAGCTAAAAGCCTGCCAATCTACACAGCAACAACACTTCTAATAGACGGCAATGAATAAAATGCTTAAATGTTTTTTCCGCCCCAAAAAACAGAAAAGAGGATTAACGTGAACATAAAATGGAAAGAGTCAATTAGTGAAAAATGAGTACACAGCAAGAGTGAGTATGAAATGTCAGAAATAAGAGTAAGTGCTTTGGTGTTAACAGCACACAGATGGAGTGCTATGAAGTGGCAGTAGAAGTATTTTATCAGGCTGCTGTTTAGGTTTAAATCATCCACACGTGTGTTTATTATCCACCGTGCTGTGAAAACACAGCGTCCTGAATGTGCTGCGTGTGTACAGATGGGCAACGTGTCAACCAAAATGGGCTACTTACAATCCCTGGGGTTTTGGGGCTCTCTGCGGGATTGTGGGTAAAGCTCCCACTGTGACTAGTGGAGACTGTGTGTGACTTCTTGTTACTGAGACCCATGGCGTCCATAGACTGGCTTCTGCTGCGGATGACCCGCTGCAGAGAGAACGAGGAGATATCCACAGTCAGCGGATCCACTTCTATCCCGTGGAAACCAAACACACTGACTAATGTTTGCAAGAAAAAGAAGGGGGTTTGCTTCACACTATGCTTTAATTTAACTTAGCATACAGAGCCCTGACCAGCTGTAGGTGTCCTTTAATAAGATGTGTAAAAGGTTAATCTTTTTATGCTGTAGAATAGGCTGATGCTGGAAAAATGAGCAAAATCCAACCTTTAAATCAAACACATAATGATCAGTTTGTCTCTGGGCTTATTTTGTGAAATTGAGGATTTCCTGTTTTTCTGGGGTGTAAATAGGATGTAACACTGTGCGAAATTTCTCTTAGACAATTACCATAATGGGAATGACACGGGACAAAGCGGTTTAAGAAAAGCAGATGTGTTCTAATCTTCTTTGTCAGGAAATAACTAAAAAAAAATGTCGACTGTGTTGATTGTGCCTTTATCTTTTAATTAGAGCAATTTAAAATAAAACAAAAAGCAAAAACTGGAGTTGGATAAGCTGGTGTTTTCCTGGGTTCACATACAGCCGTCTATAAAGCTGCAAACCAAGCTGTTTAGCTAGCACATCAGGTATCGCCTTTACTGTTCAATCTCCAAAACCACAAGGAGCGGGCTAAAAACTTCTGAGACTTAAACTGGAAAGTTCCTGTGCATAAAGTCTAAAGCTGTAAGCTAATTTCTTGACCAAAGACCATTAGAACAATGAAAATGTGTCAGAAAACCGTTACTCAGTGGATAAAACAGACCTAAACCCATCAGAAAACATTACAATGAATAAAATGCAATCTATAAAACATTCGGTGTGAGACTTTTGCTGTTAGAGAATATCATATTTCAAGGTTTCACGTGTCTAAAATCTATAACCTTTTTATTTTACTGGCGCTTTAGGCGAAAACTATATTTAATTCATGTCAGTTGCTTTCTATTATTAATACAGTGCAGTCTATTAGATCTATTGTCAAATGGGATTAAAAATAAATGTTATGAAGTAAAAGTGATGAAGGAAAAGTAATAAGTGATTTATAGAAACATGGGAGTGTGCACAGACAGGTATTTGTGTGTGTGTGTGTATGGGGTGTGTGTGTGTGTGTGTGTGTGTTTGTGGTGCTTCTTAGTGGCAGTTCAGGTAACAGGAAGAGGGTGAATTAAAGGTATGTTACTTAAACAGATAGAGAGAGATGAACGACAAGGACTCCAGAAATTAAAAGGTAGCAGGACAGTGCAACCTACCCAGCTCTAGAGTTAAAGATTGGAAAATCTTTACAGATTTAAAATTGCAGATGTTGGGAAGATAAATAAAGAGACAGAGCACCTGACAACTTTGATTTAAAGGTATTAAAGAAAAAAAAAACTGGCTTACAGAAATACTGAGAGCATCTGAGACTGAGGTAGAAGAAAAAGGATTGAGGAAAGAAAAACCTTAATGGGACGCTACCCAAGGGGAGGTGTGCAAATTGCATCATAAGCTGCATAATGAAGGGTCATTAAATCGTTCATCAGCCACAGACTTTCACAATTCCTGCTGCCATGCCTCAGCAGCCGGACGCCGCTTCACCGCGGTCAGTGATGGAGGACTCTCGGACGTAGAGAAGTGTCTTGCATACACAAGGGGACACTTTGCAGATTCCAAAAATCACTACGCCAAGTGAAAACCCACTGCGTTCAGCACTAACAGCCAAGTGAGGACAGCAAATGGCATAGACTGGTCCTCTGAGATCCTGCACATTTTCTACGCTTTGTTTTCTCATGTGTGAATACCCAGAATCCCAGCCAAGAGACAGGAGAGGACAAAAAGAAAAGAAAACATCCGAAAAGTTTTTCCACTCATCGCCATTCTTGCTCATGCTTGTGCAGTTTTGCAGATCACCAGTGCGCCCAATCAATTTGAAAATAATGATGTACCTTAAATGACTCGAAGAAGCCGCCCCCTCCTCCACCACCTCCGTTCTCCAGCTTATCTTCCTCCCCACCCAGACCCATCATGGACTGACTGTTGATGTGCAGCTCTTCATATAATGTTTCCAGCAGGGCTGAACGTGTACGCTCCTGGCAACAAATAAACCAAATGTTTTAGTGACAGCGCATCTTAAAATTCACTTTTATGAAGCCAGTAGGATGCAGATAGATGCAAACAGTTGGACACAAGATCATAACAACATGCATAAAAACATAATAAATCAAAATACAAAGACACAAGGTTTCCTTTATTGTGCTTTTCACCACCAGCTTTGCAAACTTCTCAGCCTTGTAGCAGGCATACTCTGCATTGATCAGCTTGGTGAAGAGGAACTCGTGAAACTCTGGGCCCTGAGGAAAAGAAAAAACAACATTTGGAGAAGAGTGGGGAAGGACGTATGGTGTATCTCTAGGGAAACATGTTTTTCTTTTTGCTTAGTGACCTTTTTGAAGATTGCAGGGTCAGGTAGAGCAGGTCCAAAGAAAGGTACATCATCCCTTGCTGTGACTGACACCTAGAAGAAATAGCAAACAGAAACCATTTGGGCTTAAATCAAGAATCCTATTCTTCAGCTCTGGATACCAGACACACCATTCTGTTTGCAAAAGATGCCAGAAAAGCATATTGGAAAATAAAATGTCACACTTTCCTCCAACTCTTCTATTGTCCTCTATTCTGTTTTATCCCCGCATGCTAGAATAAAAAAGCACTGTATGCGCGTTTCCTCTGCAAGCTAGCTGTATAGTTTCATAACATACTAAAATAGGCAAACACTGTTTTATGAAAAAGTTTTTTTTACCCTGAGATAAAAAATTTTTTCACACGTAAATATCTCATATCAAATGTATTTTTGAACTAATGCAACATATAGTTTCAATGGTTCACAGCTACACCCAGGCCTGCTTACTGCCTGACAATCATAAAGTACCGAAAAATAGAACCAGTCTCAAAACAAACAAAAATATGAGTCCAGGGAGGGTTACAATGCCATTTCTACGGCTTAAGGACTCCAGTGAACCACAGTGTGTGATATTATCCACAAAGGAGATAATATTCGCCTCTACTAACACCACTTCCCAAGACTCATTTAAGAGAGAATCCCATAAAAACATCTAAAACATTGAAGGTAACAGCTGCTTCATTTTGAGTTCCCTTTGCTGCATAAACCTCCCCCACATATTTATGTCTCACATTTAACAAAAACATCCATACAGTTCCAAAAAAACTCTGGGATAACCTTCTATAGATTGAATACACTAAATTTGAATTTTTTGATGGTGTGAGGTTTGTTTTTATCAGGTGTGAAGCTAGAGGGGAGTTTCAGAAACTGAATATTGTAAAGAAAGTCAAACATCATTGTGGTAGTGATATCATTAGTGACTTTAGGGCCTGAAATTTTAGGTAAAACTTCTTAACCAGATACAGATCAAAGTTCTTTGAAACGTCAATAAGAGGAACCAACCTTGTATGTGACGTTGTCGGTGCATGCATTCTCCACCTGCACCACCACGTAGGCATGCAGGAAGTTGGATTGGATCATGTCTGGTACAAAGGGAGTGTTTTCTTCCTGGAACACGATTGCCACAATGTCGTTGCCTATGTGCCTCTTCCTCTGAAGCTGAGGGGCGGTCAAAGGTAAAGAACGTTAGAAACGGAAGCATAAAAAAAATACAGCAATCTTACCATTAGTCTGCAAAAACTATCAAGAAATTTGTAAAAAATATCTTATATTATGAGTATTTACCTTTAATTTGTGTAGGTAAATAAGATGATTTTCCAATATAATGAATTTTTACACTTAAAACAAGATAACTAGATAACATGCACTTGAAATAAGACAAAGCAACTATTTTTTTCTTTGTCTTCATCCAATCACAAGGTGTCTCATTTACCTCTTCAAATCAAGAAAAAAGATCATTTATTTTAAGAAAAAAAAAATGTTGTACATTGTTTGCACCGTAGAAAAACCGCAGTGTTACAGCCTTCCTTTCTACATCAATTTAAAGATTGCCTGAAAGAGAATACTTACAGGTTCCTAAAGAGATTAATATAACCGGGCAACACAAAGGCCTTTCTCATACATAATTCAGTTTTTCAGTCCAACATATTAATACTCTTCCATCTCATACTGATTTGCAGATACTTTCCAAAAATAATTCAAGAAAAGAACCAAAGCATAATATGTTGAACACATATTTATTTTCCATTTGTTATCCGTAAGTGTTGAAGAAATGACATCATAGATATGAACAAGCTGGAAAATAAAACAAAAACTAAAGAATCAAGCCCCCACAGATGGCTGACTGTTATCACTGCTGCTGTAGTAGCCTACTACATTCTCCTTGTTGCCAGAAAGCTTTAAGTTGCCAAAAGGACACTCATGCATTTGGAGGACACAGCGCCCATGTTAAGTATAAATTTTTTATCCAGGCAATCTTGGTGCTGCTAGGCAATAGGGACACATTCTTTTGTGCTGAAATATGGATGCATGTTGTCACCTTAATGCCTTTTGCAAGATATTCTAATTTAGTGGGCTTGCAAGCTTACATAAATATCAGAGGAGATGTCTGCATCTCTTTCTATCTAAAATTTATGTTGATTTCAGTTTGGAGTGTCACATTTGTACTTGTTCCAGATATATATTTTTTCCCAAGATCAAAAATTTGAATCTAGGTTTGAGTGCAGATCCAAATCTCTTCATATTAGACACAACGATGCATCGGCCAGCTAATAGTTTTGGCCCATATTGGCTCATTAATGAATCGGCCAATGTGTGCCTATACTGGCCGATTCCTTAGTGCAATGATTCCCCATATGGATGGCGCAGTGTAACTGCAGAGAAAGTGGTGGAAAACAGCGGAATAAATTATTGATTCAAGAAGTTGGGGTTGTGACCCTAATTGGGGTCATGGATCATTTCTTGAGAGACCTCTATTAAATTAAACTGAACTTCTACTCTTTTGTCTGAAAAATGGCAAAAAAAATATATTACACAGCTTTACACATTACCTCAATATAATGCTGAAATTTATGTAAAGAAAAAAAAAACACAAAACCAAATACATTGATTTTTATCCCCTTTGAGGCTATTGCTAAATGTTCCTCTTTTTTCTATTCCAACCAATAGTTTGGGTCATGACAGCATTCTGGTACTATTTTGCAGATCTGAAATTAACAATTTTTGGGAATCACAGGAATAATTTATCCAGTATGAGAGTTTTTATTTCTTTAATTAGTGACAGCATGTTGAAAACTATCGCAAAGAATTAATAACTAAACTAAATATAATCACTATGTAAAGATGGTAGATGTAAGGATTTAAAATAGATTGTAGTTTATCTCACTGAAATATTTATTTTACTGCTTTCAACTTTTCATCTGCACTAAAAAAATGATCTAGAAATAAGTAAAAATGTCTTAAATTAAGGGTATTTACCCTTAATTTGAGTAGGTAAATGAGTTTGAATGGAATTAGAATTTTTACTCTTAAAATAAGATATTTAGATAAAATGCACTTAATCCAAGAAAAAAAAATACACTTGTTTTAATAAAAAAATTACTTATCTAGATTTACATTTTTTCCAGTGTGTTAAAAAGATTGAAGCGGGTTTAGAGATTGAGCGGGTGCAAAAACCTTCCTTTAAACAAAATGGGGACAAGCAAGACAAGTTTAGATGCATTTTGCAGCCATGCACTGAGATCATTCAAAGCATATGCATTGCAATACATGGTTAATATGTAGTTTTATGTTTAAATTGAGACTAGCGTAACATTTGTTATCATTTTCGTCCTTTTTATCATGTAATGAAGTAAGAATATGCATTATTGCATAATTGCAAACCAAATGAATTTGACATACATTTTGGAAGAAGTGACAGCAGATGTCAAAAGATATAGAAATAGAGAAATGCTTCCTAAATGAAAAAGGCCCCACATTCTGAAGTTCCACATAAGACATTAATCTTCAATCCTCCCTAGAGCTATTTCCCATTTAAACACAACTATCAAATGAAGCTTTATCACATATACTCAAAGGCTTCTTTTTGAATGCGCCTGTCTAATTCATTATGCTCAAAAATAGGGAATCTGCTTCTCATATAGCAGCAACTCAATGCAATTATGCAACTAGATGTGATCAAGATGACTTGCTGAAGTTCATTGAGGGCATCAAAATGGCTTCAAAAAGGAGATGTAAAACTTGGCAGCTCTGTTGGTGTAAGAGGGGCTCTTCTGAGTCTAGAACAGCCGATCTGATCCATCTATTCTATCAACAGATTAGGCTGTTAGGGTTGCAAGGTAATCTTTCTTGGCTCACTTTGGAACCATTGGTACCAACTGAGTATTGTTAGCGAGCCACAGCCTGTTTTAGTATTATTGCTCAACATCTCCGTCTGTCTGTACTCCAGTTGTCTTTTTAGATAAAGGATCTTAATTTAGTATAAAAAAGACGTTTTACAGGAGAGTCCAGCCAAGTACAGGGAAATGTACTTTACACATTGTCCTCTAAATGTAAATTAAATAAATTATTCTAAGTGTATAAAATATATTACTAACTGATATGACTATAAGCTCTTGAAACATGTCTCACAAGAAGGCAAGTTTGTTATTCACCCCAAAAGAGCCAATATTTACTCTATGATTAAGAGATGATGATGGCATTTGCTTTTCCAGAAACAGTTCAGTCACTTTATAGCCTGCCTATTTGTTATGCTGTGAATAAGCAGCCATCTGGTTTCAAACCTGGGAAGTTTCCAGAAAGTGCTGAAGTCAGGCATTCAGAAAGCAGAAACAGACATTTATAAACCAGAAATTGGTTCTGGCAGACAGAGTCTTTGACCTAATGAAATGTTTACAGTAAATACGCTTTTAAATATTATACTTAGTTGAAAGTTTAAGCTTTATGTTTTTTCTTTTGACTGCAGTTAATATTAGCAAACAGTATTGTGGCAATATGTGTCATGATCTGCCCTGTTAGTGACCTTAATTGTTTACCTAATTTACCTGCTTAACTCTGCCCAGTTCCTAATCATTCCCCATGTTATCCACCTGTGTCTATTGCTTTATATTCAGCTCAGCCCAGCTATCGGGGCCAGATCATTGTTTTGATGTTTGTTTCGCTAGTTTTTGTTATTCCACGGTTCGTGTTTGTCTTGTTGTCTCCTGATCGTCTCCTGGCTTTTTCCCTCTGAGCACTATCTGTTCCTGTTTTGGCTCGGCAAAGGGGAAGCTAGTTTAAAGTCCCCTGGCTTCTAGGTGGAGACCAGTTTAAAGCTTCGCAGTTATCCTGGTACCATGTCTTGTCTCTGTCCCTCAACCACTGAGCCTGCCTGTCTGCATCTGTGCATTTCTGTCTGAGCTCATTGCTCGACTCATGTAACTCTGTACCTGCCTTCATGCTCTGTGGATTCCTGTAACCCTGGATCTTTCTGTACCTGTGTGAATCGGGGCCCCTGGCCGGGCCGCCGACTCCTGGATTCCAGAACTTTCCTGTCTGATCTGTTTTCCCTGACCTGGATCGGATTCCTGCCTGCTCACTGAGGTTGCTGCAATGGGGACACTTTGGGCGGCTCTGCGCCGCAACTCATTTGGCTATCCATCTGCTGGATCCTGCCTTCCTCGGAGAGGATGAACTGAACTATTAAACCAGGTAAGTGACTCACACAGATAATCATCCCCCGTCAGATGATCATGGTCACTGTCCTGTCTTTCTCCCTCCAGAGAGTCAGTGATTGGGCGGTGCCCTGCCCTGCAGCCGCTGCGGTCGGCAGATCCGTTTTGAACCTACCCACTGTCTGTCTCACCTTGAATACTCGCTCCATCTGTCCTGTTCTTGACCATATGGCACAGCCATGTTGAAGACAGATTATTGTATTTAAATATAATTGTATTTAAATATCTTGCATCCGCACTCGGGATAAGCGTGTCAGATAATGTTGGATGAATGTATTTAAATATCACATACACACACACACACTTGATTCTTTGGCAGGAGGAAAAGAGTAGTAAAGTTTTGCTTATTTATTGTTAGATAATGGTCATATATTTCTGAGACAATTAGAAAGTCCATATTGCTGTAATTACAGGGTAGCCAGATTACTGCAGTTCATCCCTTAATGTCGAAAGTGCTTCACACACTCTCTGTGCCCATTTTCTCCATACAGATTAACAGCAGGAATAGATGTGATCTGCTGGAGGTTTCTTCCTGTTAAAAGGGAGTTTTTTCTTTCCACTGTCTATACAAGCATGCTTAGTGTGAGGGATTGCATCTGAGTCAATGAGTCAATGCAATCTACTGGTTTTCCTTAGATAGAAAACTTTGAATTAATTTGACTGGATGATCTGGTGAACTGTAAAGTGCCTTGAGATGACATGAGTTGTGAATTGATGCAATATACATAAACTGAAATAAATTAAATTGAATCTTAGCTCAGGATAAATTCAGCCTATTTTCCTTCCAGAGTAAAGGCTATGTGTGCACACTGCCTCCTTTTCTCTGTTCCCTGATGAATCATCCCATGTGGGCCGTGTTTATGTCCTCTGTTTGTCTCCATGTCTTGCCTTTATGAACCAACTGTGCAGGGTTACTTTGGTAACAAAGTTCAAACCACTTACGGCACTAAAGAGCTACTGAGAACAAATGCGGCAGTTTACAAAAACATAATCAAAGCGATGAGTCTTCAGCCAGAAACCACCAGAGGATTAACTGCAACGCGGGAAGAAGATAGCCCTGCATTAATATTCCTAAACAACAGCAAAAGGAGAACTATGACTATAAGACAAAACATTTGTAACAGAGTTTGTTTAGCAGCAATGTCTTTATGACTCTTCATATTTCTCTGGTGTCACTGGGATCAAAGAAGGCAATGCAAGAGTCTTTAAATATAGTAATCAATTTGAACTAGCTTTGAGAGGAAGCATTTAGTTGCAATAATGAAATTATTTAAACCGTGTTATTAAAGGAGATGATTAGGATAAGCTGCATTTTTTGTACAAAACTTTCTCGGTCGTTAAAATATACATACTGATTATCATTTTAAAGCTGTATGAGAGCTGTTGGCATTACAGGGGCCAACTTTTATAACCACAAGCAGGTAACTGTTGTGTTTAAGGTCAGGAGGCTTTTACTGTACATGCACTTTATGAACTCGCTGTTTCACAGGGTCGTTAACGCTGAGTAGTCAGATGTTCTCTCACTCAGCAGCTGAGAATGAGGAACAGAGCCTTTCAATTAAAAGCTGTGAATATTTAGCAATAAAACTATTTCTTTTTTACAAAAAAGGACATTGCATTAGCTTATATAGGGATTACTGCAAACACAAAGAAACGTTTAAACTGTCAAATATTCGAAAAAGGATTTGGTAAACGTTATCACCAGTTCTGAGGCAAGAGAAGAGACGGCTCTAGAAGGGTTCTTTAAATTTAGAGGAAGTTTGCAACATTACCAACATTTAATTAACACACCCTGAGAAATGGATTCTGATAGAGCGGAGGAGGGTTTTTATTTTATAAAACATTGTTTATGATCCGCAGAGGCTTTGGCTATTATGTTTATTTTGTTTTTGTTTTTTGTGCCTCAGAACATAAATATTTTAAAACCCCAAAATATTACTTCACTGAAGGATTTATTCTCACATTTGCCAAACAAGTTTGCAAACAATGTGAATGATTTAAAATGCATTACAGCGAAGGTTCACAAAGAGGTTTGGCTGAAGGCAACTCGCTCATGTGATTTCTTCTGTATCAACAACAAAAACAAGGTAGCTACATTTTTTTTCCTTTGTTGCCCAACCATTAAGTGTCTGGTAAATTAAAAAGTACTTTATCTGTATGTGGGACTTCATACCCTTGTCATTTCCTTTCACGTGAGTGAAAGCAGTGAAAAAAAAAGGAGGGGGAGTGGCAGTAAAGTCTAGTGAAAACTGTTTTTGTAGTGGAAACACCCATTACCCCAGTTTGTTTCTGATACAACTGATCTTTTATCTACTCTACAAACTACTTAAAGGTATAGTGGAGGATGTTCTTTTTCCGGGTGGATCATCAAATTAAGTGGTCCTCCTAACTGTCAATCATGCTGGTGATATGTTTACGTAAAGCCGTCTTATGTGCTCATCTCCATAATCAATTACTTCTGGTGAGTCTGATATAGTGGAAAAATTGCAAATCTTCTTTTTGAAAGTAAGCTTGTATGAGCGATGCAGACAGCAACTTTTGAACAGAGCGCTTAAAGTGGGGAGGGTGAGTCTTTTCAAAAATGTCTCTAAAATCCTCCACTTTACATAAAAAAAAAGATCAAATTATTTGTGTTTAAACAAACGTGTCTGCTTTGCCACAGTTTGAATGATCTTCATACATATTTTAATTATTTATTAAGTTTTAAATTCAGATGAGGGATGCTCAGTGGGACAGTGGGATGCACTGCTGTCCAGGGTGTATCCTGCCTCTTACATGTAGACAGCTGGAGATAGGCACCGACACCCCTCGCAACCCCAGCTGGGATAAGCGTGACGGAAAATGGAAGGATGGATGGATGGATATTCAGATGATTTTTTTGTTTCTTGACACATAGGATTGTAGACTTTAGTAATGGGTGCTGGTATGCAGACCACAATGACTAGGGGGTTCCTCCTAAAGCAGGACACAGGTGTTTTTTATTTTTATTTTTTTTATTGCTAAGTTGAAATTCTTTTTTATTCATATGTGATCCGGGGCTCGTGCAGCCATTTAAAAGCAGCATCAATTGTCTTCTCCAAATTCTTATGGTAAATGACCAAAGTGGTTTACACTACATTCACCCATACATTGGTGGCAAACTCCTGGGGTTCACTGACAAAAGCGAGGGGACCTATATAGGCGCCACTGGACAATGTGGGTGAAGTGTTTTAACCCAGGGCACAGCAACAACAAAAGCCGGAACCATCAACCCTGTCGCTGCAGGGCAAACTCCTGCATGTGACGCCGCTGTCAGCATTCAGTACAACATAAAGCCTGAGCTATAACTGGGTGTGAGAGCTATAGAACAAACTAACACCTCCTCCGCATTAAATATGTTGTCTCACAGTCACACATTTTACTTCTTAAATACATATATTTACCACTCACCTACATAATTATAAATTAATCAACTTTATTTTTGCTTTAAACCTTTAACTGCCTGGTTAACAAAATAGTTGACCATTTGCTCAGTGAACTGCAGGTTGGAGGTTGACCTTCTTTGTGAATTAGCTGGATAATTGGCAGCCAGGTGTTGCTAATTTAAAGGCACTCAGTTAAAATGATTAGCAGCAGATGTGATCGCATCTATAAAGGCTTGACTTGTTTGCTGATATGCATTATTCAGATGTCTGTTTATGCAATGCCAATAATTTAAGCCTCCAGATATAATCTGAGATATTTAACTGTTGCTGCCTATCAGTCTACAAAGGCTGTGTAAATAGAAATGCAGCTCAGGGTTCTTCTATGACATAAATGTCCACAACTTTCAACACTGATGTCCAAGAAATTAACGTACTAGTGTGTTCAAAAGAACATGAAGCAAAATCATTTGCTACAGAATTTCAAAGTTCATAACGCCAAAATTAGAAGACAATTATGGCCTTTAGGATGGGGGGTCACAGAAAGAATAACCGGTCTCAGTAAAACTTGGATGAATTTTATAAAATTCATCTTAAAGAATCTGAAAGCAGCCAGATGGCTGTTTGATGACAGAAAAAGCGAGACCTGGAGTTATTTTGGTCAATAATGACAGCCTTGTCATTATTCAACATCAATACTCATAGATTTAGAAATTACTGCAATTATTGTGAGAAATTTTAAACAAACAAAAAAATAAATAAAAAAACATTTACTCTTAAAAATAAGTGTATTATCCCTTGATTTGCGCTGGTTAATGGGCAAATATTATAATCTTAAGAGCAATAATACTCTTCCCATTGGCAGATAATCATACTTACCTGCTTAAATTATTGGCGATTAAACTTATTTTGGGAATTTTTAATTTTGTTTAGACCAGTTTTTGTAGTTTGTAGGAGTATATACTAAAAGCAAATGAGATGGTAATATATATTTTATCTCTTGAAGGCTTTCTTTAGAGGGACTTAGCAACCAAATTGAAAAGTAAATATGATATATTAAACAGAAACAGAGAAGAGTATAGTGTATTTTTAACATCCAAACAGTTTATCAAGAGTAGAGTTTAGCAGAGTAGTGGATGGGTAGTGATGTGGAAAACTTCAGCCATCGCCAAAGAAATAAATGTTGGGAGCTGGAGAAAATCCCATCTTTCTCCAGCAGAGTCCGCCGTGGATCCTCTGAGGGAGCCTCCTGCACAGCTGCAGCTCATCTAGATCATCAGAGGATCCACTACATAAGCTGTCTTCAGACCTTGCCTCAACGCCGCAGTGTTGTTCCAGTTGGTCAGCGCTAAAGCCTAGATCCTCAGTGTATCTCCATGACTTTGAATCCAGGTTGGATTCTAACTACTGTCTCTGTTTTCCAGGAAACCCGTGCCTCCTCTGTGAAAGCTCTGGAAGAGCTAACCTGCCGAGCCGACCCTCAGAGCCAAACCCTGAAGATTCACAGAGAACCCCCTAGCAGCTCAGAACCAGAGCTGGGAAATCTAAGCCAAGGTCTGTTCAGGCTAAGACGTGAGACGCTGAAGCAGCAAACGGACTCTGCTGATAAACCCTTCTCCAGAACCAACAGTGACTCTCCCAAAGCTAACCTCAAGAACCCTCAAGGTACAATCAGTGCTCCTTGGAAATCAAATCCTGTCAGCAGTTCAATAACTGTGCTGTCCCTCACGCAGACTCCGGTGAACAAGAATCCAGGCCCGAACCAGAAGCTGTACATTCTGTGTTTTGTGCTTAATAAACTGTTAAACTTTCCATCCTTGTGTCCGTCAGTGGTGTTCTGCATAACTGGGTCTCCTTTAGTGAACCCATCATGACAGAACACTGCTGCCAAACTCAAGGCCCAGCAGATCACCATCTCCGTCGACTAGAGGAACAGGCTGCCCAAATCCATGGACACGGCCTGGCTCTACGTGAGTTAAACTCCCACATAGAAAGACAGAATCAGGCTATTCAAGGCTATGTTAACTACATAAACAGCGCTAATGCTGCTTTTGTACAGCAACCATTTCCGGGTCCAGTCCCTCCCCCGAGGTCACATGCGGTGACGTCATCAGAGTTCCGTCCTAGTCTCCCAGAGAAATTCTCCGGTAACATGAAGGATTGCAAGGGTTTTTTATTCCAGTGTCGGTTAATTTTTCAGAACTCCCCTGGTTGTTTTTCCACGGATCACAAGAAGATAACTTTCATTCTCTCTCAGTTAACAGGAAGAGCCTTGGAATGGGCTCAGGCAAGATTTGCCGCTGGCGACAGTTTAAATTGCCTTTTTTCTGATTTCATTGCTGAATTTACCCAGGTCTTCAACCAGGAAACTGACCAAACAATTGACTCCAGAGCTCTTTTCAACTTAAAACAGGGAAATTCTTCGGTGGCTGAATTCTCAATTAACTTCCGGGTTAAGGCGGCAGCTTCCGGATGGAACCAAAGCACCCTGAAGGGAGCCTTTTTCATGGCATTAAACGAACAGATCAAAGATGAACTCGCAACCCTCGACGAACCTGCCTCCCTCGAAGATTTAATTCGCCTCTCCATCAGGCTAGATAATAGAATTCGAGCCAGAAACAGTTCTAAGAAGCTGAGTACTTTTTCTTCTGCCTCACATAACGTGACTGTTTGTTCTCCTCCTACAGAGCAGATGCCCCCTCAGAGGTCTAAACCCCAGTCTCTACCATTGCCTGTTCAGGCTTCTCATTCAGGCAAAAGGGTTTTCGAACCGATGCAGGTGGGACACACCAGGCTCACTCCTGAGGAGAGACAGAGGCGTTTCCTAAGTAAACTATGTATCTACTGCGGTGAGAGTGGACACTTTATCGCCTCCTGCCCGGCTAAGTCAAAAGCCGGGGCCCGCCAGAGGATCTGAGGAGTCTGGCGGGCCAAATAAACACAATAAAATCTCCTCGATTGTTGCTGCCTGCCACGCTTTTCAGTGATAACCAAAGCCTCTCTTTCTCCGCTTTCATCGACTCAGGCTGTGAACGTAACCTAATCGACTCTAACCTCGTCCAGCAACTCCAAATTAAGACCGTTCCTCTCTCTCAGCCTCTCAGTGTATCCGCTATAGACGGAAAAAGACTCCATCGAGTTACCCACCAAACCCAGCCCCTCGAGCTACTTCTGTCAGGTAACCACCGAGAGACAATAACTTTCTTTGTTTTTCCCTCTGCATGTTCCCCGCTGGTCCTCGGGTTCGAGTGGCTAGAGAAGCATAACCCTCACATTAACTGGACTAAACGTCACCTGGAATCATGGTCTACTGCGTGCCACCAAACATGCCTTCGTTCTGCTGCCCCTATGGTGGGGCCTCCTAGAGGTGGGGGGGAGATGGACTCTCCTGACCTTTCTTCAGTTCCCTCTGAGTACCATGACTTAGCCCCTGTCTTCAGCAAGGTCAGTGCGACGTCCCTACCTCCACACAGACCATACGATTGCGCCATCGAACTGTTACCTGGTGCTCCTCTTCCTAGCAGCAGATTGTACAACATTTCCAAGCCCGAAAGAGAAACTATGGAAAAATACATCAACGAATCATTAGCTGCTGGAATAATTCGTCCCTCATCATCTCCATTGGGCGCCGGTTTCTTCTTCGTGGGCAAGAAGGATGGTTCCCTGAGACCTTGTATTGATTATCAGGGTTTAAACCAGATCACGATTAAAAATAAATACCCATTGCCTCTTCTTGCCTCTGCTTTTGAACCAGTACAGGGTGCAACAGTGTTTTCCAAGCTGGATTTAAGAAACGCCTATCATCTCCTTAGGATTCGAGAGGGCGATGAATGGAAAACTGCCTTTAAGACACCCTTGGGCCAATTCGAATACCTTGTAATGCCCTTTGGTCTAACTAACGCTCCAGCCTGCTTTCAAGCCCTAGTTAATGATGTTCTCAGAGATTTCCTCAACGTCTTTGTTTTTGTGTACATTGATGACATTCTCATTTATTCCAAGGACCTCCATGAACACAAGAAACATGTTTGTCTTGTCTTACAGAGACTACTGGAGAATAAACTGTTTGTGAAAGCCGAGAAGTGCGAATTTCATCAACCTTCAGTCACCTTTTTGGGGTTTGTGCTCGAGGGCGGCCAGGTAAAACCTTCTGAGGATAAAATCAAAGCAGTCTTAGACTGGCCAGTTCCAGAGAACAGAAAACAACTACAGAGGTTTTTAGGGTTCGCTAACTTCTATCGTCGATTCATAAGGAACTACAGTCAAACCGCCCTTCCATTAACCTCCTTGACTTCTGTCAAACGAACTTTTCAGTGGACTCCCGAGGCTCAAGCAGCTTTTGAAAAGTTAAAATCCTTGTTTTCCAGAGCTCCTGTCCTTATTCAACCTGATCCCGCAAAGCAGTTTATCCTTGAGGTGGATGCTTCAGATTCCGGTGTTGGAGCTGTTCTCTCCCAGAGGCTCGACTCAGATCAAAGAATACACCCATGTGCTTTTTTCTCCCGTAGGCTCTCTTCCGCCGAACAGAATTATGATGTGGGTGACCGTGAGCTCCTGGCTATTAAGCTGGCGTTGGAAGAGTGGAGGCATTGGCTGGAAGGAGCTGAGCACCCGGTTCTTGTGTGGACAGACCACAAAAACCTGGCTTACATCCAGTCAACTAAACAGGCTAATCCTCGCCAATCCAGGTGGTCAATCTTCTTCTCACGCTTCAACCTAATCATCTCCTATAGACCCGGATCCAAGAACGTGAAGCCCGATTCTCTCTCTCGTCTCTACTCCGTCGATCACCCTGAGACGCCTGAACCTGTCCTCCCGGCCTCATGTACCGTTGGAGTGGTCAACTGGGAGATAACTGACCTCATCAACTCAGCCCTGGCCACTGAACCAGATCCAGGTAACGGTCCCTCTAACCGTACATATGTCCCATCTTCTGTCAGGTCCCGTCTTATCCAGTGGATGCACGCCGCCAAATTCTCCGCTCATCCAGGAGTGAGTAGAACGGTTGCTCTCATCTCCAGACGCTTCTGGTGGCCCACTCTCCACAGAGACGTAAAGGAGTATGTGTTGGCTTGCCCTACATGTGCCCGTAACAAGTCCTCTCACCAACCTCCTTCTGGCCTGCTTCAACCACTTCCTGTTCCCTCGCGTCCATGGTCCCATATCGCCATTGATTTCGTCACCGGTCTCCCTGTCTCTCGAGGTATGTCCACCATACTAACCATTGTTGACCGTTTCTCGAAATCCTGCCATCTAGTTCCCCTCAGAAAACTTCCCACGGCCTTCCAGACAGCTCAACTTCTCATAAAACATGTTTTCCGGCTTCATGGCATCCCCCAGGAGATCCTCTCGGACAGAGGTCCCCAGTTCATCTCGCAGGTATGGAGGGCTTTTTGTTCTGCTCTCGGCTGCAAACCATCTCTCACCTCAGGTTACCACCCCCAATCGAATGGTCAAACCGAACGCATGAACCAACAGCTGGAATCCACCCTCCGCTGCCTCACGTCAAATAACCCCTTGGATTGGAGTAAATTCCTCCCGTGGATTGAATATGCCCACAACTCTCTCCGTTCTGCATCCACTGGACAGTCCCCTTTCCAGGTCAGTCTCGGATACCAACCACCTCTTTTCCCCGCAGATGAGGGAGAGATATCGGTGCATTCCGTCAATCAACACATCCATCGCTGTCAGAGGATTTGGAGGGAGACCATCGCCACACTCAACCAATCATCAGTGTCCGCTAAACGTTTCGCCGACGCCAAGAGACGTCCCGCCCCCGAGTACTATGAGGGCCAGGAGGTGTGGCTCTCCACTCGAGACATCCCCCTCAAGGGGATGTCTCGAAAACTCTCCCTGAGGTTCATTGGCCCTTTTAAGATCTCTCGAGTCATCAACCCCTCAGCTGTTCATCTCCAACTACCTTAGTCCCTCCGAATCCACCCTACATTCCACGTCTCCCAAATCAAGCCTGTTTCTTCGAGCCCTCTGTGCCCGCCGTCCGACTCCCCACCACCCGCCCTGGAGGTCGATGGCCATCCGGCCTTCACAGTGCGCCGCATTGTAGACTCCCGTCGACGAGGTCGCGGATGGCAGTACCTCGTCGACTGGGAGGGCTACGGACCGGAGGATCGTCAGTGGGTCCCAGGCTCGTACATCCTCGACCCTGCTCTCATCGAGGAGTACGAGCGTTCCTGCCCATCAACCTCTTCCGGACCGCCAAGGGGCGGTCGTTGAGGGGGGGTACTGTTGGGAGCTGGAGAAAATCCCATCTTTCTCCAGCAGAGTCCGCCGTGGATCCTCTGAGGGAGCCTCCTGCACAGCTGCAGCTCATCTAGATCATCAGAGGATCCACTACATAAGCAGTCTTCAGACCTTGCCTCAACGCTGCAGTGTTGTTCCAGTTGGTCAGCGCTAAAGCCTAGATCCTCAGTGTATCTCCATGACTTTGAATCCAGGTTGGATTCTAACTACTGTCTCTGTTTTCCAGGAAACCCGTGCCTCCTCTGTGAAAGCTCTGGAAGAGCTAACCTGCCGAGCCGACCCTCAGAGCCAAACCCTGAAGATTCACAGAGAATCCCCTAGCAGCTCAGAACCAGAGCTGGGAAATCTAAGCCAAGGTCTGTTCAAGCTAAGACGTGAGACGCTGAAGCAGCAAACGGACTCTGCTGATAAACCCTTCTCCAGAACCAACAGTGACTCTCCCAAAGCTAACCTCAAGAACCCTCAAGGTACAATCAGTGCTCCTTGGAAATCAAATCCTGTCAGCAGTTCAATAACTGTGCTGTCCCTCACGCAGACTCCGGTGAACAAGAATCCAGGCCCGAACCAGAAGCTGTATATTCTGTGTTTTGTGCTTAATAAACTGTTAAACTTTCCATCCTTGTGTCCGTCAGTGGTGTTCTGCATAACTGGGTCTCCTTTAGTGAACCCATCATGACAATAAAATAACCTCAGACCAGATCAGGCACTCGTTTAGTGATCCTATTACATAAACAAATGTACTTAATTGTTTGAAAATGATTATGAAATAACTGTGAAATGTTATGACCCAGTTAAACTTCAAAATAACGGGCAAACACTTAAGTTAGGTGTGCATTAGTAATTGGAAATTAAAAACTGTAATAAGGAAAAAACTAAGAAAAAATAGGACAACTAGCAGTTTAGGTCTGTCTATTCTGTGAGCAAAGATATGTTCTTCTTAAAGATTAATAATGGCAAAATATTTTACAGCTGATTTGTTTTTGCTTTCAATATAATGGCCTAACTTTGACTAATGGCTTAGCTGATCCAAATTATAAATTTTCTGCACCAATAAAATCAAGATAATTGAAAATTTTCTAAATGTTTTTGTTTTTTCTTCCTGTCCCTATTTAGCTTTTTTATTCCTATTAAGAAAAGCATAGAAGAAACAAATGGAAAAACATTCAATCTGTCTTCGTAATCAAAAACAGAAATCTACAACCCAGAGCAGATCAACAAGAAAAATTTCCCATACCCGAATCAAAAAGACAAATAACTAGAACTGTTCTCTACCTGCTGTGAGTCTCCTTCCGTATAAGGCAGCTTGGTGGAAACATGAAACATAATCTCCTTATTATGGAAATTTGTGTAGACAGATTCAGTCCCCGTCTGCCCGTGAGTGACATCAAGTCCACCTCGAAAACTGGAGAAGCAACAGATAAGTATGGAATCAAATTAAGAAGAAAATATGATTGAGAATAGCAAGTATTTGGTTTAAAAGGGTAGAAGAAAAGTTGAGAGAGCAGATTAGAGGAAATACTGTTAGCAGAGCTCTTGACCTACAATCATTATTCAACAATTAGGAATAATTGAGTACTTATTCTTCCAACTCAATTAAAATATTACCACATCTTAAAATATCATAACTCTCTTTCATTTTTCTGATTCAGTTAAATACATCTCCATACAGCTGCTGTGTGGCTGATAACCTGCTATAGACATTAAACAGAGTATAAAAGGATTCAAGTGAAAAAAAAAAATCTCAAACCCTTTAAAGTCATGAAGCTCAATCTTTGTGCCTAAAAACTCCAGGAACTCAATAAACGCTTGACTTTCTTCCATGTTCCCAAACAGCTCCTCCTCAGATGTCTGCAAGCAGAAAACACTTTCCGGGAGTCTGACACACGAGTGTGAAAGCAGAGATTAGCTGGAGTATCTCTAAAAATGTTCTCACCTGGCCAAACTTTTGATAAATGACTCCAAACTTGAAGTTGTTGCTGATTACATACTCATCAAAGGTGACAATGAGTCTTGATGCCTGAGGAGGAAAAAAAGAAGGAGTCCCTGATGTGGACATGATGATATAGAGTTGATGGATGACAGGGACCAGGAAAAGAAAAAAAAGCACAGGAGTCTACCTTTGGATAGAGGACGGGGTAAAACCTATCCACGTTTACCTCTTCACAAACAAGCTGCAAAATAAGAGAAACAAACACGTTTTTCATCCATTTTGAATAAGAATGGAAAACAAATCGTTAATTCAGTATGAAAGTAATCATCTACCTTTGCCATCTGGATCACATTGGGAAACTCGGTAAGGCAGGAGATGGGAATCACATCATGATAGGTTTTGTGTTTTGTTCTGAAATGTAAACAGGGATACTTAAATTTAAGGTGAATCTAAGAGGCTTAATGTGAAGAAGAAATGTTCAGCTATAGAAACAGAAATGGCAAGGGGGTGGGGGGTTTGCTAGTGGTTAGGGCATAGAGCTTGGAATCCGGAGGTTGTAAGTTTGAAACCCACTCCCACAGACTGCCACTCTGTGTCCCTGAGCAAAGACCCTTAACCCCACACTGCTCTCCAAGGGGATGAGTTAGATGCAGAGAGTGAATTTCGTTGCACTGTATTTGTGACAGTGTAATGACAATTAAAAGATGGAAAAAATAAGGACAAGCAAAAAAAAAACTGCATAGAATGAAAGGCATCATGGACAACCTGGATCATCCTCTTCAATAGGCTGTTGAACAACAACAGGGTGTCTCCATTCAAAGGCTTCTCCAAAAATGGTGAAAGACAGATGACTGAATATAATCCTTCCTGCCTACAGTTATTAACGCAACAACTTGTTGAAAAACACCCAACAAGTTAAGACAACATTTAATTTTTGTTCGGAATCAATTTATTCAAAACATGAAGACAGGTGAGCGATCCTATGATCATGAAAAACATGTTTAGTTTTTTTTCTTCAATAGAAGTTATTTAATAGATAATGCAGACATCTTAGATACCAGCTAAATATAAAATGATGACTAGAACATTAGGCTGAAGGCAGGTGGGTTACCTGGGCACAAACACAGTTTCTATTTCCAAGAGTAAATGTCCCACACCTTTAGAAAACATAAAGTTTAGATTAATTAAACCCATCTGAAACATTACAGTTTTCTATCTTAGCAAGTATAATTTATTATAATCAAGCAGTCTGCTGATGTAAAATAAATTAATAACTGTGAGATTGAAAGATTTAGTATTCACCAAATTGTTGATTAGTCAACATGTGTGTAATCTTAGCTAAATATAAAACCAGAGGTTCTGTGGAGAAGTTAAAGGTTTACAAAAGAACAAAATAACGAATAGCAAAATAAAGTCCCAGGAATAAAGACGACAGGCCTACATAGGAAATGTTGGTCAGAGGTTTAAGGCATAGTTAGGTTACAAAAAGATTTGAAAATCCCATGGAGCAATGTGAAATCCAACACTCAAAGTGGAAAGAGGACAGGTCGATGGGAAAGGGGATGGACGGCACCTAAATCGACACCAGATATTTAAGTGAGGAAGCAGGCAATTGTTGAGGAGAAAGTTGTCTTTCAGCTGGCTACAAATGATGTAAGGAAAAATAAAATCTACTGAAGAATGACATCTGATTAGATAAGACCAAAGATGTACATTTGGCCCAACATGTTAAACACTGCGGTAGCAAAATAACATTTAAACATTATGACTTCATTTATGTTGTACCAGAACCATATGCTGATGAATGGAGCTTAATCCAGCACAATCCAGAAAAGACAACCTCAAACTACAAGACTTTGGCGTGGAAAGGGGAAGGTTTGTCATCCAAAAGTCCAGGGATACTGAATATTTGTTTCATTTAAACATGTTTCCTTGATTCATTAAGAATAATCAGTAGTATAGAATAATTTAAGATGATATAAAGCAGAGCATGAGTTGCTCTCCTGGTTCTTTAGGTCTGTAGATATATTCCAGTGGCTGTGATTCTACTCGCTGGGGTGACTGTGGGTGATGTTCACCCATCAGAAAACAGCACAACGTGGAAAAGGTTGTGGGCTGTGTTACCGCAACCAAACTGAACACTCATCCACTCTGAAGATCCATTAACAAGGAAGGAGCACTGCTATTAAAATCTTAAGAGGAGTCTCTTGGGTGCTAAATTTAATTCACAGGTTACACTGCACATTGAGTTCTGCCTCTCAGCCCCTCCTCTCTCTGGCAAAGTGTGATGAGTGGTGGTTTTTAGTGAATAAACATGACTTTGGGCAATGGTGAGGGGGAGGCATTACAGTTTTTCTACAGAGGTGAGTGGTGGGTTGATTGCTGGATATTTTGTGAACACTCTTAAACAAGTCACAATTTATTTCAAGAACTTTGGATATGTTTAGCACTTTTTACAAATGTGGGCTATATTTACTTAAATTAAATGAAGACAATATCCTGCTTGTTGTTGTTTGAGGCTGCTTTTTGTGCTAAATACAGTGGACCCCTCAAAAAGAGAAAAAAACATACTACCATTTTACTGTGGAAATGAAGGGCAGGGTGAAAAAATATAAAAATAAAGAGAAGGAAGAAAAAGCAAAGATGGGCCAGGGAGAAAAACACATTTATTGCAGACAAAACAAGTTAGCGTTGGAGGACAATAATGGAACATAATGGTACCGTAGCATCAAGCGCAGATGCTCTTGATCCCCGATGACTTCGTACTTCATTGAGAAGACCAAGTGGCCGAGGGCCGCATCCATCGTGTAGTAATTAAAGTGTTCCTGGGGGCAGATAAGTGAAGGAAATGTTAGTGCGAGGATGATGTAACTCCTGCAGCAACTGATGGTGGGTGACACAACAAGAAAAAGGCAATGCTCTGATAAATTCACAATAGGGAGAGGAGCAGAGAGTGACAATCCAATTATAATTGTACAAAAGGTTTTGCCGTACAGTCTACTGAACAGGAACAAAACCTGACAATAACTGCACTAATAACGCATTTCTGTTGGAGCAGCCTTCATAGACTCCAGTTTATCCATACATCTTCTAGTACTTCTATGAGTCAAATGAATCTAAAGCAATAGAAAGACGTGGCCTCATTAGTCTCACAGCATATTAATGAGACTACATGTAAAGTAATTAAACTACAACATAAAGCAGAAAAAAGGGGGCTAATGTTTGTTTAAAAGAAAATGGCTTAAATAAATCACAAAACCACCATTCTCACTTTGCCCATGAAATGCTTCCTGTAGATCTTGGCAGTGCTGTTTGTCTCTAATTTAATGTGGGAGGTTGGACAGGAAGGATAATCAGCCTCTGGTGTGTCTTTAGGCTCATGATTGGTTCCTTCGATCCAGTATCCTCCAAACTGGGGCAGCAGGATGAGCGGAAAGGGGCTTCTGCGTCCCAGAACCTGACACCGATGGAGAAAAAACATTCTTCTAAGTAACCAAGTCATTTTAACACAAAGTCTTTTAACAACACAAGCATCAATGTACCTCATGAACACTCGGATAAGGAATGTAGTCCTCTTCTGTCTGCAAAAGAGGGAATAACATGACTTCAGCAAATTCTTTAAACCATTATTTGATATCTCCTATTTTAAGGAAAATAGACATGAGAGCATGATACATACGGGCATACAGGGAAAAATGTGTTTTGAAAGAAAAGATTTATAATCGAAACCACCATGTTGTTTTACTGAAAGGTCAGGGCAAAAGAAAATCTAATCTAAGAAAATGTATTCTGCAGATATGAAGTTTGAGAACATCCTTTAATCTTGGGCTGGATTTGGTAAGAATCTCCTTCCTGTGTTTGGTAACCTCCAGTGACAGGGTGTTAAAATCTTTTCCATGTGAGAAAAGGCTAAGAGTGTTTCAGCAAGAAGAGCAAGATAATATTCCAGCTGAGTGTCTTCATCAGGAGTTCAAATTTATCAGGAACAAAGAAGATTTTCCCTTTTAAGTATCTGGAAGCTTCACTAATTTAGGGTGTTGCTTATTCCACAAACATTAATGTACTACAGTGTTACCACTGCAGGAATACTCAAGTTAAAGTTCTGCTTCTTAACATTTGAAACTAAAAAGCAGCTGCTTGTTATTCAACATCCAACATTTTTTATTGTACTTTCAGAGATGTTAGCAAATACAGAGAGAATGTGCAGGCAATCCTGCTCAGAAACACTTTTTATTATAATTAGTGAAATTGTCCTTCCATCCTCAGAGCAATAAATACCTTACGCATTCAAAAAAAGAAACAAAACAAATTAGCTGTCTGTGAGAGCTGCAAGCCTCTAAACACTCTGACCAATCCCTGTTATTTAGTGCGAATGCGAATAAAAAAACAATTAGATGCCTTCATCTGAAGGTCACTGACTACTTACAGTCAAAGTGGACCAACACTGGGACATAAACCTGCTTAATATCTAATTATTATATAGTATGAGTTTATTAGTGTAGTTTAACAATGTAGTTTCACACCATTTGTCGAAATGAAAGCAGTAAGCCAGCAGAAGAATGATGACCTCATCCAGTTTTTCTTATACTTTCTGACAGCTTTCACTGATGCCCACTTAAACTAATTTGCACAATAATTGTAATTGTTGTCACAGAAGTTTAATCTGTGACTGAATTTAAAGTGCAAACCTGATAGGAGTATGCCCATATATCTGTTTATAATCAAATTTATGAGTATTCTGCAGAGCAAAGCTTCATTGCAAACACTGAACATTTGTCATTAAAACGACCTTTACACTGTCACTGTTGTAACATCTAAAGTAAATACATCTAAGAAAATCATCAGATATTCGTGCCTTCTTTTTAAAGTCTTAAATTGAATTGCTCACCTTCCTTCAATGGATTTTATAAGTAAAATAACAAATATAGAATAAACCCTAGACGAAAGGAGACTGCAACCTATAACCAAAAGCAGTTTAGCCAGGTGGTGGCGCCGATCAGAAGTTAAGCAGATACACAGTTGTGGATGACACTGCCAGTTCATGTCAGGAGCTGTGGCAATGTCAAAACTCTCTCAAATACTGGTTGTGAATTGCCCAGACATGCATCCACAGGTAAATAGTCTGTTTCTCTGGAAACGGTCATCTGATTTTTTTATGATTTGCTTTAATTGGCATCTTTGATGTTTGTGTCCTCTGTGAATATTATCTTGTCCTTACCCGCCTTGGGACAGTGGGGAAAAACTAGCTCCTACACTAACTCTAGCTTACTTACATTGGTGCTTAAAGCTGACTTCTTAATTAATGTTAATTGCCCTCATTTAAATGAGCCAATTTACTGTAACAACTCACTAAAACAAGCTTCAAAACATGATTTGAAAAAAGGCTGATGCTGTTTCAGCTTGATATCAGGGCCAGCTGCATTAGGATAGGCTGTAGTTAATTAATTGCAGCTTTGTTAGGCTTTCTTTTATTGTGCAGTAAAATTTACCAGAAAGAGACATACGTCATTCTTTTAAATTCTAAATCTCATTTAGCCCCCCCCCCCCCCCCCCCCCCCCCCCCCCTACCCCCCCACACCCCCCACCCCACCCCCCCCCCCACCCCCCACCCCTTCCAAGTTGCTTTACATTTGGTTTTGGACTTGACCTCAGACCTCTTGCAGAGTCCGGTCTTCTGCCAAGACTGGCAGACAGCCCAGATAAAAGAACAGCAGAAAATCTGGCCTCCCCTGTCCGTGCTCAGCTCGTAACTCATTCGGTGAGCACCCTAAAGCCTGCCCGACGGCTGATAAGGAAAGGTTTTATAACTCTGCCATTCCAGATGCTTTACCAGTGTGCGCTCTATGAGGAGATTTGTGAATTTGTGACTTACTTTGAGGGGAGGAGGGAAGGGGCATCTTTGCTCATCCATTCTGCACCCCTGTAGAGAGAAAAGCAAAGAAAGAGACGTGCAATATCTCAAAAGCAGCTATGCAAAGAAACACACCACCAATTTTCAACATCCATTAAAGCCATGTATGGCATTGTACTTGGTGATCATCACTACAGTAACTCATGTTTACATATGCAAGCTCAAAAGCCAGATGTGCTACAGAAAGAGGAAGTGAAAAGGAGGGACATGTTAGAAGCTAGAATGAGCAAAAGGATAGGTGAGGCAAATCCATAGTGCAGATACCATCATATCTTTTTTTCAGTCATTGTGTCAAATCATTTTCTCCTGATTTTATAAATAGTGCATAAAGATAAATAACAGGACTTTTAATTAGTAGCTAAAATATCAAATACGACTATGGAATATGAAGATAATTATTAAATACATACATCATAGTCTGCAGTAGAGTTTTGATGATTTATTTAGAAAAAATAAGTAATAAGATTTAAAAATGATAACCTCTTTAAATAGACAATACACATAAGATATTTTATATCACGGCATTCTGTTTTTCTAAACAATATTTACAAGAAAGAAAACACACTTAAAGCTGAAATAAAACATCAACTATTCAAGGCTGTAGTTCAAAGTGAAGTCATGTGGAGGTCTGTGAAGTAAAAGATGCTGTTTGATCAGAGTACCGCTGTAGTTCCCCCTTCAATATCAAACAAATTTCAGACATGTCTGTAGCGCTGCTGCACTGACAACAAGACAAACTAGATGCACAAGAATCCACCTCAGCAAAATGGAAACTGATACATTTCACACATCTGATGACACAGACAAAACTACCCAGCTGTGAAGAGAAAACACAAAGGAGGCTCTGTTCAGTGCATTCAAAAGCAGAAGGTTTCTGCTGCGAGCCTGAAGCTGCAGATATAAGAGACGGATGCAAGGACAGAAACGCATACAGGGGCGCCGCACTCGCAGGGCTCAGAACGAGAATGTAAGGAGCAGCAACAGAAAAGGGAACTGAATACAGAGTAGCAGGATGTTTTTCTTCCAAAGTGAGGGAAATTCATAGTGTAGAGTTTGATTAAAGCTTGTGAAAAGGGAAGAAAACAAATTAATAAGGGGGAGGCCTGCTACTGTACCTGCATCCGCTCGATCATGGCAAACAGGTCTGAGGTCTGATGGAGAGAGTTGAAACCGAAAAGACACATGTGTTTTATTATCCATAGACATGCTTTACTTTGCTTTTATTTCTGGAATCATTTTCCTACCAAACAAATTCCCCAGTGGCACAGTTTTAATATGTGAAGCTTCTTTTTTGGAGAGTTTCATTATCTCACATAAAAGTTCTACTTCCCAGCCCACTTGGCTCTCTACGTTCACTGCAACAATTGAATCTGTTCGCTTTGAGACAAACCTGCTATAAACAAGCAGCTCTTGGGAGGGGAGGGAGGGATGAACTCAAAACACAAGGGTGATTCTCTGTGTTTCCAGAGTCAACAGCTCTTCTGACTGTGTACAACAGCCAAATTAGCAAATTATCTGGTACTCATTGAGGTTATGCAGTCTGAAGCACAAAGTCACATTAAGGTGTGACTGAGACACAGTTTATCCTGCTTATCATGTAGCAAGCAGAAAGGATGTTAATTTTAACTGACACCAAAACTATGTTTCATTTCATTCATGGCATAATCAGTTTTTGAGCTAACATGTGTCCATAGCGTGCTGATTCTGCTCACAGAGAGATTTCAATCCAGCTACAGGGTTTTAATTACCCCGGAAACCCTTCACTGCTACACAGCTTATGTGTTTTGCTCAGTGTTTTGTCCAATTAGCTCAGGCACTGGTGGATGCTGAAGTCAAAGAAAATACCCTGAGGCAGGCACCTTTCATCTGCAGAGTCCACACTAAGGGCTTGAAGCAGTTCCAACCTGTGCAGAAGGAGTGCGGCAAACAGCACTCCCTGTAAGGGTGCATTGTCAGTTCACCATGTAACACAACTGGACTGCAGTGCCAAGCTGATGTTTCCACATGACAGCTTAAATTTACTGAGGGGTGCTCCAGGCCTTCCAAAACGCATATGCACATGAAAGCACTGAGGAGCACATCCATCTTTTTTTTGTTTTTGTTTTTTACATGAGCATGAACTTGAACTTTCTCTTCTGCCTCATGCACGCACCTGTCGCCACTTGCAAGTGGGAAGGCATCTGCTCAGCTGACTCTGGCTTCGCGAAGCCAAAGGCCAACTATTGCTGTTCGCATTACATTACCATATGAAATTCTGGGAAAATCCTGCATCCAACACTGCAAACACAGACATCAACCCCCATTGTCTGTTGATTTGGCATGTTTTTTTGTAAAATATGCAAACTGCACACTAACATAGTTTGAGCTGAATCTTATTTGAGACAGCAAAAAAGGCAAAGCATTGGTGGAGAGCTAAGAAGTTAAATTCCCCACCAGAATTTGCATACTTTTATTTACTTTTGATCAGATTTCAGGTGAACAAACTAATCTCCAAGCAACACATTATACAAGTGCAGAGGTGTTAAATTAACAGTTATTATAAGATTAAAGACATACAAAAAACAAACTGCTCTGTTACTTAAAATCAGAGAAGGAAAGAGAAACTGAAATGGATTTTGGCAACCACAATAAGAGCGAAAGAATGTCAAACTTTCAAACTATTTTTCTATTTACTCACATCACTGAAGCATCGTCTCTTGATAAAAGGCTTAGTGTATGGCCTGCTCAGAAGTCCCTCCAGTAAGGCACTCTTTGCCATCCTGAGCTCAGTCATCATTCCGCAAGTACAGATGCATGCAAGCCGACAAGAGTGTGGGGTTGAATGTCACCGTCAGCCGCACGAGAAAAAAAAGCCAAGATTGACAGTGACACTTGACACTCACGTTCTTTCAGCAAGTAAACTCAAAGAGGAAAGCCAATACCTGTCCATCAGAATCTATACGTCTGATTCGAGAACTTGTGCTGTAATGTGAGAATATTATTTCTCTTTCCTTCCTCTTTTCAAATACCCCCAGTCTGCCACCGCCCTCCTGGTGAAACACTCACACAGCTGCTCTTTAGGAAGTAGGAGAGGAGGAACAATGTTGCTCCCCTCCCTGTGTAAAAATATCTTCTTTTTTTAATGCAATCACACTCTAACTCTTAGATGTTAACTGAAAAAAATTCTACTTCCCTTTTTGTAACAATACATTATGTGATTTATTCTGTTCCTCTTTACTTTCATTTCAGATTTCTTAAGCCTCCTTTAGATTTCTCCTCAGAAAAAATACCAGTGTGGATCATCCCGAAATATCTAGATGACCTAAGACATACCAAAAGCTTGAACAAACTCCAGCATGTCATTTTTAATGAGATACGGAGATGAGGAATACATTGTGTACTTTCCTGGTGAAATCCAAGATAACTTATGATTCTGTCGACTTTCACACACTGCAGATTCTATTCAAAGCCAATACACAAACAATTACAATTCACGCAAACACTGATGGTGCAAGCTAAGTTGCGTCAGATGCAAACCTCTGCATCCAACACCACATTTACCCTGACATAAATTAGATGGATAAAGAAGTTAATCTTTCTTTGAGTACAGCTTAAGAGGTAAGCTGATATTTCTGTTTTTTCAGACAGACCCGGAAGGAGCTGATTGTTTCCATTCCGATATGTATTTAATTTTTTGTGCTTGATCCAGTGGATGTATGCATGTTATTAATACAATCATATAAACTAAACTGATCTAAAAAGAAATTAATTGAAAAGCTACACAGTTAAACTACAATTTTGAATCTCACACAAAATTAATTTATAAGAAAAAAAAAGTTAGTTTTCTTCTTTTTATGACATGAAATAAAGAAATAAGATAGAGGACATTAGAGGATTGAAAATAATAAGGAAAGGTATTTTGTGTGATCATGTATATTGTATATGTTCATGTAGAATAGACTATATGTATTCCTATTTTCAGTGTTTTTCTTGAAAACAAAACATGGATGGATGGATGGATGGATGGATGGATGGATGGATGGATGGATGGATGGATGGATGGATGGATGGATGGATGGATGGATGGAATCCCTCGCTAGGGAAAAAGTATAAATAATGCACACACACATGTTGTGTCACACTATCCTTGTAAGGACTTTCCATTGACTTCCGCTCATTTCCCACTCACTTATATGGCCTAACCCAGAACCTTACCCCAACCATTCCCAACACATACCTAACCTTAAACCTAACCTAAACTCTATTCACATCTTCGTCCTAAACCCCACCCCTAGAAGAGAACCTAATGGGAACCAGTCGTTGCTCCCCCCAATTACTTATACATCCTAAAATGTAGCATATTCCTGGGAAAAAAAAGTCCCCTCAAGGTAACAAAAACATTGCCACACATACACACTAAAACATACACACATACATATGTCTATATATCATAGATAAATAAAGGACAATGTGCTGCAACATTTATTTATTCATTTTTTAATTGTGATGTTTTTATGTGTTCAGCAACATTTAGCTTCTGTTAGCTTTTGAATATTAATCACCCACCTACATTTATGTAACAAAAGAATAATACAAACCAAAGAACAACCAAAACCTTCGCATTTATGTTCAGGTCTGTGATTTTGGTGAGATATTCCGAAAAAAAGTTTTTGTTTTTTTTAAATAGAGTTTTTCTAAATTTTGGGACAATATAGTCTGATAAAGAGTACAATTATATACATGTTTAAGCCAGAATGATTAAACATTTAAATATGACTTCCCTAAGACTTTAAAGACTATCTCATGCGGCAGTAATACACTTTATCTTACTGTGAAAGTATAGTTGACCAAAATAAGCTACAAGGGATAGAAGAAACTAACTCTGTAATGTCTGTGGTAATGAAGATACAAGATTTAGGGCTTTTCCAAAGCCCTAAATCATGGCTTTAAATGTTTGAAGCTGTATATGCTGTAATGTATTTCAGAGCTTCAGGAAAGCCAATCTTCACCACAGGCACTGCATCTCATTTGTGCATTGTCAAAACTGAGTACTGTAAAAGCTGAATTTTGAAGGTTGGAGACAGAAAGAGGAATAAAAAATAAAACAGATAAAGGTTGATTGGGGGATAAAAGAGGCTGTTTTTCTCTGAAAGCAGATCATTTTCTGCAAAAGATCATTCCATACGGACATTCCTCGACACTGACACTGCCATACTCCTAAAAAAGAAGACCGGTATCTTTTGAAAGAATAGCTTCTTCCCATACTGGATGGACATAAAAAAGATGAATAGAAATGTGTATGTTTCTATATAAGAGAAAAAACAGTAGGTTTCTATAAATAATGGTAAACAGCAAATGACAACATGCAGCTTTAAGGGCACTAATTCAGCTAACAGGTTAGCTGAATGTCAAGCTGAAATCAGCAGGGAAACATTTACTGACAAAAACTGAAGACTAATTACATACTCACCATAGAAGTAAGTATAGCTGGGAAACACTAATTACTGTTCATATTCACACAATGAACCCTGGCATTGTTTTATTTGTAAAGCATACTGATTGTTAGAACATGCTGCTGAGAGCAACACTTTAGTTTGAGCTGAAAAAAAAAATCACCAAGCTGTTGGAGAAACCATGGTTTCTGATGTGATGAAAGATGTACTGGAAAATACAAGAACTGACAAAAAAAAAAAGTTTATTTGGCTGGTTTGCCTCAATGGTCTATTGAGACAATAGGTAGGGATCCACTGCACTGAATACACTATCACTTTGTATTCCCCAGGGGTTTATGTCTGCACAGAACTTTCAGTTAAAGTTAATTACCAGCTTTTATACTGTCTGCATGCTTGCAAAGAGACGGGAAGTGCACAAGAGAGGAGGCCAATTTTACTGAGCAATCGAACGGCTCATTGATTGACTGAGTAAGTGAAAGTCCTAAGCATACTGCATGTGTTTGAATGTTTATAGGAGTTATTATTATCTTTGCCCACATAGGCCAGACATTTAGTCTGGAAGCTGAGCAGTGAAGCTTTGACGCTAAGCTTTCAGACCCAGAACTGCATTTTAAATTCTACTCTACAATGAAACGTTTTCAAATCAATTTCCCTCCACCTACAGTACTTGTTCCCAACTTTCCAATTATATTGTGTGGGTTACAAAGGCAAACGTCTGAGTAAAACAGAAACGTAAACTTCAAAGAAAGATGATCAATAGGGTTTAGTTTCAGCAAAATAAATCCATTAATTTGGCATGGCAGAACAGTACAGCCGGACATTGCTTTGGCCACTGTGGTCTGGAGGACAACAGTTTGTGTTTGCAGGAATGACCCTTTTCACCTCATTAACACTTCGGTCAAGATTGATCAATGCCACAGTTAGGTATTCTGCATACAGAAGCAGGGCAGGTGTTCCCAAAATGACCAGATTAGTTAGTTCTGATAAAAACAATAAATGAATTAATTATTTGAATGTATTGGTTAATGTAATACAATTACTTCATTAATAAATGTTAGTATAGGAGAAACTAGTTCCACTTGTTTTATTTTGTTTGTTTTTTCATTTACTGAAATATATGCATGAACCATGTATGGGCAAATGCCAAACTATGGAGACAAGGTCTATGCCACTTTTTTTTTACATGGGGTAGCATTACTGAAGTAGTAACTCCACTTTAACTCTTTCATGGGTTAACATGAGGACATTGGCTCACTATATTAAGTTATGTGTTGAGTAACACAAATAAAATGTAGCTCCAACTTCATTGAACTGCTCCAATTGGTAACAGGGCGGCCCAACTTCATTTATTTAAGTTTTCAACTAATAAACTAAAAAAATTAAGTTGGATCAACTTGGTTCAGTCACTTGTTATCAACTGATGCAATCACTGAAGTTGGCAAAGCATTTTCTTTTTTTGAGCGCATGTCTTTAAAATACCGTACTAGAATATATAAACTTGTACATAAAACAACACATATTCCTGTATCTTTCAAAACTGTGTTAGGTTATATCTTATTTTATGTTGTAATAAAATACATGATAATCAATAGAATATATTTTATGTATTTTCAAATTAGAAAATATAAATGATGTCTAAAGGACTTATATCGGGAAAGTTAGTTCAGTATTTACATTGCACTACTTTTTTCTTATTTACAGACCTTCAAGGAATAAGTTTTGTAATCAAATAAATATTTGTATTTGTAAGGTTTTACAATGCTTATTAAAATGTCCTATGCAATACATTTTCATACATTATATGCCATATTAAATATATAATATAAACTGTATATAAATATAAGTTTTCAATGAATTACAATATAAATATGCACTATACATATATATATGTATATATATATATATATATATATATATATATATATATATATATATATATATATATATATATATATATATATATATATATATATATATATATATATAAATGTATGTATATATATATATATATATATGTATATATATATATATATATATATATATATATATATATATATATATATACACACATACATACTTTTCTTTTAGTTAACTGAAGCCATATATCTTTTAAGATTAATGAATTATATTTTCTTTTTCCATAGGGACAACAACCCATCTATCACCCGGTCCATATCACAATCAGATAAATCTTAACTAAGCCTTTGTAATCTACTCCTGTTAAAAGCTGCTGTATGTAGGTTTAAAGTGACAACATTCAGTAAATCATTTTAAAAGCACTGATACCAGCAAATAGCTCCTAACAAAAAGCATCAAATTGATTATGCAAATGTGATCAATGCAGTATACATTTAAGATGTACTTAGCTCTTCCTTTAATCACATTTTAAGGATGTTGCTGAGGTTGTTTACAGATCCATGATGGTTATATTGTTGTAGAACCAACCTCAAGCAGAATAAGCGGGTGGATACAGAAAACTAGGTTAGATTATCTTTTTGAAGTAGACAGAGAAGTAGGTCTGAGTTGTATTTAGTCTTTGCCCCATGCTTTTAAAATAGTTTTAATTTGACTGGGATCCCAGGCTGCTTTTCCTTAAAAACATTTTACTTTAATCTTCTTCTTTTTCCCTCTAAGTAGTTAGTTACTTCATACATGATCTCTTAAAACATTTCATCACAGACCTTTAGAATGTATTTTTTCCCATAAGAACTGCAGAACTATCTAAAGATTTTGATTTTAAACTGTAAATCCAACATATATTTAATATGAACAGCAAAAAAGTTTTTTTTTAACAAATCATTTTCTAATTTAAGTTTTATGTTTTAGTGGGTGGAATAATCATGAACAAACAACTTCAATTAATTTTATGAAGAATTAGGTGTGCAAGCTTAAATGTATTAAGTGTTATACAGTTTTTTTTTTTTTTTTTGAGATGGGGTTAGAATGATACAGTAAAAACAATCCCCTGGACATTGTTTTGCAAGTTTAGAGATGTTTCGCTTCCCATCCATGAAGCTTTCTCAATTCAAAATGTCTGGATTAGTGGTGAGTTCCCGGCTTTATAGAGTAGCCCAACAAAGCCTTGTTATGGTTTAGAAAAAAGGATGGGGGTTGAGATGATAAAGATAGATGATTGAAATTGAGAAAGCTTCCTGGATGGGAAGCGAAACGTCTTCAAAACTTGGGAAAACAAAGTCCAGTTGACGACTATGACCTGGATGACTGAGAATGTTCTCCAGCATACAGCTCAGAACTCATCTGCTTTATCATGTTTCTTTCGTAGCCATAGCCACCTGTGGAACATTCCAGGAGTAGTTCTAATAGGGTCCCAGTGCCCCTGTTGGCCCCTGTCCAGAAACAGCCATGTCTAGCACAACCAGATTCAGTCTGAAGGGCCTGCTGCCTCTGGACAGAGGCCAACAGAGGCCCAGTGCCCCTGTAAGAACTAAACCTGGCCCCATTTTCTTTACACTTAATTTTTATTTTAACAGTGGTTTAAAATGTAGGTGTTGTACTTTAGTTTCAGTTGCGTTGAAAAGGTATCACAGTTTTGATCTGCTATGTCTGTAGTCTTTAGAGCCAAAAATTGTATTTCATATTAAACGATGAACTATTGCCTTATTTTTATGTTTCATGCTTTTCCTCTGTGCCCCTATATTAAATACCAGTTACCACCTTGGCCCCTACAATAATTTCGTCTAGAACTGCCATTGCATTGGTGGTTTCAAATACAGCTAAATTAGAAAGTGAAACATCTAGCTGGAAAAAATAAACTAAAGAATTAAAATAAATTAGAAGAAACTTCTTGTTGGCAACAAAAAGCATGTTTGAATGACCTGCGACATAGGATCTTCCACAACATGTGTATGTATTAATGTCAAGCTTGTATGTATTTTGACCTGATGAAGGTTGAGTTGAATCCACAGATTCAAACTAAGGCTTCAACCCACCATTCTTTTAATCACTGCAATTATGAATTATTTGTTTCATACTAAAAAAAGGTTGATTCCAATAACTCATTAACACAATCAAATAAATGTGGAATTGATGCCACAAAAGAGTGGTAAATGTTTCACCAGAACTTATAAAAATGTGATCATAATGAAATGGCATACATGTGTTTTGCTAGTTATTTTAGGCCAAATTAAATTTGAGACAGAAATAAAAGCTTTGTCTCCACTGGTATGTTTAAGGCGGGAACAACTGCTGCAAATCTATATTTGTCCCATGAGCCTGTGACAGAGGGCACAAACTCTTCTGTCAGGCAGCCCACCAGCCTGCCAATGAGAGTTACTGCATCACTGATACTCATGCACTAGGGGACTTTCACCTAGGGCGAACATTTGAAGGATATGATGAGCCAAAAGCAGAAAGACAACCAGTGGGGTATCAAAATGTGCATAAAAAAAAAACTAAGGATGGATAATTCATTTTACCCTACTAAGATACTTAGTTGGAAATATTTGACCTTGTCTGTCTTTCAAAAAAGAGATGTCAGTTTTTTCTCCAAATGTCCTTTTAGACCTTAAAGAAAAAAAGTTTTAATGGTTGAAAGCGATAGATTTTTGTGGCACTGCATTTCCTCTATGGTTCCCTAGAACTTCTATTGTTCTCTGAAGTAGGATAACCGAAATATACAGTGGACATAGAGCAGAGTCACTGTGCTTTAATAATTTTTGTGCAATTAACATAATGCTGAATGTGGTGAACACATTTATTTTATGTTCGTATATATTTTTTTTTTTATATTTTGGAGAAAGCTCCGGCTGCTTAGACTGCAGCTTTCAGCTCACCTGCTTGTTTGATCCCCTGCATCTCATTTCTCTTGACATCAGATTGTGAAGGGTGTTTAGATCACCATTGTGATACCATCCACCTTCTATCACTTATCCATCAAGGTCACGGGGGGCTGGTGCCTATCTCTATGGATGAAAGGCGGGATACACCCTGCAAAGGCCGCCAGTGTATTGCAGCAACACATAGACACACAACCAGGCACACACACACTCACCTTAGAGCAACCTATAAGTCGGGGTTTCCAGTGAGAACTCATGCATACAAGGCAGGTAGATGCAAACTCCATGTATATCCTAGATTGGAGATCAAACCCAGGATCTCCTTGCTGCAAGGTAACAAAGTTGGAAACTGTGCTGCCATGCTAAGTCCTCTTGGAAAGCAAGATTATTCTCTCCAATGTCAGCAGAAGAAGGGATAATGTGTTCTAAAATGTCCTATTAAAAGTGTGGTCTGAAGTTGGTCTTATTAAAACCAGGAGATGACATACCTCCTCAAATCATCCAAAGAAAGCCTTTCACTGTACCTCAAACAACCTGGATTCTTTAGGTCTCCTCCCTTTCCCCCCTTTAAAAATAAAACCAATGCTTTTTCTTTTCCCTGAACAGAAGACTTTGGATGTCAGAGGAATCATGATCTCATGTATGATACTACTGATGATGTTTCTGGTTCAGGAATGTGTATGCAGGACTGAACTAAATTATCAAAACTTATATCATGATACATTTATTAATTTCAGTTGACACAAGAACATTTTTAAAATCAGTTTAAACAATATAAATGCCTCAGAAGGACTGCCAAGAATGCCCACAGCAGATACCAATTTAAACTTAGTATGCCATCTTTATAAAACTCCTTTAGTTTAACATCTGAAAAAAATGTTTAAAAGACAAAACACACACAGCTACATAAACCCAGGAATGTCTGTCAGTGACAAATGCTGTGATCTTAGCAATAGCATAAATATCAGTAAGCAGAGAGCGCAGTTGCTTAGGGGCCCACGACCTCTTAGCACTACAAAAAATGTTAATCTAAGTTAGTAATTATTTCTTAAAATAAGTGGATTTTTTCTTAAATTGAGCAGGTAAGTGAGACACGTTGCCAATGGAATAAGACCATTAACATTTTAAATAAGAAAAAAACAACTGAAATCTCTTATTTCAAGTGCATAATATCTAATTATCTTATTTCAAGGGTAAAAACGCTAATTCCATTGGCAGATCCTCTTATTTTCCGGCTTAAATTAAAGGTGAATACACTTATTTTAAGACATTTTGACTCATTTGTAGAATGTTTTTGCAGTGAGGGGCCACATCACTGACACCTACGCTCATAATCTAGGACATTTCTTTGCAGATGTAATGGTGCAAAAAAATCCTCTTTAACCCACCTGATACTGAAGTGACTGACCGCACCGGACCGTATTTATGCCGCAAGATATGCCAGATTTCAACATGATGGTGAGTCATTTAAACATGACAGCAATTACAAAGCAGTTCAGTTTAGTTTATTTATATAGCGCCAAATTCACAACACATGTCATCTCAAAGCACTTTATAGTTCAACCAAATCATACAGTCAAATTGATACAAAGTTTTCTATCTAAGGAAAACCAGTTGATCGCATCGACTCATTGACTCAAATACAATCCCTCACACTAAGCATGCTTGTAGCGACAGTGGAGAGGAAAAACTCCCTTTTAACAGGAAGAAACCTCCAGCAGAACCAGGCTCAGTGTGAGCGGCCATCTGCCGAGGCCGACTGGGGTTCAAGGAGACAGAAGCAGAGACACAAAAAGCAGCTGTAAAAGGAGGCCCCGTCCAGGAAACACACAGCCAGGCAGACGAGCTCCGAGCCAGCTCCCATGTCAGAGGATGAAGAGAGCACATCCACTCAGTCACGGTCAGAGAAACAGACCCACCCTGGAAAACAGGCCGATCTATAAACAAGGGTGTTGATGGAAGCAGCACAGCTGATGTTTTTTTCCAGGATGGCGTCACAGCCAAACAGGACAGTGGTACTTTTAATTACTATATTAAAAGAATGATGTCTCTGAGTATTTTATTTTTTACACTACAGCTTGGAATTATGGGCAATCCAGAGCATGTTAGCGACGATGGATACCCAAAAGAGGAAAGAAGAGCTGCTGGAAGAACAGAAAAAACTTCCCAAAATAAACACGTTCTTTCAAAGAACCAATAAGTTCAGTAAGCATCTCCCTGAAATGAGTTTTTGGAACTTGGGATGTCTGTAACATGTGGTGGTGCGCTGTCACCAATGGTTCAATTTAAGGTGCGCAGTCACTATTTTTCCGTGTGTGATGTGTGATCATATACTACTGGGAATTGCATAATTGTATCTTCTTGGCTGATTTATGAAACTGTCGCTGTATTATGAACCTTTATCACATGTTGTACTTCATATGAGGCCCACCCAGATAATGTTGCTTACGGGCCTATTGTTGTGTCGTTACGCCATTGGATCTTAGAGCGTATGTAGATTGAAATATCAGCAACATCATATCAATATTATCGAATAAAATCCTATTGCTATATATATTGATACTGAATTATTGTTCAGCCCTATGGGGAAATAATTCTCTCTCTCCACTAAACCTTATTTTAACACATCCAAAGCTCTCTGTGAATATCCAACTTCTTTACCAAAGATTTTTGGTGCCTTTTCCTTATTATTGAGGATGACAAGTAATGAACTCATTATTCCTAGTTTTGATAAAACCAAACTGTAGAAAGAAAAAGAAAGTATATTGATCTTATGCAATATGGGGTATTCATTAGCTTTGAGCCATAATCATCAAAATGAATAAATAGCCCCTTTTATCACCCAAGTTAAACATGAGTTTTAAGTTTAAAACTCATTTAAAGGAATTTAATTTTTCAATTATATTATTTTTTGTTAAAATAAGTCAAGATAAAAGCCAGATTATATTTTTTTTACTTTTTATTTATTTACAAACTTCCACTTAAATTTGTTCTGGGACACTGTCCTAATGCACACCCATATATTCTGAAATATTTCCTCTTTGAGGGACTTAACTCTTTGCAGATCAGCCAATCATCTTAGATGCTGTCAAACTTTAAAGCTGTCCGCTGCTGTCAACTGTCACTGCCATGTCAGAATGATCCAGGCGGCTCCACCCTGTCCATCTCGGTATTCATCAGAGCCAGCTGTCCTTTCACAAGGCAACAAGGTTCATGCACCCTGCTCTATATTATAACCATCTTCCTTCAACCTGATTCATATCTGACTCACTCTGCAAAATTATAAATTAATTCCTTTTAAATGTCACTGAACTAATCCTGTATCCATGTAAAAAAAATGAAGGCAGTGGCAGCAGTGAGTTAGTCGTTATTAGTGCCTTTATATGACAGAGCAAGATGCTAAAAGGGTGAGGAATGTAAACCTTAATAAAAAAGATAACAGCAGGTTAAAGAAGGGAGTTACCTTTACAAATGAGAAACGAGGAAACGGAAGGTGAGACTGTAGCTGTAAGGGATTTATTTCATCAGATGTTCGGGGAATCCGTCCATCTTGTTTCCTGTGAGTCAGAGAAAAATCGTGGGGTGGGATGAGAAAAAGGAAAGAGACATTGCTTAAAAGCTAAAGATGAAAGTTTTACTTATGCAATAAGAGTGTGGGACAAAAAGAACAGAGTAACCTAAATGAGTTATTTAAATCAGACCTTCCCAAGTCTCTAAATAGTGTTGGTGTTGTGCCACAATGTCTCTTTACCCAAGACTGTACAAAAGCATAATTTCTGCTGTACATAGCTTTTGCCTTCACTCTATCTTGTATTAAGGGGATGTGCAATAAAAAGTCAAAGCTGTGAAAACCCTACGATTGAAAGAATTACAATAAAGTCCATGAAAGGGGAAGAACAAACAAGAAAAAAAAGAAAGACAGAAAACAGAAAAGCTCAGCTACCTGCTCCCCTCCCCACTCTGCTCTGTTTGATTGGACTGAATTACCAGTCTGACTAGGATTCTGGTCACATTATATGACTTCACACTTCGTCTCACACCACAGTCAGTCGCTGGAGATGGCACCCCTTCCGTGCGTACATCCTGTTCATAAACCTGTAGCAGTGGGCATTTCTAAACACCGCCCAAGAACAAAAGAAACTGCGAATGATTGAACAATATGATTTCTTGGTGGGAATAGAGTGAGAATTGAGGGGGGAGAAGTGTGCTCTCACCATCACATATTTCCCTCATTCTGCCATTTTGGCTGAAGTCTTTGTGCTTTAAAGGCAGCAAAGCTGAAATAAGATACACAATCTTTCGTCTGCAACACAGTCCATTAATAGATAATGGAGCTCTCCCTATTTCACTTGAGGAGAATCTATAAGTCTTTGTAAACAGAGTTTCTCTCCCCTGACATCAGACCACTGACCTGGACTGAGGTTAGAAAATCTATTACAAATGCAGCACTTTTTGCCCTTGATCTTTGCTGAATTCAGAGATATTACAAAAAAAAATAGTTAACAGCCTTGCTCTTTGAGCAGCAGCAGGTTCTAAAAACACACATATAAAGGGTGTCCTTTGGTGTCCATATATGTTAATATATAACAGCAAATTCAAGATGTCAAATACTGCATGCTGACACTATCTGACTGAGTTATTTGCAACCTTTGAATGGGGAAACCCCATTTTATGGATTACTCACTTGCATTGTCTATCAGGCAGGACTTGCTTGCCTTAAGTTTGCTTAAATTAAGATTGATTTATAAATTCTGGATTCCATCACTAGTTAAAATGTATTTAGTAAATCAGATCTCCTAGTCCGGCTTTAACATAATGACATTTTCTGTGATTCAATATCTGAACCTTTTGGAAATTGTGTGACATTATATGAGCGTAATATCAGGCCTTTGTATGATTCTTGCCTTTCCATAGTCCTGTGACCTTCAGGTTGCATCTTTATTTAACGTCTGTGCACAGATTAGAAATGCGAGTGCCGTGATTAATCAAATTAGAACTGCTTGTGTTTCTATAAATATTTAAGGTTTGCTGATCTAACTCCTTCAGACAACTCTGATCCTGCTATAGCATGGTTAGAGATATAGCATAGATACAGAAGGGAAAGGGTGCATAAATAGAGAGAAAATAAAACTGCAAAAACACAAATCTGAGTTGAGAGGAGAGGAGCAGAAAACAGAGGATATAACAACAAAAAGAAGACAACAGGCTTCCAAAGGAAACATCAAAATAGCTCCAATAGCAGTGGGTATTCCCTTAGATATTTATGTGTGTGGAAAGAAAAACCTATGGTGATTACACAATATCATTCAGGGTGGTAAATCTATCTGTAGCTGCAGCTTAGTGTTTAGTATTAGGGTATATCCATGAACACCTGGATCCAAAGGATTTTACAAAGCTTCTTTGGAAGGAAAATATGCTTAATAGCAGACTCGTCCTGCACCTCCCCAACCCCTGAGGGACCAAACCCCAAAGGAGCCCTTTCACTGAGGGGCCCTGACCCCGGATTCCATTGTCTCCTCTGGTGGCTGGTCAGAACCAAGGATGAGAGTCCAGGGGTCTGAGGCCCTGGGGTGCACCATCTCCTTGCGGGGACCCCACGGAGCCAGGAGTTCCGGGCCTGGCTTGGCAGACTCCAGGAATGACAGTGCCCACTGAAGCACCCAAACTCGCCTCCAGAGAACCATCAGCTCTGTCAGGGTTCTGCCCTGTGTTTAAGTTTAATTTTAGTTTCTTTGTATTTGTAGTTGTTTTGTTCTTGAGTTACTCTCGGTTGCCCCCTTGTGTTTGTTTCCTTTCCCCTTGGCTTCCTTCTAGTTGCTTCCATCCACATGTTCGTTGTCTGCTCATTAGTCCAGTCTTTGTCCTGGCTCCTATATATATAATCTCCCTGTGCAGTTCCTCAGTGCTGGTTCCTCATTTTTTCCTGGCTCCTCATGTATGTTTTTCCTGATGTCTCCTAGATTCTGTCTTTTTCTGTATTCGTTATTTTGGACTTTTGGCCTCAGTTGCCTGTGATTACTTCATTAAATCAGAAAAACTCATCTCTGCCTACAAATCTCTGCATTTGGCTCCTCAAAACCTCAACCCAACCGTGACAAGCGTGCCACCAGACTAAGGCACCTAACCCATGCTTGGGACCAAGGATGTTGCAGCAACCTGACAAGTAGACAAACACTGATTCACATTCATCCAGTCAAATTCCCACAATCTCACCCTTTCAGCCATACAGACCTACAAGCACTCAACAGAGACGCACAGAGGGGCAGACACCAGAATCCTGCGTGGTGTGTGACAGAACCGAGACCCGAACACAATTATCCCCATTTAAACCAAGCTGGACCACATAGACTCGTATATAATAAAGACCAAAGGCCCAGGGGGAGATTCCCCACACCCAGCATGGGAAGGGGACAGGTAGCTAGAGCTCTAAATAAAAAAAATTAAAAAAGAAAAATGTCAGAGAATGAGTGCCACCAAAGCAAGGAGAGCGGCAATGTAGCGCAGGTCTAGTCCCAAGATTGACCTCAGACCCACCCTGATTTTATGTCTTCTAAAGGGAATTTCTTTTCATTTAAAAAGTATCGGAATAAAAACACTGAATACAATGTTTGTCACGAAGGCAGTGACAAAAAACTGAACAGGGGAAAAGCCGTGAAGCGAGGATGAGGATTGAAAAATAAACACCTGGTTGAATTAGCAATTCATCATTTAATCTGTTGACTTTGTAGCTTAGAAAATGTTGTCGATGTAGATTTCTTTTTTCTGTGGTGATTACCACCTTTCTTTTAGGAAAATCACAACAGAAATCCCCACAGTTACTCACTGCTTACCCATTTTCATTCACTGTGTAGTATTCTAAGAAAAGCATGTTGATAAGATACATATCAAATCTGGGAAAATTTGCCCAAATTCTTTAAAGATTTAAGTTTAACTTTTGTCTATTTATCATTCCACATCTAAACTTTACATATTGAAGTAGAAACTAATATATAGAAATAAAACAAGTAGATTAATCCGTTTAAGTTAATCAAAAAAAAAGTTTTACTTAATTATAAAGGGAAGTTTTAACTGATTTAAAACTTAATCTTACAGATCTGTAAACATTGCGTTTAGGAGGATCTATGGAACTACATTTGAACCATAATAGATTCTAGATTAAAAAAGTAGACACAACAATGTCCTCTGAACAGTGCTTCAGGAAGTAGGGTAAAAACCCATTTAACCTGGAGCAGACGGCTCAATTCTGTGAATGACTGAAAAAGACATTTTATCAGTTACCATCATCCTTACAAGTCCTGCAGTGATGGTGTTATGTTGAAAAAAGGAAGTTATCTGCCTCCCTGAAGGCAATAACCTTTAGTAGTGGAGGAGATTAACTTTTAGCATAAGGATAGTATTGAGAAATGTGAATAAGAGAATAAAAAAACAAAGAGGTAGTTAATAGAAGGTGTAGATTTCATTAACACTTATCAAGCTAAGCAAAAAACATAAAGAGCCGCCTTGTCCATTAACAAGCTACATGCTGATTAAGGTTTCTTTTAAAATGAACACTTTGCAGACTTCATCGGTAAGAGTGAACTTAGTCTTACAAGATTTGAGACTTGGGACATTCCTTTAAAAATGACAACAAAATGCTCTTTGTATCCTTAAGACTAAAAGAGAGATCTGAATGTTGTCGGTCTGAGTGCATCATTCATACAATGAGTGTTTATATTGCTTTTACATTCACCTTCATATCAAATAATCCCACTTGTATTTTACTCTCTGCTACACACAGTATTAACAGCTTATTCTCAACATTAACAGGCAAAGTTTGTTCATGTGTTTGTCTCCTAGCAACATGATGGAGACCCTAAACCACTTAGAAATAATCCTGAAATCACAAATTGTGGAATGATTGCTTGCATGAAATTACACAAAATACTGCAGCTATTATACAACTCATGAGTCAAATCAAAGGAAAATTGGATTGCTGGGACACTGATCTTCTCTTTGTTCTACTGAGGGTGAAAATTACAAGATTGTAGATGTACAGTAAAGTGCAAAGGTGGGTTTAGAAAAAGTAGCAAAGGTTTATACAGAGACACTTTATGTACATATTTGGGATCTGACCAAAAATGGAGCTGCATGCTAAATGGACCAAGAGTGTTAGGAACCTTTGACCTAATTATTACATTTTAAAAGTATTCACACATTTTTCACCTTTTGTCAAGTTACAAATCCGAACCCCAATATTTCATAAAGATTTTAGATGACAGGCTACCAACATAGTTTTAGGCTACGCCTCTCTCATTGTTGGACATCAACAGACTAGGTCCCTGGACTTCAAAAGGTTTATTAAACTGTTGTAAAATGAAAAGTGTGCACAAAGCTCATCTACCAATCATTTGCAAATCAAATTGTGTATCTAAAATGAGCAGAACAACAGGCCCAAGATCAGGTCTTAGGTGCCTAAAGATGTTCCCCCTGCATGACTTTTAGCACATGGGAGCATCATTTTTTCTCATTGTTTTTAACAATATCCTTTTTCCTCCTATTTTCCATAAAAGGCAGATTTCCAAAATGCTTGCAACGAGAGCTGCGCATCTCTGCATTTTATGCTTTGGTTTCTATAAAGGAGTTTCAGTACAGGGTGTGAATATAATGGTAATGCAATGTTTTCCAATTTGATTCCTAGATCTGAAAACCATATCTGATTTTTCGTTAGCTTCAAAAATATAAGTTCATTCATTATTGTGTCATATACTTTAAAAACTTGCCAAAATCTCTTTAAAATTCTAGACAAGAACACTTTTTTAAGTAACGTTAACTCGTTAAGTGCCTTGCATATACCAAGACATCATAAAATGCCGTTCAGAAAACCATTAAAATAATTATTAAAAGTGTTGATTATAAAAAATGTAAAATAACACAATAAAAACAAACCATGAAAATAAGAATTAAAGAAAAGTTTTGCGAAACCACAAGAGAGTTGAAATCAGCTTTGACTTGTTCTATAGTAATAAGAACCAGTGGTGTATAACAGTTTAAGTTCTGCAAAAAAAATCCAGGTAAAATCCACAGTGATAAAAACTTTCATTTTTTTTATACTGATGGATTATTATATTATTATATTAGTTGTTTTTTTTTTATAAGGAAAATCTGATTTTCTAGAATGTTTCTCATATCGACAACAGACAGTCTAATATCTAAATCCAATAATTAATCCTATGTTTACCAGCTGCAGTCTCTACTGACTGTGTGGGTCATAAGCTCTGCAGTTCAATCATGTTTAAGTTCAGGTTGTACCTCTTAATATAAAAAGTGCATCAACAAACTGGATTAAAAACTGTATTTCAGAAAGAGAAGATTTGGCAGCAGAGTGGCAGACGAGCAGGGTCAATATGGACGGATAAATCCACACAGGTCAACAGCTTAATCTACCTACTAATAAAATCAAATTTTTCTCTGAGGGCATGCTTAACATATAACCTTTTTGCTAAAAGATTACAACCGTTGATATCCATAGATTGAATGTCATGTTCAGATCAAGGCTAATGTTGAATGAACCAAACTAGCTTTAATCTGCCATGTTTATCTCTGTGTTGTAACTCATGCAATTAGCTGAACCTTGGGACTATCCAATCACATGCATATTTAGACAAAATATTTTATAATCATTTAAAATTTGAAGAAGTTTAATCCTGAAGTCATTTTAGCATTTACACATTTGCTGTTAAAGTAAATTCTTACTCATGGCTGTATGTGCAGATTAACAATGCTTTGGTTACTTTGACAAACAAAGGTTACCCTGAACTGCTGTTAGCAGGTTCTGACTTCAGCTTGTCTGCACTATTATTGTGGGGTTGCCCGATTCCAGGGTGACATGGGCTATTAAAGGTATAGTGGAGGATTTCGCAAATTTTTGAAAAGACGATCCCTCTACACTTAAAAAAAAAAGTGCACATGCACAACCTTGTACCAGCCGCAACAGGGAATGCCTATTAAATGTGTGCGAGAGCGTGCATGAGCCCATTTCTCCTTGTGCACGCTCTGTTTACATGTAAATGTTTGCATCACTCATACAAACTTTCTCTTTAAAAGAAGATTTTAAATTTTTCTGCTATGTCAGTCTCACCAGCATTACATCAAAATCTGGATGAGCACGGAGGACAACCTTATGTAAACATATTACCAGAATGATTGACAATTAGGAGGACCGATTTTTTGGATTTTCCACCCGTTTAAAGAACATCCTCCACTATACCTTTTAATCCACTATCAAAGCTCTAATAGGTCTATATGATTTTTCTCGTTAGCAGAAAAGACCTTGGATAATCTGGTGTCATTATTAGCAAAGAAAAGCAATCCTTTGTTCTGCAGCTATCTGTGCCTTACAAAAATATTCATACTTTTTAAGGCTTCCCACATTTTGTTACAAATCCTTCACAAAGTTAAGTGTGCTTTAATTAGGTTTGTTGAGATGGTGAAACAGGCTTTTTAAAAACCTACTACTAAATGAATGGATTTGTAATTCGTACTCTTTTATTCCAAAACAGATTCTGCCTTAAGAATGCATCTCACCAGTAAATATTATTTACCTCTGTGCAATGTCATCCAGGTAAATAATACATTTGTTTTGTGAAGGCTTCAGGTATTTGTGAACAAATAGTTTCACTGAGACCCAAAACAAGTCAAGAAACAGATAAGTTAGAAAAAAATGTTGTGGAGAACTTTAAAGCTGCCTTTCATCATAAAACAATATTTTACCCTTTGAACACAATATGAAACCTACCAAACACCAGAAACTGACAAAGCAGTTAAGATTAAAATAGTATTAAAACAGCTAACAGCAATGCTAGGGGGCTACAGAGCTCAGTTTCAAGAACACCTAGACACAACAAGTAAGTCATAAGTTCCTTGTGGCTTGGCTTTGTGGAGGAGATACAATAAGAAAGATAATAGAAGCCCAGGAAGTTGCAGCTTTGGTCAGATGCGACTTAAACTGAGCCTTCTGGCTGACATGAAAAAAAGTTTTGTAGAGGGGAAATTGTCAGGATCCCAGTTTTTGTGTTTGTCTCATTGTCTTGTCTTTTGTGTTTCTCCCTTCCATCACCAGGAGGCGCCTGGCTCCGGTTCGCCTCCTCACACACCTGCAAACGGTTGCCTCATCACCAGACTACTCTTAAGCTGCTGGTTGCCACTACTTCGACGCCAGAGTGTTTGCCAGTTTGGGGTACTCTAGCCAAGCCTTGTTTAAGCTGAGTCTAATCTGAGTTTTTGCATTTTGAGTTTTTGTCCTCTAGCCAAGCTGAGATCTCATTGAGTTTTCTGAGCGCTTGTTTCTCCCTGAGTCTCAACTTTGTTTGTTTTTGCCTTTCGGCAGGAAGCCTTTCTGCAAACTGGACCTCTTCGGACCGCCTTCTCACAAGTGGGATCAAATGAGTCTTACACTGAGCGACGGATTCCAAACAGGAGGTTTGGATCCAGCCCCTTTGAGCACGCTGAGATGACTCTCTGAGTAAGGAAGTCATCTTCACCACGACCCGTTCAAGTACCACAGGAAAACTGTGTTGCAACCAGCGGCTGCATCATTCCACTCCGTCCGAATTCTGGGTAAACCCTGTTCCGCCCTCCACCGAATCAAACAAACTCTGGAAGACCAACACACAGACTGGAGTCTACGTGTCTCTTCTTCTCTGGAAATGTAAGTGGCAACAAATCCCCTGCTTCGAGATTAACAACTCAAATTCCCCATTGAGCCTGAATCTAACAGTCTGTCTTCCCCTCGTCTTCCATTTTCCCGGCAGAGCAGAGTTCGGAGAAACTCTGCACCAAACTCAAAATACATTTCAATAAAACCCGTTGAAACTTTTACTCTGTGTCTATCTGTTTGGCTTCACTGCATGTGGGTCCAAGCTTTAGATAAAATCATGACAGAAACCTCTTTCTTCACCACAGATACAGAGAAGCTGGTGGGGATGGGAAGATGATCAGAGCCAAACACAGAGCCAAACACATAACAACTAGTTATGTCCCCCATTTGACAGTTTCTGAAAATTAAAAAAAAAATGTAATCAACAGGTCTTTTATTTAAAAGAAAGCAGAGTTGCAGTCATTGTCACACAGCCACGCAGGATGTCAATCAAAATACAAACGCTGTGCCGCATGTCATGACCAATCTGCACATGTTGCGTACAATAAAATGGAAAAGGTGATGAACTAAAGAAAATATAATAGAAACTTTATTGAAGGAAAAGAAAATGCAGCCACAAAGACAGTGGAATGGTTAATAACGAGGTGAGGCCAATGAAAAGGGATTCTCAGAGAGTTTTTTATAAAGCTTGCCAAAATAATTTCTTATCTCAGGAAGAGGGCAGAGTGATGAGCTGTGAGTCTCCTGTTCCTTATAACAATCCTTGGTATTTAAGAGGATTGCTATTTCACAACAACCTGATCCTGAATGTCCTGAAAAAACGAAGGAGATCATTGTTGACTTCAGGAAAAATTGGCCTAACCACGCTCCACTGCTCATCGCCAGCTCAGCTGTAGAGGTGGTCAGCATCACCAAATTCCTGGGGGTGCACATCACAAATAACCTCACTTGGACTGTGAACAACACCTCCTGGTCAAAAGGGCACAAAATCGTATGTACTTCCTATGGAGGATGAGGAGAGCCCACCTGCACCCACCCATCCTTACGACCTTCTACAGAAGCAGCATAGAGAGCGTTCTAACCAGCTGTCTCACTGTGTGATGTGGAGGCTGCAGCTCCTCAGACTGGAAGGATGTGAGGAGAGTGGTGAGAACAGCAGTGAGGATCATCGGGGCTCCTCTACCCTCCATAAAAGACATTTCATCCCAGCGCTGGGTGTCCCAAACCCGTAACATTATCAATAACCCGTCACAACCCCACCATGGACTATTCTCCCTGCTGACCTCTGGGAAGAGTCTGCATCAAACTATTTTTTTGCACCATATTTTTTTGTCTCCCAATTTTTACATTTGATCACTGCTCCACTTTAACAAATGGAAATGTCATGAGAGCTGTGCAAAATCACATTTCGGTTTTCTGTAATCTTGACCTCCTACCATGCATAAAATACACTGTTTATTGATTTTTTGTCTTATTTTTCCCCGCCTATCATATGAGCATGGTGATTTTAAATAAAGTTCTGGCAGACAGACTCTGTCTGAAAGCCCTTGAAGAGGAAAAGTCTAGTGTTCCTTCTGCCTGATCACAACTCCGTTTCTGCCTCCTGTTTAAACCCTGCTCTGCCTTGCCCATGATGGATCTCTCATCGGCTTCTGGTCACCAACTCTGTTTTGTGCCCTGGATTTTTTCTCCTGTTATTTCCCTGGATTGGACTGATTACCTCTGCTCTGACTCTGGCTGGACCTCCTGGTTAGGGTTTGTGGATGTCCCTACCGATTCTGCCTCTCTGGTTCTGGCCTTGTTCTATCACTGGACACTGGTTCCTGTCAAACCATTATTAACACATGCAAGGATTTCTCCCTCTGAAACTTCTGACTATTCGGTGGAGCAGCTTTCATCTGCAAAGCTCCAGTGACACCTCCATCATTGAGGAACCAAAGTTAATGATCCAAATAACTCCCTCTATTCAGAAGAAGTTAGCAGTGTTTAGTCTGAGTTATTGGCAATTAACCTTCCCTCGGTAGCTTATTACCTACTAACCCGATCCCCCTGCCCATACTGGTTCCTTTGCATGCTTCCGTAGTTTTCCTTCTGACCTGCTGCAGTTTGCATTTGAATAAACTGTTTAAATGCCTCTCTTTTTGTTGTGCCTGGCTGAATTGTGGGTCTCCTGGAACTGTTAGTCACATAAAGACACATCCCGAAATGTCTTGTATTTGTAACTGCAGCTAAAAGTGGTTGTATGACCCAAATGCTCAGATTTTTTGTGAAGTTGTTTTCTGTGAGCTTTAAAATTGTTATACTACTTGTGATGACTATTGAATAAAGTACCCCCAACCCCTCCAATAAAACACTCACACACACAATCACACACAGCTTTGTTTACATAATTTATGAGGATATTTCATTGACATTCTCTTTATATAGCCTAACCCAGACCCTAAACCTAACGATTACCAACATATTCCTAACCCTAATCTAAACTGAATTCACACCTTAGCCCTGAACCTAACCCATACTCAAATAGAGAACTGTTCCCTTATGTACCTGTAAGTTCCAAATGTGTAGAATATTTTACGATACATCACCCTCACATTGAAGGTAAAACAATCCAGACACACAAAAGACAAACATTTATTTTTACGGTTCTATGATGAAAAAATTTAAGAAAGACCAAGGGACCCTTTTGTGAGGGACTGCATATCTTAAACATTCAGCTATACTCTATGCCTGTGTGGTACTTGCAGGAGCATAGGGAAGAAAGTTCATATCTCCAGGAATCAATTTACGGGAGGTCGGACATACCTTATATAGGTCACCACATGCCATCAAAACATTCTGTATTTTATGTATTTAACGAGTGAAAATATAAATTGTATTTATATTTTAACCAAAGGTTTAACAATATATTCTTGTAAATCTTGTAAGGTGTGATATATTAATAATTTTTCAAATGGCTCTGCCATGACTTTGAAACCACCAACCTGATAAATGGAGGTTACCCCTTTCATACTTTGTTATGACATTAAAAATCGTTGGTTGGAAGGCAGACACACAATTGTCTTTTTTTTATGTATGCTGGCTAAAAGGGGTTTAGTCTTTTTTATAATATGAGGAGGCTTTACAGGGGGTCTTTATCATTTAACATCAACGAAATTCATTTTTATTCCAGTGCTATCATTGATTTTTATACAAAAAAAAAGGAATGAATTTCAATGATAGAAGGTAATAGATGACTTGTTTTGAAGCCTGCATGTAACCTGACAACAGCCAGATGCATGTCTCACTCCGCCTAGCTCCGCTCACATACATCTGGGAACCCGCCATAGGAATTGCCTTTACTGAAGGCTGGGCCTTATCAAAACTCCTTGCATATGATTGGATAAGCCACTTGTCTGTCATCTTTATTGACGTGCTATTTCAACCACTCACACCGAAGCTAACCCGTGACGCTGTGAGAGGAGGAGCCATTTGATAGATCAAGCTCTTGCCAAATCCGGTCGGGAGAAGGGCGAAAACATCGTTTCCACCAACAAAAGCCTTCAAAGCCGTTCTCTGATGTTCTTTTAATTAAACAATATCAGATATATTGGACAACACAGAAGAAATAGCAGCATCAATGCTAACGCTTGCTTCCTCAATGCGAGCCGCCATTGTTGTTGGAATCTCACGGTCGCTTCTCCACTCCAGGACACACCCACCCTGCGTCCTGATTGGACAGACCATAAATTCGGTTGGGGAAATCACTTTCAATGAGCGGGTTCCCAGATGTATGTGAGTGGAGCTGGGCGGAGCGAGACATGCATCTGGCTGTTGTCAGGTTAGCCTGCATGACCATCTGCTCAAAAGGCGGGTCAACTCACCAAGCTGACAAAGGTGAGGATACATGGAGAGATAAAAGACGGATACTGAACTGCAAAATCGATAGCCAGGAACAAGTTTGAGCTAATCTGCAGGAAACAACAACAAAACTGCTTGTTCCCACAAATGTTTTTTCCATTGGGGAAACAAATGGATTATTTATAGCTCCAACTAAATAAGCAGCGTATAAACCTGGAGGAGAAAAGCGGCTGTTTGTTTGACCAGCTCCTGGGAAACATCTTCGAAACTATAAAACCTTTCCAGACGTTGTGGATAATGGTGAAAATCAAATCTGGTGAAGTACAGTAAGAGGAGGCAACTATCACCATCAACTGGTCGATACAACATATAGAGATGGAGCCAAAGTGCAAAGGAGTAATTGCTGAGGATGGAGTCCAACTGGTTTATTTGGCATGTTCTCCTGCTGTTGGGACATCAGAAGATGTGACAAGAGCTGCTGCCCCTCCCGAGCACTGGATAATGTCCTACTCAAAGTAAAACAATATTTAGTTTAATTAGACAAAGATGAAAAAAAAATGTGCTCCACATATAAATGGTAATTATCTTTGCACAAAACAACTATAAAGAAGGAGGTAAAACTGTTACATTATTGGAATTTTTCAAAATATTCTGTGGGTTTAGACCTATTATCACTTCAATTAGATGGGAAAAGTTGTGTTATCCTAAGTTGTCCATATTTTCAGAGTTTAAGTCAGGGTATAGCGAAGTTAGAAAAAACAAACAAAGAACCTTTCTGTGAAAATACAGTAGCTAGGAATAGGTTAAATAATAGCTCACAGCATTATTTATATACATTGGCACAATGGAAACAAACTGCAATAATTGAAAAAAGTGAGAGTTAATAATTTTCTATAGTTTAAATCGTTTAAATCCAAACAACTAAAATATCAGCATGTGTTCCTTCATTTTTAAGAGTCGATGTATAACAAAACATATCCTATTGTTAGTTGCTGTATAGCAAAGCAACAGCTGTGTGAAAATGAAAGAAAGGGAACTGCTTTCATTAGATGGGTTTCCAATGCAAATTACTCTACAAAAAACACCAAAATCAACACACCTCTCACCCGCACCACAGGAGGTAACAATAATTTGTTTCCTGTCTTGAACTGAGAGCATGATTGCTGCCTGTGTGCTGAGTGTTTTGCTAAAAATCTAAGGTTGTTATCATCAAGTTCTTTTGTCATTAACACCAAAACAAAGATCCTGGAAAAGCACAATCTTTGCAGACAGGTTGGCACATTTCCGGCTTGCTAATTACTGATATGTGAGGCAAATAAGGCTCAAATATGTGAGGTGTTCTCATGAAAGCATGCGTATATCCAGTTCATTGTCTCTGTAGCTACATCAGGATTCACTGCATTGTTATGACATTCTTACCCTGGGCTGAATATCTAGGATTCATTATTCATATTGAGCACAATTAATAATTAGATCACAGTTTTGCTTTGGGAAGAATAGAAGAATATTTTGCCTGGATGCATCTTTTTCTTCTCCCAGTCCAACACCGACGTCAGCACCCATATACAAAATAACACACACACACTTGCAATGTCTGAGTAAGGCAAGTACACATAAACTCCAATGCTTGGCAGGTCCACTTAGTAGAGAAAACTAATCTAATCAAGTCTATAAGCTAATGCACAATGAAAGCAGAGTCATTTACTGGAGATAACAGTCGTCTACTTCCTCTATGGACAGGAGAGTGAGGAGGAGGCAGCCATACAGAAAAAGTTCAGCATTCAGAGTGGCACACAGTAGGATTAAGAGATCAGAAACGATCAGCAGAGTTGTACAAGAGGCACAACCTTTTGAGTTGTACCTATTCTGTCAGTTTCCCCTTTATCTGTCAATTCTTGTCATGAGTTAAGCTCAATTCATTCATCTTCCATCATCAGCAGTTTATCACCACAAAGGCAGTACACTATTGTATATCTCCCCATGCTCACCTGTCTTTGGTGCTACCTCACTCACAGCTCAGCCTCCCCTCTTCAATAACTTGGTGCTCGTCTTGGTATCGCTCGCTCCATGCGTCTAGATCAGCCTCTCTATCCTCCAACACCTGCTGTCGAAGTCAGCCTCTCGCCTGTCAGATGATGGCGAGTGCAGCCCTCCCCACTTTCTCTTCCCCTCCCTGTTTCTCTCTCTCTCTCTCTCTCTCTCTCTATCTCTCCCCACCTCTCCTCACACACTTTCGTTCACGCTGCTGCTGCTTTTCAATCTAAGGCGAGCACAAACGCTTTCTTCTCTCTATCTCTCTCGTGTTTCCGTCTGTAGCTCCAGTCTCTTCGTTTGATCTGTTTGTGACAGAGATGCGCATCCAAGCTTGTATATTGCATTAGTGAGCCCTTCTTGTTGATTGCAGATTTTTTCTGATTCAGTTAGACAAAACTGCAGATAAATCCAAGCTAAAAGATAACTGAATAGATAAAAAATTTCAGCATAACCTCATTTACAGGAAGGTTGCAGAGACATCAGATTTCTCTCTCCCATTATCTGCTTCAGTCCGACAGCTTGTTTCCACATCATAAAACCCCCTCTGCCAAAATGGGCCTAAACACCCCATTGTCCATTTGACACATTAGTGGCAGGCAACGAGCTGAGAAGCTCTCGAATGTTGCAGATTTTGAAGCACACTCACACATAATGGGGGAAATGACTTGCTCAGCTCGCAGAGGAATGAGCATAGGTTGGACTTGTGCAGTGTATTACAGAGTAATCACATTTTCCTCCTTGGTGAGGAGCCTGATCTTTGTGCATAGACATAAAAAAGAGGACATTATTACGCATTATGCATGAAGTTACAAAGAGGTTGTAGCACAAGCATTTCCAAACACAGCAGTATTTACTAGTAAACTGTTGAATTTTAAGTCTGTTCATTTAGTGGAAACATAAACAGGAAGGAAGTGATTTTGGACAGTCGTGGAAAGATCAGCAGCTGTCTTTTGCTTTCTCCATTCATAGATGCATTTCCATTACAAATGTGCATAAAACTATGTTGGTATTCTGCTAAATTCAAGAATGCAAAGTTTTGCAATTATTCATTAAATAACAAATGCAATAAAAATTGCATGTGAATATGTTTTGTTCACTAGAAAATATGTCCATATATCATATGCCAGAAGTCACAGATTAGCGGACCGTGGTCCGGATACGGACCCCCTGCTGGCTATTTTGGACCCAACGTAGTTACCGCATTTTGTCCAATGAAAGTGTCTAATTTCAGTTGCACCGCTTCTCCTATTTGTACGGTAAAGCCCCCCATAGCTTGTGGGACCAGGCTACACATAAGGGAAATTAGCCAATGAGCTGTGTCAGTCAAGGCTTCTACTGCTGTATCTAGCTGCTTCAAGACACAGCAGGCAAACCTGTGGCAAGCTGGGCAATGGGAAGAAGGACCACAATGAGAAAAAGAGAAAGAAAGTGTGGACTGCTGGAAGAACTGTGGTGAACTGGTGACAGAAAAGTGAAATGGCGGGCTCAAAGATGACCCTGCACATTTGGAGTATGTTTAAAGCTGCAGTCTGTAACATTGAGAAGAGAGCAGACTTCGACTGACAATTTGAAGAAAAACAGGTTTTACGCCACTCCCCCACCCTCTCTGCTTCACTCATGCCCCACCTCTAAGCTCCACCCCTCTCACAGCATCTGCGCCACTACCGCATGCAACCAGAAGCGTCCAAGCAGCGTACGCGGCATGGAGTGTGAACTGGTAAGAGCGATAACACTCACCTCCAAGCAGCTAGATATAAGATGCTGGTTATACAGAAGTTACAAAGTTCGGCAGGGGCAGGTTCAGCGGTGAGAGGGAGGGGGCGGGATTCAGCGTGTGTGAGCTGTGATTGACACTCCATCAGACGCTCCTCTGGCTGTGATTGGTTGTTTTGTCTTGTCCCGAAATGTTCTTTCCAGATTGCAATACAGGCAGTAGGCGGGACCAATTAAAGCAGTTTTTTTCACAGGTTACATATCACATGTACTGCTGTCTGGGCATAGGGACAGTTTTAGCCAATATGACAAAAAAGTGATTTTTAAAAACTTACAGACTTCAGCTTTAACTCAACCTGCTGCTGTAAAGCAGGATTCTCCACCATGAACATAAAAAAAATTATATCGATCCAGGCTCGCAATGATTGTTGTTATGTGCTTGAGAATGGCTTTGTCGGCATTCAAACCCAGTTTTAAAGCCTTGCAGGTCAGCCTGAAGCCCACTGCTCTCATTAAGCCATAAAAAAGAAAAAACAAAACAGACAGTTTTATATACACGTGTTTTATAGAAATGTGAATTAGGAAATTGTCCATTTTAAACTGAATGATTGTTGTTCTCTACTTAAAAAAACACTTAAGATTTTAAAATGCAAAAAAAAATTTATATTTTTTTATTTAAAAATTCAATCTATAACATGGATGCATAAACACCTCATTTTATTTCAGTGTTAAATTTTGCTTAAAGTCCAAGATTATAATTAAAAATGTCTCTGGACCTATACTGGTTGTTGATTTTCTTTATTCGGATTTTCTTTATTTTGCAAGGCAGTAAGATCCAGTGACTGGTGTGATATGAAAAAAAAGTGTTTCCATTGCGGTTTTGTGAAAATATAAGAATATGACTGGCTATCAATACAACCACAAAAAGAGAAAGTTTAATTGAAAATAGTGATTTCCTTTAAAAGATTGTTTTGTGTTTCCATTTAACAAATTTATTTTTGTAATTGCACATTTAAGAATTTGATGGCTAAATGCACCTAATGGCTCTTATCTGGTATGGATGGATCCTGAGAGTTTAGATATAGCCATTTATCCCTTCCTAGACTGATAGATAACAATGAGGTTGTTTTGTATTGGTTTTTGAATTTCTACAGATCGAGCAAGGCTTGTCTTTTTGAAATTGTTTTACCTAGTTCATGTAGTCAGAAAGGTTCTTTTTTAAGTGGTCAAGAATCTTTTCAAATATGGTGGCCTATATTTCAAAGTAGACTCACCAGAAATAGGATTGATACAGGACGACATGCAGCAGTGGTCAAAGCACCGGGCACAGTTGCATCAAGGGTTCCTTGCTTTGTTCCTTCTTTACTGTGGCCCTTAAGTTGTTTTTTTCTTCTATGGGTCTGGCAGTAACCTGGCCTGGAAGCGGCTTGTTAAATTTTATCTTTAGCAATATGTTTTTCAGCGCCATATGAAGACCCCTCGCTTCTTCACCTGGGGCTATGTAAAAAACCAAAGGGTTTGATTACTTTTTGACATGATGATTTGGAAGGTTTTTATTTGCCTTAGGATTTTAACACTTGACACTTTTAAATATGACAAAAAAGCAAACAGAATAAAATAATTGGATATATTGAAACTGAATTTCTCCATTTAGTTATGGTTTCATGAATCCAGCGGTGAAAACAGCTCAAGCAGTAAAAATAACATTTCCATTTATTCAGTTTTATTCTTATCTCCTTTTTTCTCATTAGGCTGATAACAGTTGCCCATGCCTTTTATTATTTCCAGTTGATCAGTCATGCTGCTGGTTTGAAACCAACCAAACAGGAAATGTAAATCTCTCTTGACAATTGACTCAGATCTGTGTTAAAATCAACTCAAACCAACCCAAAATAAAACCATAATCACACAGTTCCTATTCTTTCATTTCCTGCTTCAAAGGCTGCTCTGCTTAATCTACGTTGTTGTTTTCCGAGCACACGGGTTTCAGGTAAGCCGCTCAATCGGTCTCCACGGAGAGATATCGCGGGCATACAGGGATCACCTGGACACAGCTGAGCTGCAGGGACATAGTGAGCATGAAACATGCAGGTTAGTCCAGTCAACACCTTTTTCTGCTTGTTTCACTTTTTTTTCTGCTGATGGGAAGGAGCAGATGATGAGAGGAGCGAATCTCGATTTTTCAGGGCAGAGAAAATATTTGTCAAACCAGGATAGGAGAGACTAAAGAAAAGAAGATCTGTAATATCTCAGATTGGTATAAAAAAATTCCTAATAGCTATTTTAAACACAGTATGCAGTCGGAGGAGCAAATATATGTATGTTAAGCTGAGACTTCCCTGAATTTCCGTTTCTCATTTAGTTAGTGATATCCCTTCTCTTCCCACTTCTTTAGGTGTGATTCTCCGCTTCCCTTTTTGGTGATGCTCCTTTCCTGAGACAAATAGACTGAAACTAACATTTAAATAAAACTCAATAGATGGGTAAAACAAAAAAACACCACTTAAAAAAACAGAACTGGATAAGTAGAAAAAAAAAGGATCACGAGCATTGATTGACTGAGTGAAACATAAACCTTAAATATACCATAAATAATAAAGTAGAAATCAAGATTAAAATCCAAGTAGCAAACAAAAGCACAAAGGAAAAACATATATGAACATTTTTAGGAACAAGCTTTACAAAAATATAGCAAGATGGAAAGAGATGAACAAACACAAGCAGAAGCTTCCGAAGACAAAATGTACAATGTGCCAACTTCTGACCTCATTAAAAATACAACTGAGAACATTCCAGAAGGAAAGAGCCAACTTCCAACAAAAACACAACCACAAAGACTGAGAAACAGACTGAGTAGAAGGACTTTTTAAACTGCTTATTCCCAAAGCTTCAACACTCAAACCCTGTTGGTAGAACTGTTGTGTGTGGGATGTAGAGTCATGTAGAAGTACAAAATGCAAACTAATACCACCTACTCCAAACTAGGAAGGATGCAGAGCTGTAAATACCTCGGCTCAAAACAGATTTTATTTCGAACCAGAGTCGTTGAAATAGTTCAGAATTTCAAGTAAATTTAAATGTTTAAAATATCTAACTTTGAATGTAAATGCTGTGTTAATGAAGAGAGAAACTGCAGCCAAATCAAGTAACTGATCATTGCTCATTAAGATTCATCTCTACAATAAGTTGTTTCTCTGCTTTAAATAATACAGTTTCTGTCATACAGTTTCTTTTTTTTTTTTCCTCTTGCAAGATTGATTATCCCTTAATTTAACCCAGGTAATAATCTAAAGACGTTTCCACTTTGTGATATAAAAAATCTGATCATAATTGTTTATGAACCATCCATCTGTCCACCTCCTTTGCCAGAAGAGGGTTTTGTCTATTTGGAGAGCAAAGCCAGGTCGATTTCAGCAGCTGTCTGCCAAGATTTTTCACTCAGATAAACTGAGAGAAAGGTTTGGATTGAAACATTATGAATAGAAACATGACTGCTTCCTATAGTGAACTGGTTGCTTTGGCGATAAAACAGCTTAGTTTTTGACCAGTTTGGGGAAGATTTTGTGTTTTGATGGAGCTATGACAAACGATAGATGAGTTGGAAGATTCCAGATTCGTTGTTATGAAGAATGAAAACATCTCCCATCAATTTCTCCTTTTAGATTGCAGCCATGTTAGAAGTTAGAACGAGCCCATAAAATCTTTCCTTTGGGTTTCTGAGGACTCCTGCAAAAATCCTTAGTCTTGTAATATGCAGCTATTGTTGTAGCAGACTTTTGTTTATTTTCTGTGTTTTAACCAGTTTGATCAGTTGTCCTTTGAATGCTTCTGAGTTCAAATTTCCATTTGATAAACTATTCATTAATGATTAACCCAACTGCTCATTATGTGAACATTGTTTTGAATATTTATTTTTTCAGTAACTAGTAGTGGCTAAATATCAGTTAATTGATAATAAATGACAATCTTAATTGATAAGGTTATTGCTTCCTATTGATTCTCATGTAATAATTAATTCAAGTATTAATTCAAAATAAATGTTAATGCTTAAAAAATATAGAAATATAGTGATTCCTAGTTTAGTAATTAAAAGAGTCATTCAATAGAAAGAATAATTTATCCTTATGGCAGGTATTTTGAGATTAGTTAATTTCTGATCAATGAAACAATTAATTGTAGCTCCCTAATAATGCATCATGTAACTCTGGAAATATAAATTTGTTATGATATTGAGGTGTTTGCCATTGTAGCTCTGGAAGAAAAATTAAATGCTGCTTCTCTCACCGCTGTATTAACTACAATTTACAATTTATTGATCAATTCATTTCTAATTTATTTGAAATTTTGATACATATAAATAATCTCACTGTGAAATACATACAATCTGGCAAGAAAAAAATTATTCCTGTCATAAAATGGGCATTTCTGTTATGAAAAAAAAAGATAATAGAGAAAAAAAGCAAACAATAAGAGCAAGTTGTGACCCAGCTAGTTTTAGAAGTTAAGAGTTGAAGCTAAATCAATATTAAAACCGCTGACATTCAAGTCATCCAGGTGCATGTAATAAAAAAAGGGTTTATGGATATCAGATTTCCAGTTACTTATCTTAAAAAGCAAACCATGTCGCAGGGTGAGTAACTGTCAAACGAACACAAAGATCAGCAGCAGGGTGTTTTTCACCACACAGAAATTACATGTTGAATGTCAGCAGGAAATGATCACAGTTCATTATGGTTGTGTTGTGCTTAATGGAGGTATCTCTGTCATACCGTGGCATTCCCTGTTACGATTTATGACCTGTCATGGCTAAATGGGCCGTTTATGGGAACTAAGCTATCATTAGTGTAATTCCTCTGTATTAGCTTTATACATATAAAGCTCTAATGTGAGAAGTAGTGTTCAGTCAAAAAGATTGTTTCCAATATGCTGCCAGCGAAATTCATACCCGCATGTTGCTATCCTATCTTCTCAACATAAAGGTGATTCACATCAGGCCACTGCAGCATCACTTAGGACTCTCCATGAGTGCTTGTGTGAAACCTAGATTCATGTTACCATCTTGATTGTCCAGGCTGGTCCAGTACTGGTACCAGACACACAGCAGCTCAAAACATCATGAATCAGATCACAGCAGGAGATCAATAACAACACTTTATCTTAGAGCCAGGGGAGATCAGAGGTCTGTACCATGAAGCAGGATTAGTGGGTTAACGATACATCTTCAGGTTCAACCCTGACTTTCCAGTAACTCAAAGCTGGATTCATTCTTAGAGAAGATAATCACCAAGGTAATGTACTATATATACTAGGCCAGCTTTCAGGATTGATTTGAATCCCTGTAAACAATCAAGCCAGCAGCCAATCAGCTGTTAGGGAAACAATGATGTGCCCTTTCACTGAACACTCAATTTAATTAGGAGCAAAAATAAATTAGACAAAATGATAAAAAAAAAAAAAAAAAAAAAAATTGAAAACCAAAAAGCAGTAAAAAAAAATTCAATGTATTTTTATTTTCCATCTCTTGAACCGAAAATACTTCAGACATAAGTGTCTCTGTGTATGCTTCAGACTGATCTACACATTTGCAAATCTTGCTACAGATTTGTAAATCTCAGTACACTTTTGTAGATTGAAAACAGATTTGTGGATTTTTTACACATTTCAAACCGGATTACACACAGTAGTTTTACACATTTTCAGATTGTTTTAGACACACAAATCTCCTCACACTTTTACAGTCTCATTTACACATTTTCAAATCCCACTGCACACACACAAGATACAGATACACAATTCTCCACACACATTTGCAAATAATAAAACAACAATTTTGGCCCCATACAGGACACACTGGAGGGACTATGCACCTCCCCACCAGCTCTGTTGGTGTCTGCAGAGAAGGAATTATGGGAGTTTCTTCTGATACTGCTAACCCTGCCACCCGGTCCCAGATGACGGAGAGGATGAGTACCTGTTGGAGTCTATGGGCCGCATCTATCAAAGGTTTGCGTCTATAAAAACGTGAGCTATTTCACTGCGCACGCTAAAAAATGTACAAACTGATCTATCAACAGCGTGCTAAAAGGATTTGGTCTTTAAAACGTGCTAAATAGCGCCTCTTATCCATTTAGTACTTTTTCTGCAATGAATATGCAATATGGGGCGTTTACACGCAAAAGTGCGTCTTGTGGGAGGAGAACATGTAAATATATTAATTTAGCACTCGCAAAGTGATTTATTAAACCTGAAAGCAATTTTGCTAACGGTATCTGACTCTATATTTAACACGTTTCAAAAGAAGGTGCAAATGGTCTGTATGCGTAATTGCGCTTACATGGCAGCGGTTATTGTCGCAAGAAGGAGACATCGAAATGAAGCAAAGAGATGCAGAGAACGCATTTTTTCACTCCGTGCGAATATTTTTGGAATGAACGAGGAAACGATCATCAAAACATATCGTTTATCCAGCATTGCCATTTTGGAGCTGTTGGGGAAACTCCGAATGGATTTGGAGCCAGCCACAAGGAGGACCCACGCAATACCTGATATCACAAAACTCCTTGCAACATTGCACTTTTTTGCATCTGGGATCTCCCAATCTCGTTTTTCAGAAGTGCTGTCCGACGTTCTAAATGCCCTGACGCCCTACCGGAGAACTCCGACCTCCCTCCTTGCGCCTGTGGAGCAACATGCCAATGCTGCGGGGATGCGTACGCGCAGTAATCTTATCCACAGTCACTTCTTGTGAGCCATTTGGTATGTGCATTTTTCTACAGGCCAATACAAAACACCTGTTTTTTTTGTTTTTTTTTACTGCAGTGAAGTAGAAATTCAGCCACATACCACCTTAGGGAATAAAGGTTGCCAAAGTTTATATATATATATATTTATTTATTTTTGGAGGGGGTGGGGGTGTTACTGTAAGATAAAAATTTCTTAATGCACTAGTTTGTACAAACTACAAACTACTTTGCCGCAAACCACAAAACGCGCAAAACCATCATTTAAAAAGGGCGTCTCCAACAGTTTTGCACCTGCCACCAGTTACGCAATCGCTCTTGTTAAATCACCCGCAAACCATGGTTCAGCCCCTCGCGCAAAATTCCAGTTTGCGAGCGCAAATTACTGCACGCAAAATTGGATCTTGATAAATCCGGCCCTATGTGTTACAGCCAGTGTCCGATGAATATAATCTCTGCTGCAAGGATGGCATATATCTAGCTTTTGCTATCAAAACCATTCTACATAATTTCTGACACTTTATTTCTAAATTTGAAAGCTACTAGCCAACACAACATGAAACCAACAAAAAGACAAAGTCAGATTGATGCTAAAAACTTTACAGTTAACTGATGTTAGCTTTTCATGTTGCATCAACCTCTTGCTTATCCAACGTTGCAACCCGTATCCAACCAAAAACCTATGTTAATACAACGCAGTGTATTTCAGTGTGTGAGAGCATAGAGCAAAGTACGTTCCCACGACAGGGAATGCAATTCTCGGCAGGCATGCACATCTCGGTATAGCACCTGACTACATGTATATTCCAGGTCCTAGAATGGTGTGTTGGCTGTTCGACCCAAAGGAGTGAGTCATGTCCACCGTCGGGTGAATTTGAGCAGCTCGGGAAAAATGTAGTCTGTTGAGCTGTCACTCAAGTGTCCAGTGCCCTGATGTAATTGATGAATGAATGCATCAACAGCAGAAGGATGTTTATGTCATCGCAGGTGAGTGGATGTTGATACCTAGACTTCTGTGAAATTTCATATTCATTGCATTATGAACATCAGACTATTAAATACATGTTGGCCAAAAATATACAAATACATATATGTTTTTTCTTGTTTGATATAACAGTATAAATGGAAAGGTAGGAATGCTAGTTGAAAAAAAAGAGGGGAAACAAATTCTGTCACAGCTCAAAAATTAGGATGATTTCATTTGAACTGATCACTTCTTGTATTAATATGATGCAATCATGGCATCAGCTTCTAGCTTCATAGTAGCCCATACATTATTGAATCAAAAAGTCCAACTAACCATATGAAATCATGTTTTGTGGGGGGTTTTCTGCATCCATGTCCTATTCACTCCTGAGGGGGTTACATCTGGGGTTGAGATTTGATTAATTTGTAGTACAGTAATTAGGATGCATGGCTCTGTTAGATGACAATATGTACATAATTTATGCATTTACGCAGTCAGCAATTCTTTGCCATGCGACCCTGTTTGATTTTTTTATATTAAGGATACTTGTTTATCCTCTCCATATTTCTGTAAGATGTGTTTTGTTCCTCTCAGGAGAAATATGGTACTCATCTTTCTGCACTCATTATTATGAATGGTCTGCTACCTTAAACCCGCCAATCTATACGTACATCAAGCTGGATTAAGTTAGTGAGTTGATATTCAGCTCCGAGGTAATCCTGATCATGGTTGTCATTGTTTTGAATTGGAAGAAATCCCGCTATGTTGGGCTCGCCTTGTGGTACGGGCCTCTGCTGTATTCTGCAGTTGAAAATAGCAACACTGAGGAACAAAGATATGAACACTTGATTGTTTTTTTTAGTTCACTCCTGTTTTTAGAGTACAAAACCAAGCTCATTATTGCTCCCAACGTGTCGATATGAAACTAAATGACTGAGTGAAATCCAACAGTACAACTGAGCAGAAATGTCTATGAATATGCAAATGTGCTTCTCTGCAAGATCCGAGCTGCTCGCTCAGCTTTAAAACAGGACTTTCTGTAAAAAAAAAAAGAGAAAAAATGCTGAAGCAAAACTTCTCCATATCTCAGTCAAGAGAGCACATGGTACTATATCTAGATTATAAAGATTAGCTAGAGCTTTCGGCTTGATCTCTTGGAGGAATTGATGGAAGGAAATGTAAAAATGATCTGTGTCTTTTCAAAAGACTTGTTCTCTTGAAATACAATTAAAATGTTCATCTTGTTTGGTAAATGAAGATAAGCCTATGTGACTCATTAGAAGGTTGATTAAATGGAACCCCTCTGTGCTGCATTCTGGGAGCCTTTGTGAGAATTTAGCTGATTAAACTTATTGTGTGGCTTGATATAGTGTGGCCTCCAGCTGTTTAAAGTGGCAGCAGCAACCACTGGATGCAAAACAAATGGCAAATTAAGCTGTCAGAGAGGCACATTTACATGCATGCATTTAAGATAAACAATTAACTGCGACCTACATTTTTGAAACTAAAACTATGATGTATTTTGAGTAGGAAATAAGCTAAAGTTATTTGTTGGATCTTACTACATTTCAGCAAAATGTATCATCTAATAAAAGCTAATCACTCTATACCTACATGTTGAATATCAGGCTACATTAATCTCTCATGGCAGCACAGAGTAAGGTGATAACTATTTAAATAGTTTAAAAAACTTTCAAGCAATGCATCTGCATTGTTAAAGCTAGTCAGGGCTCCAGGACCAGCAAGGCAAAAACAAAAACAAAAAACACACCATATTGTTGACACTCATGTTGACACTGTTCAAATTAAAGTTACTTATGTCAATTCTACAGTTCTATTTTTTGTTTCTTTTTCTTGAATCATATTTTTAGGTAATTTGAGAATATCAGTTGGACTATAGTTGGCCGGTCAGTGCATATCCCTCGTATGTCCATGTTCAGTTTTTGTTTATATTCTTGCCGATATACTGTACATTGGCTATCAGCCAATATCTGATAACGGCCTAAATATCAGATATCTGTTTTTTTAAAGGCCCCAAGATCGACATCGGTATCTGCCTTCAAAATCTTATATCAGTCAGGCTCTACTACACAGATAGACACAACTGATGGTAAGTCTTTTTAATGAGATAAAAACAATGATCACAGAAATAACTTGAATCTGATAAATTAAAAATGGTTTGAAAAACATTACCATTCAACTATGCTTCAACAGAATGATTTTAGAAAATTACCTCATGAAACAGTCTGGGACAATTCAGTTTAATGCACTTATGCCAACTTAGATCTTTTTAGAGCCCTCTAGTGACTTTTTTCCCCCAATAAAGTTACACACCACAAATTAGGTGACTTCTTTCTGTTTCTACAGACTTTGGCACAAGTTGCTCTAAACTTGATGATCTTCCTCAGCAAGTAGTGAAGGAGCGAGCCTCTCTCTCGCCCAAAGCACTGATAGGGATTCAAGCGCAGCTCTGCAGCCAAAGCCTGCAGGAAGAGACAAACATGGTTCTACTGTGTTGCCCCTATTGAATTGAATTAAACATGTTCAAAGCTTCCACTAACCCTACTTAAACTAAACTGTAAGATGTAAACATATACATTTTTTCTTTAAAAACACTGCAATAACACATGTCCCCCATGCATTTAATACATGCACAGCCTCATCTACTGTGTGCTTCGGCTGTTTTTAAGTTGAGTTTGATACGTAATAGTGATATATGTAGTTTTGGTTCAGGTAAAATATTATTGAATGCTTAATATAATTACTTCACAGAGTTCATCTTTTGGTTTAAACATATCTAGAGTGTTTTATAATAAATTTCTGTCTTGTCGATAATGACATTTCTGTCTTGGCTAGATCAAAGTATTACCAAACAAGCATTTTTTTTTTTTTACGGTTTAAGGCATAAAATAACAAAAGACTTAGATTTTAAAACAGGATTTAAAAAAAAAAAACTAAGAAATTTTATAAATGTAGGGACAATATTGTCTGATAAAAAGTACATTTATATATATGTTTAAGCCAGAATGATTTGACATGTAAATATGATTTCCCTACGACTTTAAAAATACTAAGACATCCAGAAAATATTGAAATATTCTGCTATCTTAGTACATGAAGGCAACCCTGTGAATTTTGGTTACTATTCCAAAGCTAAATATCAAAATAGCATGTTTTTATTGAAGACTGTAAAGAATAACAGTTGTTATCTGGACTCACACAAGCTCTCTATACTTGTCCTATTGGATCTAAGTGTTGTTTTTTTGTTCGAGGGAGGTGTTAAAGTCCGATCTGCAAAGTCTGGTGGAACTTTCAGATGTCCTCCTCGTCCGACACACTTTAATCAAATGTATGCTGTATGCAGAATAAATGAACTGAATATCCACAAATAAAAATGCTGCTCTAGAAAAACTGGTGGAAAGTGAAACTCTGTGGCTTGTGGTAAGACTCTCAATGAGGCCTGAGTAGACAGTAATATCAGTTTGATCTAGTTCTCTGCAAAGCCATTACCTATCTATTAGATTACTATCTGTGAGACAAAATCAAAGGTATCCAGTCATCGAGGGAGTCCATGATACAATGGTTGATGTTGCTCTGACTATTAATATTTTGATTTGACTGTTATTTCAAATAAGAACCATGTTGGCCCCTGGCTAATATGACAGATGTAGATGTTTTGTTCCAATTACCGTAAAGCTATGAAAGCTAACACAGAGAAATCTAGTCTCCCCACTTAGCCACAGGTGGCTGCAATTCCTTAATTTATTTCCACTCACGAAACTTTACGCCCCTACATTAAGATGGAAATGGTCATTAACCGCCATTTGAAACAGCACACATCCCCAATTAGATGCCTCTCCAGCTAATTCCCACTTCTTTAACAGGCAGAAGACCACTTCATTAACACCCAGGATCTCACATCTGTCAAAACGCTGCCTCAGACCCCCGGTGTTGGCTGCAAAGCAACAGATGCCGCTCCAGCTGTGTTCCTTGCAAGTCACCGAAGCCTGAAATGGAGCTTCTTGGAAGTGGGTGTCTTTGACCACCTAAGTTAATGAAAAGTCATGATCCTGAGCTCTGTTCACTACTTCACTGACAGCAGCTTTAACCATAACAAACTAATATAATATACTATTTTCCATGCTTTGAACAAATATGCCTTCACAGTGAATAGGATAAGAGCTTCAATTTGTGGAAGAACTTTTAAATGACAGTTAAAATGCAAGCACCATGCTGAGAGCAGTTTAGTGCAGTCAAAGACCCGTTTTCTTACTTTTCACAACATCCCTTTACTCAAATAAGTCAGGAGAACGAACTGAAGTTATGTCAGCACAAATCAAATGGTGGAATGTAGTGATGGAGCAGCCATGGGGGGATTAAAAAAAAAAAGCCAGACAACACCTACAGCGCATCAAGCAGGCTTAGAAAAGTGGCAATGGAAAGCAGTGGCAAATAACAGAGCATTCAGTAAAGCAGGTTTTAGAGACACGCTGGGGTTTGGTGCTGCAATCAGGTGTCTTTCTTTGTGATATTTTTCAGAAGACATCACACATAAAAAAGGGAAGATAACTGCTTTGCAAAGTTCCCTCCAAAAGGCTCTTTTTCAAGAACGCTGCAGATAAAAGATTTGCCCTTAAACAAAGATAAAGTACCACCTAAAAATAAATACATTGGAAAAGTCTTGGTTTAAGTTTTTTACATTCTGATGCTGCCTAGAACAAATTCTTTGCACGATTGACATCATTACTCAGGGATGATCATTTGCAGTGATTGCAATCTGTGCTGTGGATTGATAGCAATAGCACAACCCTGCCCTGAGATATTGTTAACATCTGCTGAAGACCTGTGTGCAATATGGAGAAACTGAAATCCTCATAATAAAAGTCAGCCATTGTGGGAGGGTGTATTCTCACAATGAAAATGAATCATCCTTGAACCTTCAATTTCCTCTTACCAATAAGCCCTCCCTTCGTCCTTTTCAGACTCATTAGGAGTCAATTTTTGTCTAATTTTATGGTCCACTTGATGTATAGCAACAGCAGGCCACAATTTTCCAGCTGCTGGCAAGCTGGATAACAGACTTGTAAACAAAAAGTCAAATCGCTCTCTAGAATATCCTGATTATCTTCCTGCCAGGCGACAATAGGCTAGAAATGCATTACATCCATCTCAAGGAGGAGCTGTGGACAGTTTAGGTTATGGCTTTGATTCTATCAGTGTGTGGGAGCGAACAAATGTTCAACATTTGGAAAGACATTAGAGGAGATGGTGTGTAAACCACCAGACTAATCTGTGCATAGGTTAGCAATGGGTTGAAATAACAAAAGCATGTCTAGCTCCAATTACAACTTTTATATTTCCATATTAATGTATGTTAACTATATGTGTGCTTGTCTATGTTTAGCACCTCAGCACTGAACCAAATTCCTTGTATGTGTCAAAACATTACTGGGCAGAAAACGCTTTTTTAATTATGAAATGTTTTAATTCTACATCCTTAGTTCATTTTTATCTAATTTTATTCATAGTCAACACTTTCAAATAATACCATATTATATTTAAGCTTTTTATTTACAAAACATGCTATGTTAAATGCTACAAAGGGGACCACTGACACATAGCATTGTGTTGTTTTCCATAAGAGCTTGTATTTCTCGTTCATTTTTTTGCAAAATAGCCTCTTACAAATATATAATTTTGTAGTTTGACCACAGATTTTGAAGTGTGGGCTAGAGTTTTACCAGGTGACTTTAACACAGAGATTTTAATGCTATTGTAACTCTTGCTAATTTTTTTCTGTGTTGTCTTGCTGAAAGATAAACCCTGGTTTTTATGATGCTTTTTACTTACTAAGGTTTTCTAACAAACCCATAAGGCATTCACAGAACTGTCAATATATTTGCATCGATGTAGACTGTGTCATCCTCTGGAGGAGAGCTGGGGTCATTGACTTATATTTTTGCATACTGCAGTTATTTCAAAATCCCAAAACCAATTATGGTCTGATTATTATAAATAGCTTAAAGACTCATTGAATTCTGTGGTTTGAATGTGACAAAATGTGAAAATATTGCAAGATTCACATACTTGGGAAGAAACTATATTACAAAGCAAATTCGCTATGGGTGGTTACAGTAAGTTAAAATTACCCTAATTATTCCCTTTTTTTGCAACATCTGGTTAACACAGAAAAGCACATTTAGCAGTGTAGAAAATATAAAATAATTATAATTCAGTCAGCATTCATTCATGTTGTCAAATGTTGACAGGATAGCGTCAGTAGTGGTTAATGTTTATCATGATGTCAATTTAATTTTGATAACCTTTGCAAATGTTACATTATTGACACATCAGTTGAATATCATATATGAACAGTACTATATATATATATATATATATATACACTATATTGCCAAAAGTATTTGCTCACCCATCCAAATTATTGGAATCAGGTGTTCCAATCACTTCCATGGCCACAGGTGTATAAATTCAAGCACCTAGGCATGCAGACTGTTTTTACAAACATTTGTGAAAGAATGGGTCGCTCTCAGGAGCTCAGTGAATTCCAGCGTGGAACTGTGATAGGATGCCACCTGTGCAACAAATCCAGTCGTGAAATTTCCTCGCTCCTAAATATTCCACAGTCAACTGTCAGCTGTATTATAAGAAAATGGAAGTGTTTGGGAACGACAGCAACTCAGCCACGAAGTGGTAGGCCACGTAAACTGACGGAGCGGGGTCAGCGGATGCTGACGCGCATAGTGCGAAGAGGTCGCCAACTTTCTGCAGAGTCAATCACTACAGACCTCCAAACTTCATGTGGCCTTCAGATTAGCTCAAGAACAGTGCGCAGAGAGCTTCATGGAATGGGTTTCCATGGTCGAGCAGCTGCATCCAAGCCATACATCACCAAGTGCAATGCAAAGCGTCGGATGCGGTGGTGTAAAGCACGCCGCCACTGGACTCTAGAGCAGTGGAGACGCGTTCTCTGGAGTGACGAATCGCGCTTCTCCATCTGGCAATCTGATGGACGGGTCTGGGTTTGGCGGTTGCCAGGAGAACGGTACTTGTCTGACTGCATTGTGCCAAGTGTAAAGTTTGGTGGAGGGGGGATTATGGTGTGAGGTTGTTTTTCAGGAGCTGGGCTTGGCCCCTTAGTTTCAGTGAAAGGAACTCTGAATGCTTCGGCATACCAAGACATTTTGGACAATTCCATGCTCCCAACTTTGTGGGAACAGTTTGGAGCTGGCCCCTTCCTCTTCCAACATGACTGTGCACCAGTGCACAAAGCAAGGTCCATAAAGACATGGATGACAGAGTCTGGTGTGGATGAACTTGACTGGCCTGCACAGAGTCCTGACCTCAACCCGATAGAACACCTTTGGGATGAATTAGAGCGGAGACTGAGAGCCAGGCCTTCTCGTCCAACATCAGTGTGCGACCTCACAAATGCGCTTCTGGAAGAATGGTCAAAAATTCCCATAAACACACTCCTAAACCTTGTGGACAGCCTTCCCAGAAGAGTTGAAGCTGTTCTAGCTGCAAAGGGTGGACCGACGTCATATTGAACCCTATGGATTAGGAACGGGATGTCACTTAAGCTCATATGTGAGTCAAGGCAGGTGAGCAAATACTTTTGGCAATATAGTGTATATATATATATATATATATATATATATATATATATATATATATATATATATATATATATATATTGTATTAATTCATTGTATTAATACATGGTATTATTCTATGCTGTGAATCCATGCGGAGATGGAGATCTTAAAGGCTTGTCATTTACATGACCAGCTGGTATTGCACACATTCTTCTGCTCCCAGTCTGAAACCATCTGTTTCTGCACTGGTACATGATTTACATGCTGGTAGATACCTGCTGTGGGAGGAATAATTACACGCTCTTCTTTCTCAATTTTCTAATAATACATCATAAAAAAAAAGTCTTAAGACTTCTTGAGTTTTCCAAGAATTACAATATCAGTAAAAAATATCTTTATCTACCAAAAGAGATAGAAGGCAAGCTGTTTTATTGTTTTACAACTGAAAATGCAAATCTTTCTAGTCTTTTACCTTATTTAAGTATTCATATTATTACCAAAGTTAGCAAATAATAATTGAGAAAAAGTACATTTTAAGATTACAATTAATAGCTTACACCTAAAGTGGCATACCAATTAATTTTGCTGCCCTCCTTCTGCTTAGTCAACCATTGAAAATGAATCTCATTACGTTTCACTTTTTTATTTGGAAATTGCATTAAATCCATTGACAAAACTCAACACATAAGGTTATCACTGAAATCAAGGAGAGATAAAAGCATCCTGCTGCTGGATGTGCTTTCACTCTTCAGCTTTTAAATTACTTCATGACTAATAGTAGTGTCGCTAACCCTGGTACCAAACTGCAAATGTGAAAGGGTTGCACTTTTCAATGCAAATACATTTTTTTGTTAATATTGTTTTCAAAAAAGGCAGTTTCTGTTATTTTCAGTAATCGGTTGAGTTTAGAATAACTTCTTGGAAATTTTATAAAACTTAAATAAATCAGAAATACAAGCTAAACCTGTATCAGCTCCATGTCTGCGTCAGGTTGAAATAATTGCGGAACATAAAATACTGACATCTGTTCCACAAAACCTGTCACTGGTCTGTGCCTCGGCAAATCTTTCACAAAGGTTATTTTATCATTTCATCATTTCAATCCGATTACCCATTGTATCTTACGTATTATAATTGCAGGGGACCACCAAAACCTGAAAAGGCACAATCTGAGCCTTAAAAGCACAGTTTGCACCAAGATTTACAAAATCCTCAGCATAAGACTCATACTAGAATAGATCAGCTAGAATATAAAGTTGGTTTCGTTGGGTAAAACAGCAGGATTTTATTTCTGGAGACAAAAATCTCAGGCTAACCTAAAAACTCCTTCCAGTATTTAGTTGTCAGAATTACTATCACACCATAAACCCTTCATAATTTAGGAATTAGTTATTCAGGTATATAATTAGAATTCAGATATTTGTATTTGACTGTTAATTTTCCCCCCATTACTTAGAAGATGAACTAGTGCTATCACTTCATGTTACATTGAGATTTCTAGTAAAGTTTATATCATTCATTTAAAGAATTGTCAATATGACTTAGATTTGATACATTTACATCTAAATTAAACTGATTATGAGCTCTTTTTGATTTTTCTAATAATTAGATTTTTTTTATCACAGTTGATTATCTTTATGTTGATTATGAATGAATACAATTCTGGCTAGCATTTACACTTCAGACAATTCCTTGTGTTTTTTATGTCAAAGCAATTATTCAATAAAGAGGATTAGGATTGTTGTTTTCTTCAGCTTATCAAGATGAATATAGTCCAACAAGACTTTGAATAAATTTGATAAATATTTTAGGTTATTTTTCCCAAGTAATCATGAAGAGGAATGAAAGGGTAAAATACACTTTGGTTGAATAAAAGTTTAATCTGATTCTGATTGATGTGAGAAAATATTTCAGCAACATAAAGCTGCAGAGGACAAAAATAAATGATGATGCTGAACTCCCTTTGAATTTTAGGACTGCCATGTAAAAACAATAGATTTTTACATCTCTAAAGATTTGAGAGATCCAACATTACTAAAAGACTTTTCAAGCAACTGAAACATTAAACACAATTCTGTGATGTGTATTGTTGTTCATTTTTTTTAAAAAGGACTCACCATAAGGTCCTGGTCCTGAAGAAACACTTGTCAACTCTACACAGAAAGGAAAACAATTATCAGTTATACTGTTCACTAAAGATATCCTACATTTCTCTCTAGATCTCTATTCATTTAGCTTTTATCTCACTTTCTGTAGGAACATTTCAGGGAAATGTTGCAGAGAAACCAAAAATTCCAGAACTCTACATGTGGATTATACATCTTTTAAATAATATGTATAATACAAATGCAAGCATTTGGGTATAAGTGCTCATCTCCCACACAGTTTTGCATAAAACATGATCATTTTAAAGCCACCTTTTTTTCCCTGTTAAATTGCACTACATGCTGGACACTATGAACGTGACTCGAAGCCAAACGAATATGCTTTCCATCTATCCTACTTCCTACCCCCACCACTCCTTTGACTGCCAGCTAGGAGAGTGAGAGATTGTTTCAGACATGGGAAGTGGTGCCTGGCAGCTGTAGGCAGGCAGACTGCTGGAGTGTAGATATGATTAAAAGGGAGCAAGAACAGCAGTTTTCATCAGAATATCATCAAGATTAGACTAAAAGCAGAGCATGCAGGAAGAAGTAATCTAACTCTGAAAAATAATGTGACCGATATGCAGGAATTAATTGCAAAGAAAAAAAAGCTAATGCGCTGCTTTCACGTGGTCATACTGATATATAAAATGTAGAAAAGTAATAATAAAAACCAAAGAGGTAAGTCAAGTCAGTTGGAGATAAAACTGTGTCATACAGAGTACAGTGTGGCTATTTTTTTTTAACCACAAATGCTTAAGTCTGCATTTTAAAGGGTTGGAAATATTTCTTCTTCTGGTAGAACTGATCTTTTAAAGCGTACAAAAACAGATACTGGCTGTGAATAATTAATCTACTGATAATCACTGTCATCCTCCCCAGGGGTACCTAACTCAAATAATTACAAAGCACATGCAGCATCAACGCTCAAAGAGGCACACGCACCATTTATTGACAAAGAAGTAAAATGAAAATACCATCTGGCTAATTAGAACTATTTTCCTGACTATCTTGTTGCAGTAGATGAAAAGACAGAATGCAACTATTGGTGAATGACATTTAAAAATGGACAGTTTTTATAGAATACAAGACATAGAATACATGTTACACACGCGTACAAGTCATTGTTTCAAGCTATGAATGTTACATTTATTTCCTTAAATAATTAATCATTATTAATAGTATTTTACTAAAAATTAATTCCAAAGTCACTTCAACAGATTCTATATTTCTATGTTTGATTTGCTCAGGTTTCAGGATTATGGATCAGAAAATATAGAATGGCCTTCAAAAAAATCTAGGAAGACACATGTCAACAGAATCTCAAATTTTTGTGCTTACAAATTTTTAACTTGTAAATCTATATATATATATATATATATATATATATATATATATATATATATATATATATATATATATATATATATATATATATATATATATATATATATATAGGTTTAGCTATTGTCTCCTATGACAAGTTACAATAAAAAGGTATTATGTACGCATTTTGTCATTAAAATCACCTTGAGATGTTTGTCTTTGTCTTTTTTAATCTTAACCGGTAACCTGTATGGATTATATTTAAAACATCAAGCCTGACACTTTAAGTCTTATCAGGTGTCACCTGCAGTTTGCAAATCATAGAAGTGTTAGATTTAACTCTGCTTGGATAATATGGCTGTGGCATCAACTTCTAAACTGACATGTTCACTGGGTTTCCTCCTCATTCATCTTTCTACATTTGCATTAGGATTGGTTTTCAGATTCCTATTCCGCTGGTACCCAGTATGGTCATACTCAAATTCTTTAGGTTGAGTGTCCTGCAATTTTTAGATGCATCCCTTTTCTTACGCACTTAAATCCAATTGCCAGACAGCCTCACCAGATTTCAGTCAAGCTCTACAGAGCCCTGTTAATAAGCCATATTTGTTTTGCATTGTTAAAGCGCATCTTAAAGTTGCGGGACGCCAGCCTTTGAGGACACGAGTTTGAAATTGCTGCACTAAGAACTTATTAGTGCTAAATAAGCTTGATTTATCAAAGTCCCTCTCAGCTGAGCTTGTTTCATTGTATAAGGAGCTGTTACTTGCTTTTTTGGACAATTTCTGCTGGATTCAGGTCCTGATCGGCAGGGCTAATCTGCCCAACAGGGAGCACCTGTCAGACACCCTTAGGAGTGTAGCTGATAGACGTGATTACCCTGTGGCTTTTTCAACTTCTGCTTGTCTTAAATGTGTTTAGGATTGTCAGTGATTGTCAGTTTACGTTAAAGAGGACTAAATAGGCACCCGATTCTGCATATCAAACAATATTGCAGTTCAGCTATACTTTATAAATAAATGCTGAGCATTTACTGCTATGTGTTGCACAACAAAACAGTTAGCAAGGACAAGGACAGTGTAATATTTTTTGTTAGGAATTTGCTACAAATCATTTTTATTTTGTTGTTTCTTTACATGTTGTCAAATCTGTGCCTGTGCTTTAATGATTGAAGACAGCAACTAAACTTTGGAAGAAGGTGGAAGTTCAATGAATTGGAACATTAAAACATTTCCCTAATTTGCTTTAAGGTGAATACCTATAAGTATATAATTCAGATTCTCACAATGTATTTTTCAACTCTCTTTATGAGCGAAACTCACTAGAATTCAGTTGTTTTGTATACATTAAAAAACAATCATAGAAAATCCTCTGTGGGCTTCAGTCTCTAGGAGTCAGAGCTCCTATCACATCAACTACATCACCCTGGAGTAACATAGAGGTAATCAGATTCTGGACCAGCGGAGGTGCTAAGAAATCTCTGGTGGCCTTTTGTTTGCACATTTTTCTTCTATACTGTATAACCTTCCATTAAATTTCTATTGAAAAAGCTGTGTGTGAATAACTAGCTTCTTAAATGTAACATTTGAAACATGTCATTTTGATCAAAATATGGGCTTTAAATTTTAAATGAAATTCGATAAATATAGCAACTTTTTGATCACATCAAAAAATGCATTCAACAGATTAGTTAACCTTCAGATGAAAGTACCACTGAATTGGGGCAGAACTGAACTCAGTAGTCGAGAGGCAGAACAGGTCAGGATAACAGGAACACTATGGTATGGTAAATCTTGCTTTCTGAGCGTGCCTTGTTCCTGTCTTCGCTCAGTGTATAAGAGGCAGAACAGGATCAGGATATCAGGAACACTATGGCACACTAGAAACCTTTTTCACTACTGGCCCTCTGGAACGAGAACATGAACTATGGCATCAGCAAAGATCTCCAACTCAATGATATGGCCTCGATAGCTGGGACTGAGCCGTAAATAAAGAAACAGAAGCAGGTGGATAAGATGAGTGGTACTTGGAAACCGGGCAGAGTTAGGCAAGTGAATGAAATGAGCAATTAGGCCAGCTCTCAGAGTCATGCTTATGACATGGGGATGTGGATACCAGAGATGGTATGTCATAGCTCTTTCTTTCAAGACCAAGTCCAAGTGCAGACTTCAAGACCAAGACTGAGGAAGAATGTTTAGAATTACAACAAATATAATTTTTTTTACATCAAAAAGCAAAAACTAATGGAATAATAGTTAATTCATCTACCAAAATTTCTTCTTGTTATTAAACTAATATTTGTCAAACATAAGCATTCCCTGAAATTAATTATTTGGTTTACATTGTGTAATAGGTATATTATAAATTATAGAAATATTTTATTTTAGAAAACTGAGAGTAATCACCTTTTTCATATTTCAAAATAAAAGTTCTGAGTCAAATTGTAGTAAAATTTCCACTATAGCTCAGTTACTGGTGGCAGTTTTTTTTTTTTTTAAATAATCAGATTACTTGGATCAGGAGTAAAACATGTTGGACTAGTTAACAAGAGGACTACATGCTTGGTTATTTTTGGGCTTTTAGCGTTATGTTTTGGGTTAATATTTTACCAAATTTGCAAAATCTCTAAAACAGTCTTGCATATTCCAGGACTCAAGGTGAAAATCAAAAAGCTGTATATCATTAATAACTATTTAAATAATAATATCTATAGTCTATGTATAGATAAACTTCTGAATAAGCATACACACATTGGTAAGTGGGAAAAAAATGTAGTTGAGATCCTTGTCCTTGTTTCAAAATATTTAATTGAATATCAGATAATGACATTACAGTAATTCTACAATTTGTCAAATATGCAACATGTTATTTTATTAAAGGTGACCAATGCACATCCTCTAAATACCATGATCTTATATGAGTCAGCTTTCTGCATGGCTTAAATCTATTTGATATGAAAACAAAGCCACCATGTCAGGGGTCTGTCGAGGGCTCTGTTACTTTGTTGTGCTTGTTGCACTTTGCTAGGAGTGGAAATATTAGTTTGCCAGTCAGCATTAGGCATGCTGCCTGTCCCCCCTGCTGACACAGACAGCACGCTGTTTTGATGTTAACAGCCAGGAGTGAGAAATAGGCCACAGCATATACAGCCACACCTCCATGCACTAATGGGTGAAATGAAACTCTTCCAGAATGTGACACAGCATGAAACATAACACAAAATTTGGCAACTACAATGAATATAGAAACAACTGTTTCTGTGCTGGTTAAAAACAGTAGCGCTCCAACTGCCAGTTGCTCTGCTAGTATCTACAGACTTAAATTGAAAAACTGAGCCAAAGTCCATCTATCTTTAATTCAAATCTGATCTGAGGTCAAAACTTGTTTTTATTCTCTTTTATATCCTTAATCTCTGGTATCAAGAGTAGACAACCAAGGAAAAGTTCAAACATTCAGTTCTGTAAATACAGAAAAAATGTGTGAAGTCGGTCAGAAAATGTCATTTTTTGTGTGTGTTCTTTCAGTTTATTCAACTCCACTAGGAAGCTACAGTGTAAACATTTATAGGTTGAAGTGAACCATAATTCCCTCAACTGCATTTCATTTTCTTGCAGCAATCACACTTTGGGTCATATTTAAACTAGGGTGAAAGCCTTCAAGGGAAAGAAGGTTTCTGGAAAGACATGCAGTCTGAATCTGAAGGAAACCCAATATCAATATGTCTCAGTTGTATTTATTTTTTAATATGTTTGTAGAGGAATGTATATTATATATATTGATTAAATAGTCACCACCAGGAAAAGACATTAAATGTTTCTCTCTAATGTAGCTTGAGAAGGAAATTACATGTAAAATCAATATCTTTAAAAATTCATATGAAAATATTTTATTGAAAAAATAATGCATCCACAGAACATCTAGCGTGAATCAGAATGAAGGAGAAAGAAAAAAATATAAATAAGAGTTCTATGTATTTTTATGTGTCAAAAATACCGTGAATTTACATAATAGCTTTGAGGGCTACGTACGTACATCACAACAGCATGCCAGTTGCTTCTGATATAAAAAGCCAAAATAACTCGGCTTGCATTCGATAAACATTGCTCAGCACTTGTAAGAGACATTGAGATAAACAAAAGACCAAAACAATAAAGCACACAGACTACACCCTGGCTCTCTACCTTTTGCTTTCCAATTATTGCATTAACAAAAACAATTGAAAGAATTGATTAGGAAAATTATTTTTAGTTGCAGTCATAATTTATACGTCTGGTCACAATCATCATTTTACATTAAGAGCAAAAAGAGGAGGCTTGCAAGGCTGACAACACCATCCCAGCTATGAATTATGGTAGTATCATGATCTTGGCATTGATGGCTGGCTTAATTGCTTGCTCCTTTCACCTGTCTAAATCTACCCGGTTGTTCATTACTGCTCATCTAATCCACCTGCTCCTGCTTCTATTTATACAGCTCAGTCCCTGCCACTGGGGCCAGATTATTGCTCATGTTCTAGTTCTCATTCTCGGGGGGCAGTGAAGAGAGGGTTTTTAGCCTTCCCTAGTGCTACTGATTTCCTGATCTGCATCTCATCCACTGAGCTTGCCTGTTCCCGTCTGAATGTTCTGCCTGAGCTGTCTTTTGACTCCTGGAAACCTGAAGCAGCCTGTTCCTGTTCTGATCTGTTTCTCTGACCTGGCTTGGACATTTGCATGTTCTCTGGGGCTGCAGCATCTGGGATGTTTTGGGTGGCGCCCATTGGCAGCTCACTGGCTGGATTCCATCTCGATCTCTGACGAGGGACTTAACTGTTAAACCAGGTTAAAGACAATATTCCTCCATTGGGTTGTCATTGTCACTAACCTGTGTTTCTCTTCAACTGGAGCTTCCAGTTATAGACGCCCCATCCGCAGTTACCACAGATCCACAGCCCACCATGTTTTAAAAAAAATAAATGAATGCTTTTAATTATCTCACCGTCTGTCTCGGCTTGAATACTGGGTCCTTCTGTCCTGTGTCATGAACGGTAGTTGTATGCTTGCTGCAAAAGAAAATGGGGCGTTTGACAAAATGGATGCAATCATGAGGAAAGATATAGCAAACATCACAAAACATTAGTCAAAAAGGTGACGCTTGGAGTAAAACAGGTCTTCTATGTGAGGCAAATTAAATTTCAAAGGTACTTATGGGGAACAAACCCAATATGTTGGGTTGTCCATTTTAAAGCCATCTCAGTCCCACAGAACAAAAACTCTTAGGGAGAGCCAAAAGAGGTTTGTGTATGCCAGTTCTATCAGCAGGTATAGGCAAACATTTAAGCAAACTACCCTAACCTGGCCAAAAAAAAGTCGCCACAGGGAGTTAACTAAGCAAATAGGGACAAACCTCAGACTTAATTATTATTGCATGGGTCATTATTTTTGGGATGGCAATAGGAAATGTAAGCCTAACTGGTTTAATGAGTTGCTTCTAATGTCTTAATCGTGTCGAATGACACACAACGCATTACAGTACTAAAAACCTGAAGCAGAGTGGGGACCAATCTTCTTTGAGGAAAAAGTGTTACTGGATAATCGGGATTGGTGGTAATCACTTAATCATTGTGTGAAATGAAATTAAGGAGTAGAATTCTGGGCTATGATTTATATATAGTGAAAGTAAGAGCATTTTAACATGCACAATACAAAGTGAACTCAAGGTAATGGGACTAAACAGTTGTGTAGCCTTAAAAAACTATTGGGTGAGGCTTCAATTTGCTATGGAGCAATAAGATTACAATGTGGAGCGATGGAAGAAGTATAAGTATACAAATATTCTAATGAATCCACAGTTACCTTATTTCAGAATGATCGCTTCATCGTGTTAAGAAAAAAAGGGATGCACTGATCATGCCAGATGCCCGCTGTATTAGTCTGTGCAGTCATATATGATCTGGAGTTGCTGCAGGTGGTTAGGTCAAGCTTTAGTAACACTACATGCTCAAAGAAAGAGGTCAGCTGACTACCTGAATACAGCAAATAACCAGGTTATTCCATCAGTGGATTTCTTTTCCCCTCTGATGGTATTGGCACAATTCAAGAGGACAAAGGCATGATTAAGTGGCCTTGAATAGCGAAAGAGGGATTAGGGAGCATAAGACATCTTTTAACATAAGACATCTTTTAACAAATGGATTGTCGACCAAAGAGTCCAGACCTTGACCCCATTGAGAATCTTTTGGATCTGCTGGAAAAGGCTTTGCACGGCATTTAGACTTAACCATCATCACATTAATATCTTTGTGAGAAATAATGGGTGGAATAAAATACTGATAACATTCAATAAAAAGAAATCTTGCACATTGCACAAACAGCGATGTCAGAGCGAATGTGTGCCAGAACCAGCAAAATATTAGAATGTTTTTTTAGATGAGTTCTTTTTTATTTGACCAGGCAGTGTATATGAGAAACTTTTGAAAGGATACCAAGAGTGTCTGTGTAAATTTTGAGCCATACTGTTCATGGCAACCAAAAAAGCTTTGGTTTGCATCTGTGTTGGAGTGTGCTAAGGAGGATGGACCACCATGCTAATTAAATACATCAGACCTCCAACCACAGTTTGCTGGCAAAGACTCCTGGATAGTTGTCGGAACATTTTCAGAAAAAACTGAGTGAAAATCTGACTGCCTCCAAATTTAAGCATGACACCTACAGTGTTTCCTCAATACACCTACTTTTCACTGCAGTTAAATAAATGTCTTTTCACTGGAGATTAATGACTGCAGTTTGTAGTTATTTTCATAATGCATTCTTGAAACTGCATGAATCAATGACTGCCTTTTGGTTATGCCTATTTTTTCCATTGTTCTGCAGTTTCTTCTGTCAGGGCAGTTTGCATTTGTTCTATTCATTCATGTCGCTTTGTCATTTGCCTTGGTCTTTCTGCTTGTCCTTTAAATATCCCAAGTTTCTTTTAATCTTTTTGCACAGATGAGTGGGAGCCATCTTCTTTCTATGTTGCACCTTTTGGAAGGGTGTTAAATGGGTTTGCAATCTGTTTTTTGTTTTTGTTTTAACTAGCTAACCATATGCACTCAGAGTTAAGGTGTGGGAAATGAAACAATGTCAATCTGTTACTTCTAAGTTAACTTTTTTTTTAGCAGCTCCTTGATGTTTTATGCTACGATCAGACAAATCTGTATCATTGATATGTAAATAAAAATAGTCAATATATAGTTAATATATTGACATGGAGTTCTAATGAAACAGAAAAATCCATGTCTGTTTCTGCAGCCTCTTAATGCAATCAAGTGCCCATTCTCCTCTTTTTAATCTAAGTTTGTAGCTTCTGTCATGATTGGTTTAATATTAAACCCACATGCAGAACACATACTGGGGCTGGGTGGA